>NC_083353.1:73232001-73535032 GCF_030254825.1 Meriones unguiculatus
AAAATTCGCTTGCAACGTAATCTTCTGAGAACACAAATATTCGCTTCCAACGAAATCTCCCCAGGACACAAAAAATTCGCTTCCAACAAAATGACTCCAGAGCACAGAAAACACGCTTCGAACGAAATGATACCATACTTCAAAAATTTGTTTCCATTGAAATCACCCGAGAACACAAAAAATTCGCTTCCAAAGAAATGACTCCAGAGCACAGAAAACACCCTTTCACGAAATGACCCCTTACTTCAAAAATTTGCTTCCATCGAAGAAACCGGAGAACACAAAAAATTCTCTTCCAACGATATTACCCCAAAACAGAAAAAATTCTTTTCCAACGAAATCTCCTGAGAACACATTCGCTTCCAAAGATATCATCCCAGAGCACAAAAAAATCGCTTCCAACGAAATCAAACTAGAACACAAAAAATTAGCTTGCAACGAAATCTCCTGAGAATACAAATATTTGCTTTCAACGAAATCACCCCAGAGCACAAAAAATTCGCTTCCAATGAAAAGACTTCAGAGCACAGAAAACATGCTTACAACGATATGACCCCCTACTTCAAAAATTAGCTTCCATGGAAAAAAACGGAGAACACAAAAAATTCTCTTCCAACCATATTACCCCAGAAGACAAAAAATCCATTTCCAATGAAATCTCCTGAGAACACAAATATTCGCTTCCAAAGTAATCACTCCAGACCACAGAAAACACGCTTCCAACGAAATCACCACAGACCACCAAAAATTCGCTTCCAACAAAAACACACCAAGACAGAAAAAATTCGCTTCCCATGAAATTGCCCCACGACACAAAAAATTTGCTTCCAACGAAATCACCCCAACCACAAAAAATTATCTTCCAAAGAAATGACTCCAGAGCACAGAAAACACGCTTCCAAGCAAATGATCCCATACTTCAAAAATTGGCTTCCATCGAAATCACCCGAGAACACAAATATTCACTTCCAACGAAATTATCCCAGAACACAGAAAATGCTCTACCAACGAAATCACATCTGAGCACAAAAAATTCGCTTCCAACGAAATGACTCCAGAGCACAGAAAACACGCTTCCAACGAAATGACTCCCTACTTCAAAAATTTGCTTCCATCGAAAAGTCCTGAGAGCACAAAAATTTCTTTTCCATCGAAATTACCCCAGAACACAAAAAACTCGCTTCCAACGAAATCTCCTGAGAACAAAAATATTCGCTTCCAAAAAAAAACCATCCCAGGGCACAAAAAATTCGATTCCAATGAAATGACTCCCTACTTCAAAAATTTGCTTCCATCAAAAAGTCCTGAGAGCACAAAAATTTCTATTCCTTCGAAGTTACCCCAGAACAAAAAAAATTCGCTTCCAACGAAATCTCCTGAGAACACAAATATTCGCTTCCAAAGAAAACATCCCAGAGCACAAAAAATTCTCTTCCAACAAAATGACTCCAGAGCACAGAAAACACGCTTCCAATGAAGTGACTCCAGAACACAAAACATTCGCTTTCAACGAAATCACCCTAGAACATAAAAAATTCGCTTCCATCGAAATCACCATAGAAGACAAAAAACTCGCTTCCAACCAAATCACTCCAGAGCACAAAATATTCGCTTCCAACAAAATCACCCCAGACCACAAAAAATTCTCTACCAATGAAATGACTCCAGAGCACAGAAAACATGCTTCCAAGGAAATGATCCCATACTTCAAAAATTGGCTTCCATCGAAATCACCCGAGAACACAAAAAATTCACTTCCAACGAAATTATCCCAGAACACAGAAAATGCGCTACCAACGAAATCACATCAGAGCACAAAAAAATCGCTTCCAACGAAATGACTCCAGAGCACAGAAAACACGCTTCCAACGAAATTACTCCCTACTTCAAAACTTTGCTTCCATCGAAAAGTCCTGAGAGCACAAAAATTCTATTCCATCGAAATTACCCCAGAACACAAAAAATTCGCTTCCAACGAAATCTCCTGAGAACAAAAATATTCGCTTCCAAAAAAAAGCATCCCAGAGCACAAAAAATTCGCTTCCAATGAAATGACTCCCTACTTCAAAAATTTGCTTCCATCAAAAAGTCCTGAGAGGACAAAAATTTCGATTCCATCGAAATTACCCCAGAGCACAAAAAATTCGCTTCCAACAAAATGACTCCAGAGCACAGAAAACACGCTTCCAATGAAGTGACTCCAGAACACAAATATTCACTTCTAAAAAATTATCCCAGAGCACAAAAAATTCGCTTCCAACAACATCAACCTAGAACACAAAAAATTCTCTTTCAATGAAATCACCCGAGAATACAAAAAATTCGGTTCCAACATAATCAACCCAGGGCACAAAAAATTCACTTCCAACAAAATGACTCCAGAGCCCAGAAAACACGCTTCCAATGAAATGACCGCAGAACACAAAAAATTCGCTTTCAACGAAATCACCCTAGAACATAAAATATTCGCTTCCATCGAAATCACCATAGAAGACAATAAATTCCCTTTCAATTAAATTACCCAGAACACAAAAAATTCGCTTGCAACGAAATCTCCTGAGAACACAAATATTCGCTTCCAAAGAAAACATCCCAGAGCACAAAAAATTCGCTTCCAACGATATGACTCCAGAGCTCTGAAAACATGCTTCCAACGAAATGACCTCCTACTTCAAAAATTTACTTCCATCGAAAAAACCGGAGAACACAAAAAATTCGCTTGCAACGAAATCTCCTGAGAACACAAAATATTCGCTTCCAACGAAATCACCCCAGAACACAAAAAATTCGCTTCCAACGAAATGACTAAAGAGCACAGAAAACACGATTCCAAGGAAATGATACAATACTTCAAAAATTGGCTCCCATCGAAATCACCCGAGAACACAAAAAATTCGCTTCCATCGAAATCACCATAGAAGACAAAAAATTCGCTTCCAATCAAATCACTCCAGAGCACAAAAAATTTGCTTCCAATGAAATCACCCTAGAACACAAAAAATTCGCTTGCAACGAAATCTCCTGAGAACACAAAATATTCGCTTCCAACGAAATCACCCCAGAACACAAAAAATTCGCTTCCAACGAAATGACTAAAGAGCACAGAAAACACGATTCCAAGGAAATGATACAATACTTCAAAAATTGGCTCCCATCAAAATCACCCGAGAACACAAAAAATTCGCTTCCATCGAAATCACCATAGAAGACAAAAAAATCGCTTCCAACCAAATCACTCCATAAAATTCCCTTTCAATGAAATTACCCCAGAACACAAAAAATTCTCTTGCAACGAATTCTCATGAGAACACAAATATTTGCTTCTAAAGAAAACATCCCAGAGCACAAAAAATTCGCTTCCAATGAAATGACCCCAGAACACAAAAAATTCCCTTTCAAGGAAATCACCCGAGAACACAAAAAATTCGCTTCCAACGAAATCACCCCAGAGGACAAAAAATTCACTTCCAATGAAATGACTCCAGAGCACAGAAAACATGCTTCCAACGAAATGACCCCTTCCTTCAAAAATTTGCTTCCATCAAACAAACCGGAGAACACAAAAAATTCATTTACAAAGAAATGACCCCAGAACACAAAAAAATTTGCTTCCAACGAAATCTTCTGAGAACACAAATATTCACTTCTAAGAAATCATCCCAGAGCACAAAAAATTCTCTTCCTACAAAATCACCCTCGAACATAAAAAATTTCCTTTCAAAGAAATCACCCGAAAACACAAAAAATTCACGTCCAACTAAATTAACCCAAAACACAAGAAATTCGCTTCCAACGAAATTACCCTAGAACACAAAAATTTCGCTTCCAACAAAATCACCGCAGACAACAAAAAATTCTCTTCCAACGAAATGACTCCAGAGCACAGAAAACACGCTTCCAAGGAAATGATCCCATACTTCAAAAATTGGCATCCATCGAAATCACCCGAGAACAAAAAAAATTCACTTCCAACAAAATTATCCCAGAACACAGAAAATGCGCTACCAACGAAATCACCCCAGAGCACAAAAAAATTCGCTTACAACGAAATGACTCCAGAGCACAGAAAACACGCTTCCAACAAAATGACTCCCTACTTCAAAAATTTGCTTCCATCAAAAAATCTTGAGAGCATAAATATTTCTATTCCATCGAAATTACCCCAGAACACAAAAAATTCGCTTCCAACGAAATCTCCTGAGATCACAAATATTCGCTTCCAAAGAAAACATCACAGAGCACAAAAAATTCGCTTCTAACAAAATGACTCCAGAGCACAGAAAACACGATTCCAATGAAATGACTCCAGAACACAAAAAATTCGCTTTCAACGAAATCACTCTAGAACATAAAATATTCGCTTCCATCGAAATCACCATAGAAGACAAAAAATTCGCTTCCAACCAAATCACTCCAGAGCACAAAAAATTTGCTTCCAACGAAATCACCCTAGAACATAAAAAATTCCCTTTCAATGAAATTACCCCAGAACACAAAACATTCGCTTCCAACGAAATCTCCTGAGAACACAAATATTCGCTTCCAAAGAAAACATCCCAGAGCACAAAAATTTCACTTCCAACGAAATCACCCCAGAACACCAAAATTTCCCTTTGAACGAAATCACCCCAGAACACAAAAAATTCGCTTCCAACGAAATCAACCCAGAGCACAAAAAATTCACTTCCAACGAAATGACTCCAGAGCTCCAAAAACATGCTTCCAACGAAATGACCTCCTACTTCAAAAATTTACTTCCATCGAAAAAACCGGAGAACAGAAAAAATTCGCTTGCAAGGAAATCTTCTGAGAACAAAAATATTCGCTTCCAACGAAATCACCCCAGAGCACAAAAAAATTCGCTTCCAACGAAATGACCCCCTATTTCAAAAATTTGCTTCCATCGAAAAAAAACGGAGAACACAAAAAATTCTCTTCCAATAATATTACCCTAGAAGACAAAAAATTTTTTCCAACGAAATCTCCTGAGAACACATATATTCGCTTCCAAAGATATCATCCCAGAGAACAAAAAATTCGATTCCAACGAAATCACCCTACAACAAAAAAATTCCCTTTCAAAAAAAATCACCTGAGAACACAAAAAATTCCCTTCCAACGAAATCACCCCAGAGCACACAAAATTCGCTTCCAAAGAAATGACTCCAGAGCACAGAAAACACGCTTCCAATGAAGTGACCCCCTACTTCAAAAATTTGTTTCCATAGAAAAAACCGGAGAACACAAAACATTCTCTTCCAACGACATTACCCCAGAAGACAAATTCGCTTCCAACGAAATCACCCCGGAGCACAAAAAATTCGCTTCCAACGAAATGACTCCAGACCACAGAAAACATGCTTCCAATGAAATGACACCGTACTTCAAAATTTGCTTCCATCGAAAAAACCGGAGAACACAAAAAATTCGCTTTCAACGATATTACCCCAGAAGACAAAAAATTCTTTTCCAACGAAATCTCTTGAGAACAGAAATATTCGCTTCCAAAGATATCATCCCAGAGCACAAAAAATTCGCTTCCAACGAAATCACCCTAGAACACAAAAATTCCCTTTAAACGAAATCACAAGAGAACACAAAAAAATTCGCTTCCAACGAAATCAGCCCAGAACAAATAATTCGCTTGCAACGAAATCTTCTGAGAACACAAATATTCGCTTCCAAAGATATCATCCCAGAGCAGGAAAAATTCGCTACCAACGAAATCACCTCAGAAAACAAAATTTCCCTTTCAAAGAAATCACCCGAGAACAAAAAAAATTCGCTTCCAACGAAATCACCCCAGAACACAAAAATTCGCTTCCATCGAAATCTCCTGAGAACACAAATATTCGCTTCCAACGAAATCACCCAAGAGTACAAAAAATTCGCTTCCAACGAAATGACTCCAGAGCACAGAAAACACGCTTCCAACGAAATCACCCGAGAACAGAAAAAATTTGCTTTCAACCAAATCACCCGAGAACACAACAAATTCACTTCCAACGATATTACCCCAGAACACAAAAAATTCGCTTGCAACGATATCACCCTAGAACATAAAAAACTCGCTTCAAACGAAATCCCCCGAGAACACAAAAAATTCGCTTCCAACGAAATCACGCCAGAGCACAAAAAATTTGCTTCCAACGAAATGACTCCAGAGCACAGAAAACACGCTTCCAACGAAATCACCCGAGAACACAGAAAATTCGCTTCCATCCGAATCACCCTAGAATATAAAAAATTTGCTTTCAACGAAATCACCTGAGAACACAACAAATTCGCTTCCAAAGAAATTACCGCAGAATACAAAAAAATTCGCTTGCAACGAAATCACCCCAGAACACAAAAATTCGCTTCCAACGAAATCTCCTGAGAACACAAATATTCGCTTCCAACGAAATCACCCCAGAGTACAAAAAATTCGCTTCCAACGAAATGACTCCAGAGCACAGAAAATACGCTTCCAACGAAATCACCCGAGAACAGAAAAAATTTGCATTCAACGAAATCACCCGAGAACACAACAAATTCGCTTCCAAAGAAATTTCCGCAGAATACAAAAAAATTCGCTTGCAATGAAATCACCCTAGACCATAAAAAACTCGTTTCAAACGAAATCACCCGAGAACACAAAAATTTCCTTTCAACGAAATCACCCGAAAACACAAAAAATTCTCTTCCAACGAAATCACCTTAGAACACGAAAAATTTGCTTCCAACGAAATGATCCAATATTTCAAAAATTTGCTTCCATCGAAATCACCCGAGAACAGAAAAAATTCGCTTCCAAAGAAATTACCCCAGAATACAAAAAATTCGCTTCCAAAGAAATGACTCCAGAGAACAGAAAACTTGCTTCCAACGAAATGACCCCCTACTTCAAAAATTTGCTTCCATCGAGAAGACTGGAGAACACAAAAAATTCTCTTCCAACGATATTACCCCAGAAGACAAAAAATTCTTTTCCACCGAAATCTCCTGATAACACAAATACTTGCTTCCAAAGATGTCATCCCAGCGTACAAAAACTTCGCTTCCAAAGAAATCACCCTAGAACACAAAAATTCCCATTCAAGGAAATCATCCGAGAACACAAAAAATTCGCTTCCAACGAAATCACCTCAGAAAACAAAAATTCCCTTTGAAAGAAATCACCCGAGAGCAAAAATATTCGCTTCCAACGAAATGACTCCAGAACACAGAAAACACGCTTCCAACGAAATGACACCCTACTTCAAATATTTGTTTCTATCGTAAAATCGGAGAACACAAAAAACTCTTTTCCACCGAAATCTCCTGAGAACACAAATATTCGCTTCCAAAGATATCATCCCAGAACACAAAAAATTCGCTTGCAACGAAATCTCCTGAGAACACAAATATTGGCTTCCAACGAAATGACTCCAGAGCACAGAAAACACGCTTCCAAGGAAATGACCCCCTACTTCCAAAAATTGCTAGCATCGAAAAAACCAGAGAACACAAAAAATTCTCTTCCAACGACATTACCCCAGAAGACAAAAAATTCTTTTCCAACGAAATCTCCTGAGAACACAAATATTCGCTTCCAAAGATAACATCCCAGAGCACAAAAAATTCGCTTCCAACGATATTACCCCAGAAGACAAAAAATTCTTTTCCAACGAAATCTCCTGAGAACACAAATATTCACTTCCAAAGATATCATCCCAGAGCACAAAAAAATCATTTCAACAAAATCACCTTAGAACGCAAAAATTCCCTTTCAACGAAATCACCCGAGAACCCAAAAAATTCGCTTCCAATGAAATCACCCTAGAACACAAAAATTCCCTTTCAACGATATCACTCGAGAACACAAAAAATTCGCTTCCAACGAAATGACTCCTGAGCACAGAAAACATGCTTCCAACGAAATGACCCCCTACTTCAAAAAATTGCTTCCATCGAAAAAATCGGAGAACACAAAAAATTCTCTTCCAATGACATTACCCCAGAAGACAAAAAATTCTTTTCCAAGGAAATCACCTGACAACACAAATATTCGATTCCAAAGATATCATCCCAGAGCACAAAAAATTCGCTTACTACGAAATGACTCCTGAGCACAGAAAACACACTTACAACGAAATGACCCCCTACTTCAAATATTTGCTTCCATCGAATAAACCAAAGAACACAAAAAATTCGCTTGCAACGAAATCTCCTGAGAACACAAATATTCGCTTCCAACGAAATGATTCCAGAGCACAGAAAACATGCTTCCAAAGAAATGACCCCCTACTTCAAAAAATTGCTTGCATCGAAAAAACCGGAGAACACAAAAAATTCTCTTCCAACGACATTACCCCAGAAGACAAAAAATTCTTTTCCAACGAAATCTCCTGAGATCACAAATATTTGCTTCCAAAGATATCATCCCAGAGCACAAAAAAATTCGCTTCCAACGATATTACCCCAGAAGACAAAAAATTCTTTTCCAACGAAATCTCCTGAGAACACAAATATTGACTTGAAAAGATATCATCCCAGAGCACAAAAAATCATTTCAACAAAATCACCTTAGAAGGCAAAAATTCCCTTTCAACGAAATCAGCCGAGAACCCAAAATATTCGCTTCCAACGAAATCACCCCAGAGCACAAAATATTCGCTTCCAACGAAATGACTCCTGAGCACAGAAAACACGCTTCCAACGAAATGACCCCGTACTTCAAAAATTTGCTTCCATCGAAAAAACCGAAGAACACAAAAAATTCGCTTGCAACGAAATGTCCTGAGAACACAAATATTCGCTAGCACCAAATCACCCCAGAGCACAAAAAATTCGCTTCCAATGAAATGACTCCAGAGCACATAAAACACGCTTCCAACGAAATGACCCCATACTTCAAAAAATTGCTTCCCTCGAAAAAAACGGAGAACACAAAAATTCTCTTCCAACGACATTACCCCAGAGGACAAAAAATTCTTTTCCAACGAAATCTCCTGAGAACACAAATATTTGCTTCCAAAGATATCATCCCAGAGCACAAAAAATTCGCTTCCAACGAAATCACCCAAGAACGCAAAAATTCCCTTTTAAAGATATCACGCGAGAACACGCTTCCAAGGAAATTACTCCAGAACACAAAAAATTAGCTTGCAACGAAATCTCCTGAGAACACAAATATTCGATTCCAAAGAAATGAGCCCAGAGCTCAAAAAATTCGCTTCCAACGACATGACTCCAGGAAACAGAAAACACGCTTCCAACGAAATGACCCCATAATTCAAAATTTGCTTCCATCGAAAAGACCGGAGAACACAAAAAAAGAAATAACTACAGGACACAGAAAACACCCATCCAACGAAATGACCCCCTACTTCTAAAATTTGCTTCCATCGAAAAAATCGGAGAACACAAAAAATTCTCTTCCAACCATATTACCCCAGAAGACGAAAAATTCTTTTCCAATGAAATCTCCTGAGAACACAAATATTGGCTTCTAATCTTATCATCCCGGAGCACAAAAAATTCGCTTCCAAAGAAATCACCCTAGAACACAAAAATTCTCTTCCAACGAAATCACCCCAGAATACCAAAAATTCGCTTGCAACGAAATCTCCTGAGAACACAAATGTTCGCTTCCAACGAAATTTCCACAGAGTACAAAAAATTCGCTTCCAAAAAAATGACTCCACAGCACAGAAAACATGATTCCAACGAAATGACCCCCTACTTCAAAAATTTGCTCCATCGAAAAGACTGGAAAACACAAAAAATTCGTTTCTAACGAAATTACACCAGAACACAAAAAATTCGCTTCCAACGAAATGTCCCGAGAACACAAATATTCGCTTCCAAAGATATCATCCCAGAGCACAAAAACTTCGCTTCCAAAGAAATCACCCTAGAACACAAAAATTCCCTTTCAACGAAATCACCAGAGAACACAAAAAATTCGATTCCTACAAAATCACCCCAGAACACAGAAAATTCGCTTGCAATGAAATCTCCTGAGAGCACAAATATTCGCTTCCAATGAAATCACCCCAGAGCACAAAAAATTTGCTTCCAAAGAAATGACTACAGAGCACAGAAAACAGGCTTCCAACGAAATGACCCCTTACTTCAAATATTTGCTTCCATCGAAAAGACGGGAGAACACAAAAAATTCTTTTCTAAGGATATTACACCAGAAGACAAAAAATTCTTTTCCAACAAAATCTCCTGAGAATACAAATATTCGCTTCCAAGGATATCATCCCAGAGCACAAAAAATTCGCTTCCAAAGAAATCACCCTAGAACACAAAAATTCCCTTCCAACGAAATCACCCCAGAACACCAAAAATTCGCATACAACGAATACTCCTGAGAACACAAATATTCGCTTCCAACGAAATCATCCCAGAGCACAAAAAATTCGCTTCCAACGAAATCACCCCAGAACAGAAAAAATTCGCTTCCAACGAAATTACCCCCGAAGACAAAAATTTCTTTTCCAACGAAATCTACTGAGAACACAAATATTCGCTTCCAAAGATATCATCCCCGAGCACAAAAAAATCATTTCAACCAAATCACCCTAGAACGCACAAATTCCTTTCAAAGAAATCACCCGAGAACACAAAAAATTCGCTTCCAACGAAATCACCCCAGAGTACAATAAATTCGCTTCTAACAAAATGACTCCACAGAACAGAAAACACGCTTCCAATGAAATGACCCCATACTTCAAAAATTTCCTTCCTTCGAAAAGCCCAGAAAACACAAAAAATTCTTTTTCAACGAAATTACATGAGAACACATAAAATTCGTGTCCAACGAAATCTCCTGAGAACACAACTATTCTCTTCCAAAGAAATCACCCTAGAACACAAAAAATTCGTGTCCAATGAAATTGCCCCAGAACAGAAAATATGTACTTCCTACCAAATCAACCCCGAGCACAAAAAATTCCCTTCCAACAAAATCACCCGAGAACTAAAATATTGGCTTCCTAAGAAATTTCCCCAGAACGGAAGAAATTTGCTTCCATCTAAATCACTCACGATCACAAATATGTGCTTCCAAAGAAATAACCCTAGAACATGAAAAATTCGCTTCCATCGAAATCACCCGAGAACACATTAAAAATCGCTTCCAACGAAATTACCCCAGTACACAAGAAATTCGCTTGCAACGAAATCTCCTGATAACACAAATATTCACTTCCAAAGAAATCACACCAGAGCACAAAAAATTCGCTTCTAACGAAATCACCCCAAAGCACAAAACATTTGCTTCCAACAAAATGTCCCCATACTTCAAAAATTGGCTTCCATGGAAATCACCTGAGAACACAAAATATTCGCTTCCAAAGAAATTACCCAAGAACACAAAAAATTCGCTTCCAACAAAATCACCCCAGAACACAAAATATTCGCTTCCACCAAAATGACTCCAGAGCACCAAAACACGCTTCCAACGAAACAACCGCCTACTTCAAAAATTTGCTTCCATCGAAAAAACCAGAGAACACAATAATTTCGCTTCCAACGAAATTACCCCAGAACACAAAAAAATTCGCTTGCAACGAAATCTCCTGAGTACACAAATATTCGCTTCCACAGAAATCACCCCAGATCACAATAAATTCGCTCCCAATCAAATCACCCTAGAACACAAAAAATTCGCTTTCAACGAAATCACACGAAAACAAAAATATTCGCTTCCAACGTAATTACCCCAGAACACAAAAAAAATTGCTTCCAACAAAATCACCCAGGAACACAAATATTCGCTACCAAGGAAATCACCCCAGAGCACAAAAAATTAGCTTCCAACGAAATCACCCTAGAGCACAAAAAATTCCCTTACAACGAAATCACTCGAGAACACAAATATTGGCTTCCAACGAAATTACCCCATAAGAGAAAAAATTTGCTTCCAAAGATATCAACCAAGAGCACAAAAACTTCCCTTCCAACAAAATCACCCCAGAACACAAAAATTTGCTTCCAACGAAATCAACAGAGAATACAAATGTTGGCTTCCAACGAAATTACCTCAGAACAGAAAAATTTTCTTCCAAAGAAATTACCCCAGAACACAAAAAAATTGCTTTCAACGAAATGATTCCAGAGCACAGAAAACACGCTTCCAACGAAATGAACTCCTACTTCAAAAATTTGCTTTCATCGAAAATACTGGAGAACACAAAAAATTCGCTTCCATCAAAATGACCCCAGACACAAAAAATTCGTTCCAACGAAATCTTCTGAGAACACAAATATTCGTTTCAAAAGAAATCACCCCAGAGCACAAAAAATTCGCTTCCAACGAAATCACCCTAGAACACAAAAAATTCTCTTTCAACGAAATTACATGAAAAGACAAAAAAAATTTGCATCCTACGAAATTATCCCAGAATAGAAATAATTTACATCCAACCAAATTAACCCAGAGCACAAAAATTTCCCTTCCAACAAAATCACCCGAGAACACAAATATTGGCTTCCAAATAAATTACCCCAGAACAGAAAAAGTTTGCTTCCATCGAAATCACCCAAGAACACAAAAAATTCGCTTCCAAAGAAATTACACCAGAACACAAAAAATTTGCTTCCAAAAAATTACTCCAGAGAACAGAAGACACGCTTCCAACAAAATCACCCCATATTTAAAAAAAATTTTTGCTTCCAACGAAATCAACCCAGGACACAAAATTTCGCTTCCAACGAAATGTCTCCAGAGCACAGAAAACACGCTTTCAAAGAAATGACCCGATATTTCAAAAATTTGCTTCCATCGAAATCACCCGAGAACACAAAAAAATCACTTTCAACAAAAATTACCCCAGAACACAAAAAATTCGCTTCCAACGAAATCTCCTGAGAACACAAATATTCACTTCCAAAGAAATCATCCCAGAGCACAAAAAAATTTGCTTCCAATGAAATCACCCCAGAGCTCAAAAAATTCCCTTCCAACGAAATGACTCCAGAGCACAGAAAACACGATTCCAATGAAATGACCCCCTACTTCAACAATTTGCTTCCATTGAAAAAACCAGAGAACACAAAAAATTCGATTCCAACCAAATTACCCCAGAACACAAAAAATTCGCTTGCAACGTAATCTTCTGAGAACACAAATATTTGCTTCCAGCGAAATACCCCGAGAACACAAAAAATTCGCATCCAAAGAAATCGCCACAGAGCACAAAGAATTCGCTTCCAACGAAATGACTCCAGAGCACAGAAAACACGCTTCCAACGCAATGACCTCGTATTTCAAAAATTTGCTTCCATCGAAATCACCCAAGAACACAAAAAATTCGCTTCCAACGAAATTACCCAAGAACACAAAAAATTCGCTTCCAATGAAATCTCCTGATAACACAAATATGCGCTTCCAAAGAAATCATCCCAGAGAACAAACAAATTCGCTTCCAACAAAATCACCCGAGAACACAAAAAATTCACGTCAAACGAAATTACCACAAAACAGAAAAAATTTGCTTCCATCGAAATCACCCCTGAACACAAAAAAAATCGCTTCCAACGACATCACCCCAACACACAAAAAATTTACTTCCAAAGAAATCAACCCAGAACACGAAAAATTTGCTTCTATCGAAATCACCCGAGAACAGAAAAAAATTCGCTTCCAACAAAAATACCCCAGAACATAAAAAATTAGGTTCCAACGAAATCACCAGGGAACACAAATATTTGCTTCCAACGAAATCACCCAGGAACATGAAAAATTCGCTTCCATCGAAATCACCCGAGAACACAAAAAATTCGCTTCCAACAAAATTACCCCAGAACACAAAAATTTCGCTTGCAAAGAAATCTCCTGAGAAGACAAATATTCGCTTCCAAAGAAATCACCCCAAAGCACAAAAAATTCGCTTCCAACGAAATCACCCCAAGCACAAAAAATTCGCTTTCAATGAAATGAGCCCATACTTGAAAAATTTGCTTCATCGAAATCACCCGAGAACACAAAAATTTCGCTTCCAACGAAATTACCGCAGAACACAAAAATTCGCTTCCAAGGAAATCACCCCAGAACACAAAAAAATTGCTTCCAAAGAAATGACTCCAGAGCACAGAAAACACGCTTCCAATGAAATCACCCCATACTTCAGAAAAATTCACTTACAACTAAATTGCCCCAGAACACAAAATATTCTCTTTCAACGAAATCAACCCAGAACACAAAAAATTTGCTTCCATTGAAATCACCCGAGAACAGAAAAAATTCGCTTCTAACGAAATCACCCAGGAACACAAATATTAGCTTCCAATGAAATCACCCTAAAACCAAAAAATTTTTTTCCAACGAAATCTCCTGAGAACACAAATATTCCCTTCCACAGAAATCACCCCAGAGCACCAAAAATTCGCTTCCAATGAAATTACCCTAAGGGAAAAAATTTCACTTTCAACGAAATCACCTGAGAACACAAAAAATTCGTGTCCAATGAAATCAACCCAGAAAACAAAAAATTCGCATCCAAAGAAATCACTCAGAACACAAAAATTTCCCTTCCAACGAAATTACTCCAAAACACAGAAAACACGCTTCCAATGAAATCAACCCAGAGCACCAAAAATTCGCTTCCAACGAAATTACCCTAAGGAAAAAAATTTCACTTTCAACGAAATCACCTGAGAACACAAAAAATTCGTGTCCAATGAAATCAACCCAGAAAACAAAAAATTCGCATCCAAAGAAATCACTCAGAACACAAAAATTTCCCTTCCAACGAAATGACTCCAAAACACAGAAAACACGCTTCCAATGAAATCACCCCAGAGCACAAAAAATTCGCTTCCAACGAAATCAACCTAGAACACAAAAAATTTGCTTCTATCCAAATCACCTGAGAACAGAAAAAATTCGCTTCCAAAGAAATTACCCCAGAATACAAAAAATTCGCTTCCATCGAAATCCCTGCAGAGCACAAAAAATTGCTTCCAAAGAAATCACCTTAGAACACAAAAAATTCGCTTCCAACAAAATCACCCCAGAACACAAAAAATTTGCTTCCAAAGAAATGACTCCAATGCACAGAAAACACGCTTCCAACAAAATCACCCCATAATTAAAAAAAATTCGCTTTCAAAAAATTGCCCCAGAACACAAAAATTCTCTTCCAACGAAATCAACCCAGAACACAAAATATTCGCTTCCATCAAAATCACCCCAGAACACAAAAAATTCACTTCCACGAAATTACCCCAGAACACAAAAATTCGCTTGCAAAGAAATGTCCTGAGAAGACAAATATTCGCTTCCAAAGAAATCACCCCAGAGCACAAAAAATTCACTTCCAACAAAATCACACCAAGCACAAAAAATTCGCTTTCAACGAAATGAGCCCATACTTCAAAAATTTGCTTCCATCGAAATCACCTAAGAACACAAAAAATTCGCTTCCAACGAAATTACCCCAGAACACAAAAATTCCCTTCCAACGAAATCACAAAAAATGTGATTCCAAAGAAATGACTCCAGAGCACAGAAAACACGCTTCCAATGAAATCACCCCATACTTCAAAAAAATTCGCTTCCAACTAAATTGCCCCAGAACACAAAAAATTCGCTTCCAATGAAATCAACCCAGAACACAAAAAATTTGCTTCCATCAAAATCACCCGAGAACAGAAAAAATTCGTTTCTAACGAAATCACCCGAAAACAAATATTAGCTTCCAATGATCATCCTAAAGCACAAAAAATTCGCTTCCAACGAATTTACCCAAAGGCAAAAAAAAAAAAAAATCACTTTCAACGAAATCACCTGAGAACACAAAAAATTCGTATCCAACAAAATCAACCCAGAACACAAAAAATTCGCATCCAAAGAAATCACCCAGAACACAAAAATTTCCCTTCCAACGAAATGACTCCAAAACACAGAAAACATGCTTCCAATGAAATCACCCCAGAGCACAAAAAATTCGCTTCCAACAAAATCAACCCAGAACACAAAAAATGTGCTTCTACCCAAATCACCCGAGAACAGAAAAAATTCGCTTCCAAAGAAATTACCCCAGAATAGATAAACTTACTTCCACCCAAATCAAGCAAGAGCACAAAAAATTCCCTTCCAAAAAAATCACCCGAGAACACAAATATTGGCTTCCAACGAAATTACCCCAGAACGGAAAATTTTTACTTCCATCGAAATCACCCCAGAACAAAAAAAAATTCGCTTCCAACGAAATTCCCGCAGAGCACAAAAAATTGCTTCCAAAGAAATCACCCTAGAACACAAAAAATTCGTTTCCAACAAAATCACCACAGAACACAAAAAATTTGCTTCCAAGGAAATGACTCCAATGCACAGAAAACATGCTTCCAACGAAATCACCCCATACTTCAAAAAAAATCACTTTCAACAAAATTGCCCGAGAACACAAAAAATTCTCTTCCAACGAAATCAACCCAGAACACAAAATATTCGCTTCCATCAAAATCACCCAATTCGCTTCCATCAAAATCACCCCAGAAAACAAAAAATTCGATTCCAAAGTAATTACCCCAGAACACAAAAATTGCTTCTATTGAAATTACCCCAGAACACAAAAAAATTCGCTTCCAAAGAAATCACCACAGAACACAAAAATTTTGCATTCAACGAAATGACTCCAGAGCACAGAAAACACGCTTCCAACGAAATGACCCCCTACTTCAAAAACTTGCTTCCATCGAAAAAAAGGAGAAAACAAAAAATTCTCTTCCAACGATATTACCCCAGAAGACAAAAAATTCGCTTCCAACTAAATCTCCTGAGAACACAAATATTCGCTTCCAAAAATATCCCAGAGCACAAAAAATTCGCTTCCAACGAAATCATCCTAGAACGCAAAAATTCCCTTTCAACGAAATCACCCGAGAACACACAAAATTTGCTTCCAACGAAATCAAACCAGAGCACAAAAAATTGGCTTCCAACCAATGACTCCAGAGCATTGAAAACACGCTTCCAACGAAATGACCCCCTACTTCAAAAATTTGCTTCAATCGAAAAAACCAGAGAACACAAAAAATTCGCTTCCAACGAAATCACCCCAGAACACAAAAAATTCGCTTCCAACTAAATGACTCCAGAGCACAGAAAACACAATTCCAACGAAATGACCCCCTACTTCAAAAATTTGCTTCCATCGAAAAAACCGGAGAACACAAAAAATTCGCTTTCAACAAAATTACCCCAGAACACAAAAAATTCTTTTCTAACAAAATCTCCTGAGAACACAAATATTCGCTTCCAACGAAATCACCCCAGAGCACAAAAAACACGATTCCAGCGAAATGACTCCAGGGCACAGAAAACACGATTCTAATGATATGACCACCAACTTCAAAAATTTGCTTCAATCGAAAAAACCGGAGAACACAAAAAATTCGCTTCCACCGAAATTTACGCAGAACACAAAAAATTGCTTGCAATGAAATCTCCTGAGAACACCAATATTCGCTTCCAACGAAATCATCACAGCGCACAAAAAATTCGCTCTCATAGAAATGACTCCAGAGCACAGAAAACACGCTTCCAACGAAATGACCCCATACTTCAAAAACTTGCTTCCATCGAAATCACCCGAGAACACAAAAAATTCGCTTCCAAAGATATTACCCCAGAACAAAAAAATTCATTTTCAACGAAATCTCCTGAGAACACAAATATTCGCTTTCAAAGATATCATCCCAGAGCACAAAAAATTCGCTTCCAAGGAAATCACCCTAGAATACAAAAGATTCCCTTTCAACGAAATCACCTGAGAACACAAAAACTTCGTTTCCAACGAAATTATCCTAGAGCACAAAAAATTCGCTTCCAATGAAATGGCTCCAGAGCACAGAAAAAACGCTTCCAAAGAAATGACCCCCTACATCAAAATTTGCTTCCATCGAAAAAACCGGAGAACACAAAAAAGTCGCTTGCAATGAAATTGCCCCAGAAAAAAAAATTCGCTCGTAACGAAATCTTCTGAGAACACAAATATTCGCTTCCAACGAAATCACCCTAGAACACAAAAGATTCCCTTTCAACGAAATCACCTGAGAACACAAAAAATTCGCTTCCAACGAAATCACCCTAGAACACAAAAAATTCGCTTACAATGAAATCACTCGAGAACACAAAAAATTCGCGGCCAACGAAATTACCCCACAATAGAGAAAATTTACTTCCAACCATATCAACCCAGAGCACAAAAAATTCCCTTCCAATAAAATCACCCGAGTATGCAAATATTTGCTAACAACGAAATTACCCCAGAACAGAAAAAATTTGCTTCCATCGAAATCACCCCAGAACACAAAAATTTCACTTCCAACGAAATCACCCCAGAACACAAAAAATTCTCTTCCAACGATATTACCCCAGAAGACAAAAAATTCGCTTCCAACGAAAGCTCCAGAAAACACAAATATTTGCTTCCAAAGAAATCACCCCAGAGCACAAAAAATTCGCTTTCAACGAAATGACACCTTAACACAGAAAACACACTTCAAAAAGTCACCCAGGAACACAAAAAATTCGCTTCCAATGAAACAACTCCAGAGCACAAAATATTCTCTACTAACGAAATGACTCCAGAGCACAGAAAACACGCTTCCAAGGAAATAACCCCAGAACACAAAAAATTCGCTGCCAACAAAATCACCCTACAACACAAAAAATTCGCTCTCAAAGAAATCACCCGTGAACACAAAAAATTTGCTTCCAACGTAATTACCACAGAACACAAAAAATTCGCTTCCAACAAAATCACCCGGAACACAAATATTCGCTTCCAACAAAATGACTTCAGAACACAGAAAACAAGCTACTAACGAAATCACCCCATACTTCAAAATCACTTCCAACGAAATTACCCCAGAACAGAAAAAAATTGCTTCCAACGAAATCAACCCAGAGCACAAAAAATTCCCTTCCAACGAAATTACCCCAGAACACAAAAAATTCGCTTCCAACAAAATCAATCCAGAGCACAAAAAATTTGCTTCCAACGAAATGACTCCAGAGCACAGAAAACACGCTTCCAACTAAAGCCCTCCTGAGCACAAAAAATTCGCTTCCAACAAAATCACCCTAGAACATAAAAAATTCGCTTTCAAATAAATCACCCGAGAACACAAAAAATTCGCTTCCAACGAACTCACTCCAGAGCACAGAAAACACGTTTCGAACGAAATGATACCATACTTCAAAAATTTGCTTCCATCGAAATCACTTGAGAATACAAAATATTCTCTTCCAACGAAATTACCCCAGAACACAAAAAAATTCGCTTCCAACGAAATCACCATAGAACATAAAAAATTCGCTTTCAACGAAATCACCCGAGAACACAAAAAATTCGCTTCCAACGAAATTACCCCAGAACACAAAAAATTCGCTTGCAACGAAATCTTCTGAGCACACATATATTCGCTTCCACAGAAATCATCGCGGAGCACAAAAAAATTCGCTTCCAACGAAATCTCCCTAGAACACAAAAATTCCCTTTCAACGAAATCACCCGAGAACACAAAAAATTCCCTCTCAACGAAATCACCTTAGAACACAAATAATTCGCTTGCAATGAAATCTCTTAAGAACACAAATATTCGCTTCAAACGAATTCACCCCAGAGCAAAAAGAATTCCCTTCCAACGAAATGACTCCAGAGCACAGAAAACATGCTTCAAAAGAAATGACCCCATACTTCAAAAATTTACTTCCATCCAAAGAACCGGAGAACACAAAAAATTCGCTTGCAACGAAATCTTCTGAGAACACAAATATTCGCTGCCAACGAAATCACCCGAGATCATAAAAAATTTGCTAGCAACGAAATCTCCTGAGAAGAAAATATTCGCTTCCAAGGAAATCACCCCAGAGCACAAAAAATTAGCTTCCAAAGGAATCACCCTTAAACATAAAAAATTCGCTGCCAACGAAATGACTCCAGAACACAGAAGACACGCTTCCAACAAAATGACCCCAAACTTCAAAAATTTGCTTCCATTGAAATCATCCGAGAACATGAAAAATTTGCTTCCAACGAAATTACCCCAGAACCCAAAAAATTCGCTTGCAACAAAATCGTCTGAGAACACATATATTCGCTTCCAACGGAATCACCCCAGAGCACAAAAAATTTGCTTCCAACCAAATGACTCCAGAGCACAGAAAACACGCTTCCAACGAAATGACCACATACTTCAAAAATTTGCTTCTATCGAAATCACCCCAGAACACAAAAAATTCGCTTCCAACGAAATCTCCTGAGAACACAAATATTCGCTTCCAACGAAATCACCCCAGAACACAAAAAATTCGCTTACAACGAAATCTCCTGAGAACACAAATATTCGCTTCCAACGAAATCACCTCAGAGCACAAAAAATTCGCTTCCAACGAAATGACTCCAGAGCACCGAAAACATGCTTCCAATGAAATGACCCCCTACTTCAAAAATTTGCTTCCATCGAAAAGACCGTAGTACACAAAAAATTCTCTTTTAAAGATATTACCTCAGAAGACAAAAAAATCTTTTCCAAGGAAATCTCCTGAGAACACCAATAATCACTTCCAAAGATATCCTCCCAGATCAGAAAAAAATTACTTCCAATTAAATCACCCTAGAACACAAAAATTCCCTTCCAACGAAATCACCACAGAGCACAAAAAATTCGCTTCCAAAGAAATGACTCCAGGGCACAGAAAACATGATTCCAACGAAATGACCCGATATTTCAAAAATTCGCTTCCATCGAAATCCCCAGAGAACACAAAAAATTCGCTTCAAACGAAATCACCCCAACACACAAAAAAATTTACTTCCAAAGAAATCAACCCAGAACACGAAAAATTTGCTTCTATCGAAATCACCCGAGAACAGAAAAAAATTCGCTTCCAAGAAAAATACCCCAGAACATAAAAAATTAGCTTCAAACGAAATCACCAGCGAACACAAATATTTGCTTCCAACGACATCACCCAGGAACATAAAAAATTCGCTTCCATCGAAATCACCCGAGAACACAAAAAAATTCGCTTCCAACGAAATTACCCCAGAACACAAGAAATTCGCTTCCAATGAAATCACCCCAAAGGACAAAAAATTCGCTTCCAACAAAATGTCCCTATACTTCAAAAATTTGCTTCCATCGAAATTACCTGAGAAGACAAAAAATTCGCTTCCAACGAAATTACCCCAGAACACAAAAAATTCGCTTGCAAAGAAATCTCCTGAGAAGACAAATATTCGCTTCCAAAGAAATCACCGCAGAGCACAAAAAATTCGCTTCCAACGAAATCACCCAAAGCAAAAAAAATTCGTTTTCAACGAAATGAGTCCATACTTGAAAAATTTGCTTCCATCGAAAAAACCGGAGAAAACAAAAATTTGATTCCAATGAAATTACCCCAGAACACAAAATTTCGCTTGCAACTAAATCTCCTGAGAGCACAAATATTCGCTTCCAAAGAAAACATCCCAGATCACAAAAAATTCACTTCCAACGAAATCACCCTAGAACACAAAAAAATCCCTTTCAACGAAATCACCCAAGAACACAAAATATTTGCTTCCAACGAAATCACCACAGAGCACAAAAAATTCGCTTCCAACGAAATGACTCCAGAGCACAGAAAAAACGCTTCCAATGAAATGACCCCAGAACACAAAAAATTTGCCTCCAACGAAATCACCCTAGAACATAAAAAATTCACTTCCATCGAAATCACCACAGAAGACAAAAAATTCGCTTCTAACCAAATCACCCCAGAGCACAAAAAAATTCGCTTCGAATGAAATCACCCTAGAACATAAAAAATTCCCTTTCAACGAAATCACCCGAGAACACAAAAAATTCGCTTGCAACAAAATCGTCTGAGAACACATATATTCGCTTCCAACGGAATCACACCACAACACAAAAAATTCGCTTCCAACGAACTGACTCCAGAGCACAGAAAACACGTTTCGAACGAAATGATACCATACTTCAAAAATTTGCTTTCATCGAAATCACTCGAGAATACAAAATATTCTCTTCCAACGAAATTACCCCAGAACACAAAAAAATTCGCTTCCAACGAAATCACCCCAGAACAAAAAAAATTTGGTTCCAATGAAATGACTGCAGAGCACAGAAAACACGCTTCCAATGAAAGGACCCCAGAAGACAAAAAAAATCACTTCCAAAGAAATCACCATAGAACATAAAAAATTCGCTTTCAACGAAATCACCCGAGAACACATAAAATTCGCTGCCAACGAAATTACCCCAGAACACAAAATTTCGCTTGCAACTAAATCTCCTGAGAACACAAATATTCGCATCCAAAGAAAACATCCCAGATCACAAAAAATTCGCTTCCAACGAAATCACCCTAGAACACAAAAAATTCCCTTTCAACGAAATCACCCAAGAACACAAAACATTTGCTTCCAATGAAATCACCACAGAGCACATAAAATTCACTTCCAACGAAATGACTCCAGAGCACAGAAAAAACGCTTCCAATGAAATGACCCCAGAACACAAAAAATTTGCCTCCAACGAAATCACCCTAGAACATAAAAAATTCACTTCCATCGAAATCACCACAGAAGACAAAAAATTCGCTTCTAACCAAATCACCCCAGAGCACAAAAAATTCGCTTCGAATGAAATCACCCTAGAACATAAAAAATTCCCTTTCAACGAAATGACCCGAGAACACAAAAATTCACGTCCAACGAAATTACCACAGAACAGAAAAAACTTGCTCCCATCGAAATCACCCCAGAACACAAAAAATTCGCTTCCAACGAAATCACGCTAGAACACAAAAAAATTAGCTTTTAAGGAAATCACCTGAGAAAACAAAATATTCGCATCGAACGAAATCACACCAGAGCACAAAAAATTCACTTCCAACGAACTGACTCCAGAGCACAGAAAACACGTTTCGAACGAAATGATACCATACTTCAAAAATTTGCTTCCATCGAAATCACCCGAGAATACAAAATATTCTCTTCCAACGTAATTACCCCAGAACACAAAAAAATTCGCTTCCAAAGAAATCAACCCAGAACACAAAAAATTTGGTTC
Source organism: Meriones unguiculatus (assembly GCF_030254825.1). Classification (NCBI taxonomy): domain Eukaryota; kingdom Metazoa; phylum Chordata; class Mammalia; order Rodentia; family Muridae; genus Meriones; species Meriones unguiculatus. The sequence goes on from NC_083353.1 coordinate 73,255,066, forward strand.
CAATGAAATGACTGCAGAGCACAGAAAACACGCTTCCAATGAAAGGACCCCAGAAGACAAAAAAAATCACTTCCAAAGAAATCACCATAGAACATAAAAAATTCGCTTTCAACGAAATCACCCGAGAACACATAAAATTCGCTGCCAACGAAATTACCCCAGAACACAAAATTTCGCTTGCAACTAAATCTCCTGAGAACACAAATATTCGCATCCAAAGAAAACATCCCAGATCACAAAAAATTCGCTTCCAACGAAATCACCCTAGAACACAAAAAATTCCCTTTCAACGAAATCACCCAAGAACACAAAATATTTGCTTCCAATGAAATCACCACAGAGCACAAAAAATTCACTTCCAACGAAATGACTCCAGAGCACAGAAAAAACGCTTCCAATGAAATGACCCCAGAACACAAAAAATTTGCCTCCAACGAAATCACCCTAGAACATAAAAAATTCACTTCCATCGAAATCACCACAGAAGACAAAAAATTCGCTTCTAACCAAATCACCCCAGAGCACAAAAAATTCGCTTCGAATGAAATCACCCTAGAACATAAAAAATTCCCTTTCAACGAAATGACCCGAGAACACAAAAATTCACGTCCAACGAAATTACCACAGAACAGAAAAAACTTGCTCCCATCGAAATCACCCCAGAACACAAAAAATTCGCTTCCAACGAAATCACGCTAGAACACAAAAAAATTAGCTTTTAAGGAAATCACCTGAGAAAACAAAAAATTCGCATCCAACGAAATCACACCAGAGCACAAAAAATTCACTTCCAACGAACTGACTCCAGAGCACAGAAAACACGTTTCGAACGAAATGATACCATACTTCAAAAATTTGCTTCCATCGAAATCACCCGAGAATACAAAATATTCTCTTCCAACGTAATTACCCCAGAACACAAAAAAATTCGCTTCCAAAGAAATCAACCCAGAACACAAAAAATTCACTTCCAACGAAATCACCCCAGAACACAAAAAATTTGGTTCCAATGAAATGACTGCAGAGCACAGAAAACACGCTTCCAATGAAAGGACCCCAGAAGACAAAAAAAATCACTTCCAAAGAAATCACCATAGAACATAAAAAATTCGCTTTCAACGAAATCACCCGAGAACACAAAAAATTCGCTTCCAACGAAATTACCCCAGAACACAAAAAGTTCGCTTGCAACGAAATCTCCTGAGAACACAAATATTCGCTTCAAACGAAATCACCGCGGAGCACAAAAAAATCGCTTCCAATGAAATGACTCCAGAGCACAGAAAACATGCTTCCAACGAAATGACCCCCTACTTCAAGAATTTGCATCCATCGAAAAAACCCGAGAACACAAAAAATTCGCATCCAACCATATTACCCCAGAAGACAAAATATTCTTTTCCAACAAAATCTCCTGAGAACACAAATATTCTCTTCCAAAGATATCATCCCAGAGCACAAAATTTCGCTCCCAACGAAATCACCCTAGAACAAAAAAAATCCCTTCCAAAGAAATCACCCCAGAGCAGAAAAAATTTCCTTCCACCAAAATGACTCCGAAGCACAGAAAACACGCTTCCAAAAAAATGAATCCAGAACACAAAAATTATTCCAACGAAATCACCCTAGTACATAAAAAATTCGCTTCCATGGAAATCACCACAGAAGACAAAAAATTCGTTTCCAATGAAATCTCCCCAGTGCACAAAGAATTCGCTTCCAACGAAATGACTCCAGAGCACAGAAAACAAGCTTCAAATGAAATTACCCCAGAACACAAAAAATTCGCTTCCAACGAAATCACCATAGAACATTAAAAATTCGCTTCCTTCAAAATCACCACAGAAGATAAAAAAATTCGATTCCAACCAAATCACCCCAGAGCTCAAAAAATTCACTTTTACGAAATTACCCTAGAACATAAAAAATTCGCTTTCAACGAAATCACCCGCGAACACAAAATATTCGCTTCCAACGAAATCACCCGAGAGCACAAAAAATTCGCTGCCAACGAAATACTCCAGAGCACAGAAAACACGCTTCCAACGAAATGACCCCATACTTCAAAAATTTGCTTCCATCGAAATCACCCAAGAACACAAAAAAATCGCTTCCAACGAAATTACCCCAGAACACAAAGAATTCGCTTGCAACGAAATCTTCTGAGCACACATATATTCGCTTCCACAGAAATCATCGCAGAGCACCAAAAAATTCGCTTCCAACGAAAACTCCCTAGAACACAAAAAATTCCCTTTCAACGAAATCACCCGAGAACACAAAAAATTCCCTTTCAACGAAATCACCTAAGAACACAAATAATTCGCTTGCAATGAAATCTCCTAAGAACACAAATATTCGCTTCAAACAAATTCACCCCAGAGCAAAAAAAATTCCCTTCCAACGAAATGACTCCAGAGCACAGAAAACATGCTTCAAAAGAAATGACCCCATACTTCAAAAATTTACTTCCATCCAAAAAACCGGAGAACACAAAAAATTCGCTTGCAACGAAATCTTCTGAGAACACAAATATTCGCTGCCAAAGGAATCCCCCGAGAACACAAAAAATTTGCTAGCAACGAAATCTCCTGAGAAGAAAATATTCGCTTCCAAGGAAATCACCGCAGAGCACAAAAAATTCGCTTTCATCGAAATGACTCCAGAGCACAGAAAACATGCTTCCAACGCAATGACCACATACTTCAAAAAATTTGCTTCCATCGAAATCACCCCAGAACACAAAAAATTCACTTCCAACGAAATCTCCTGAGAACACAAATATTCGCTTACAAAGAAATCGCCGCAGAGCACAAAAAATTCGATTCCAAAGAAATGACTCCAGAGCACAGAAAACACGCTTCCAATGAAATGACCCCCTACTTCAAAAATTTGCTTCCATCGAAAAGACCGTAACACAAAAAATTCTCTTTTAAAGATATTACCCCAGAAGACAAAAAAAATCTTTTCCCAGGAAATCTCCTGAGAACACCAATATTCACTTCCAAAGATATCATCCCAGATTAGAAAAAAATTGCTTCCAATTAAATCACCCTAGAACACAAAAATTCCCTTTCAACGAAATCACCTGAGAACACAAAAAATTCGCTTCCAACGAAATCACCACAGAGCATAAAAATTCGCTTCCAAAGAAATGACTCCAGAGCACAGAAAACATAATTCCAATGAAATGACCCCATATTTCAAAAATTCGCTTCCATCGAAATCCCCAGAGAACACAAATTTCGCTTCCAACGAAATCACCGCAGAGCACAAAAAAATCGCTTCCAACGAAATGACTCCAGAGCACAGAAAACAAGCTTCAAATGAAATTACCCTAGAACATAAAAAATTCGCTTCCATCGAAATCTCCACAGAAGACAAAAAATTCACTTCCAACCAAATCAGCCCAGAGCTCAAAAAATTCGCTTTTACGAAATTACCCTAGAACATAAAAAATTCGCTTTCAACGAAATCACCCGAGAACACAAAATATTCGCTTCCAAAGAAATCACCGCAGAGCCCAAAAAATTCGCTGCCAACGAAATGACTCCAGAGTACAGAAAACACGCTTCCAACGAAATGATCCCATACTTCAAAAATTTGCTTCCATCGAAATTACCCAAGAACACCAAAAATTCGCTTCCAACGAAATTACCCCAGAACACAAAAAATTTGCTTGCAAAGAAATCTCCTGAGAAGACAAATATTCGCTTCCAAAGAAATTACCCCAGAACACAAAAATTCGCCTCCAAGGAAATCACCCCAGAACACAAAAAATTTGCTTCCAAAGAAATGACTCCACAGCACAGAAAACACGCTTCCAATGAAATCACCCAATACTTCAGAAAAATTCACTTCCAACTAAATTGCCCCAGAACACAAAAAATTTGCTTCCAACGAAATCAACCCAGAACACAAAAAATTTGCTTCCATCGAAATCACCCGAGAACAGAAAAAGTTCGCTTCTAACGAAATCACCCGGGAACACAAATATTAGCTTCCAATGAAATCACCCTAAAACCAAACAATTCTTTTCCAACGAAATCTCCTGAGAACACAAATATTCGCTTCCAAAGAAATCACCCCAGAGCACCAAAAATTCGCTTCCAACGAAATAATCCCTAAGGAAAAAAATTTCACTTTCAACGAAATCACCTGAGAACACAAAAAATTCGTGTCCAATGAAATCAACCCAGAACACAAAAAATTCGCATCCAAAGAAATCACTCAGAACACAAAAATTTCCCTTCCAACGAAATGACTCCAAAACATAGAAAACACGCTTCCAATGAAATCACCCCAGAGCACAAAAAATTCGCTTCCAACAAAATCAACCTAGAACACAAAAAATTTGCTTCTATCCAAATCACCTGAGAACAGAAAAAATTTGCTTCCAAAGAAATTAACCCAGAATACAAAAAATTCGCTTCCATCGAAATCCCCGTAGAGCACAAAAAAAATGCTTAGAAAGAAATCACCCTAGAACACAAAAAAATTCGCTTCCAACAAAATCACCCCAGAACACAAAAAAATTGCTTCCAAAGAAATGACTCCAATGCACAGAAAACACGTTTCCAACGAAATCACCCCGTAATTCAAAAAAATTCGCTTTCAAAAAATTGCCCCAGAACACAAAAAATTCTCTTCCAACGAAATCAACCCAGAACACAAAATATTCGCTTCCATCAAAATCACCCCAGAACACAAAAAATTCACTTACACGAAATAACCCCAGAACACAAAAAAATTCGCTTGCAAAGAAATGTCCTGAGAAGACAAATATTCGCTTCCAAAGAAATCACCCCAGAGCACAAAAAATTCGCTTCCAACAAAATCACACCAAGCACAAAAAATTCGCTTTCAACGAAATGAGCCCATACTTCAAAAATTTGCTTCCATCGAAATCACCTAAGAACACAAAAAAATTCGCTTCCAACGAAATCACCCCAGAACACAAAAAATTTGATTCCAAAGAAATGACTCCAGAGCACAGAAAACACGCTTCCAATGAAATCACCCCATACTTCAAAAAAATTCACTTCCAACTAAATTGCCCCAGAACACAAAAAATTCGCTTCCAACGAAATCAACCCAGAACACTAAAAATTTGCTTCCATCGAAATCACCCGAGAACAGAAAAAATTCGTTTCTAACAAAATTACCCGGGAACACAAATATTAGCTTCCAATGAAATCACCCTAAAGCACAAAAAATTCGCTTCCAACGAAATCTCCTGAGAACACAAATATTCCCTTCCAAAGAAATCAACCCAGAGCACAAAAAATTCGCTTCCAACGAATTTACGAAAGGCAAAAAAAAAAAATTCACTTTCAACGAAATCACCTGAGAACACAAAAAATTCGTGTCCAAACAAATCAACCCAGAACACAAAAAATTCGCATCCAAAGAAATCACACAGAACATAAAAATTTCCCTTCCAACGAAATGACTCCAAAACACAGAAAACATGCTTCCAATGAAATCACCCTAGAGCACAAAAAATTCGCTTCCAACAAAATCAACCCAGAACACAAAAAATGAGCTTCTATCCAAATCACCCGAGAACAGAAAAAATATGCTTCCAAAGAAATTACCCCAGAATAGATAAATTTACTTCCACCCAAATCAAGCCTGAGCACAAAAAATTCCCTTCCAAAAAAATCACCCGAGAACACAAATATTGGCTTCCAACGAAATTACCCCAGAACGGAAAATTTTTACTTCCATCGAAATCACCCAGAACACAAAAAAATTCGCTTCCAAAGAAATTCCCGCAGAGCACAAAAAAATTGCTTCCAAAGAAATCACCCTAGAACACAAAAAATTGGCTTCCAACAAAATCACCCCAGAACACAAAAAATTTGCTTCCAAGGAAATGACTCCAATGTACAGAAAACATGCTTCCAACGAAATCACCCCAAAACACAAAAAATTTGCTTCCAACGTACTTACCCCAGAACACAAAAAATTCGCTTCCAACGACATCTACCCAGAACACAAGAAATTCGGGACCACCGAAATCACCAAGAACACAAAAAAATTCGCTTCCAATGAAATTACCCATACTTCAAAAATTTGCTTCCATCGAAATCACCTTAAAACACAAAAAAATAGCTTCCAACTAAAATACCCCAGAACACAAGAAATTCGCTTCCAACGAAATCACCCCAAAGCACAAAAAATTCGCTTCCAACGAAATTACAACAGAACACAAAAAATTCGCTTCCAAAGAAATCACCCCAGAACACAAAAAATTCGCTTCCAAAGAAACGACTCCAGAGCACAGAAAACACGCTACAAACGAAATGACCCCATACTTCAAAAATTTGCTTCGATCAAAAAAACCGGAGAACACAAAAAATTCTCTTCCAACGATATTACCCCAGAAGACAAAAAATTCTTTTCCAACGAAATCTCCTGAGAACACAAATATTTGCTTCCAAAAATATCATCCCAGAGCACAAAATATTTGCTTCCAACGAAATCACCCTAGAACGCAAAAATTCCCTTTCAACGAAATCACGCGAGAACACAAAAAATTCGCTTCCAACGAAATCACCCCAGAGCACAAAAAATTCGCTTCCAACGAAGTGACTCCAGAGCACAGAAAACATGCTTCCAACGAAATGACCCCGTATTGCAAAAATTTGCTTCCATCGAAAAAACCGGAGAACAGAAAAAATTCTCTTCCAACGATATTACCCCAGAAGACAAAAAATTCGCTTCCAATGAAATCACCTGGGAACACAAATATGCGATTTCAATGAAATCACCAGAGAACACAAAAAATTTGCTTCCATAGAAATCACCCCAGAGCACAAAAAATTGGCTTCCAACAAATGACTCCAGAGCAATGAAAACACGCTTCCAACGAAAGACCCCCTACTTCAAAAATTTGCTTCAATTGAAAAAAACCAGAGAACACAAAAAATTTGCTTCCAACAAAATCACCCCAGAGCACAAAAAATTTGCTTCCAAAGAAATGACTCCAGAGCACAGAAAACACGCTTCCAACTAAAGCCCTCCTGAGCACAAAAAATTTGCTTCCAACAAAATCACCCTAGAACATAAAAAATTCGCTTTCAACGAAATCACCTGAGAACACAAAAAATTCGCTTCCAAAGAAATGACTCCAGAGCACAGAAAACATGCTTCCAATGAAATGACCCCAGAGAACAAAAATTTCGCTTCCATCGAAATCACCACAAAACACAAAATTTCACATCCAATAAAAAGACTCCAGAGCACAGAAAACACGCTTCCAACGAAATGACCCCCTATTTCAAAAATTTGCTTCATTCGAAAAAACCGGAGACACAAAGAATTCGCCTCCAACGAAATCACCCCAGAGCACAAAAAATTTGCTTCCAAAAAATTACTCTAGAGAACAGAAAACACCCTACCAACGAAAGAACCCCATACTTCAAAAAAATTCGCTTCCAACAAAATCACCCCAGAACAAAATCTTTTTCTTTCAACTAAATCACCCCAGAGCACAAAAAATTCGATTACAACAAAATTACCCCAGAACACAAGAAATACTCTTCCAAGAAAATCACCCCAGAGCACAAAAAATTCGTTTCCAACGAAATCACCCTGGAACACAAAAAATTGGCTTTCAACAAAATCACCCGAGAACACAAAAAATTTGCTTCCAATGAAATTACCACAGAACACAAAAAATTCGCTTCCAACGAAATCAACCCAGAGCACAAAAAATTTGCTTCCAACGAAATGACTCCATAGCTAGAAAACACGCTTTGAACGAAATGACCCCCTACTTCAAACATTTGCTTCCATTAAAGCACCCGAGAACACAAAAAAATCCAACGAAATCACCCCAGAACGTAAAACATTCGCTTCCAACGAAATGACTCCTGAGCACAGAAAACACGCTTCTAACGAAATCACCCCATACTTAAAAATATTCTCGTCCAACGAAATTATCCCAGAGCAGAAAACATTTGCTTCCAACGAAATCACCCCAAAGCACAAAAAATTCGCTTCCAACGAAATCACCCTAAAGCACAAAAAATTCGATATCAACAAAATCATCCTAGAACACAAAAAATTCCCTTTCAACGAAATTACACCAGGAGAGAAAAAATTTGCTTCTATCGTAGTCACCACAGGGCACGAAATATTCGTTCCCAATGTAATCACACCAGAACACAAAAAATTCGCTTCCAACGAAATCACGCTAGAACACAAAAAATTATCTTTTTCAACGAAATCACCCGAGAACACAAAAAATTCGCTTCCAATGAAATCACCCCAGAGCACAAAAAAAAATTCGCTTGCAATGAAATCTCCTGAGAACATAAATGTTCGCTTCCAACGAAAGGACTCCAGAGCACAGAAAACACGCTTCCAACGAAATCACCACAAAACACAAAACATTCTCTTCCAACGTAATTACATCAGAACACAAACATTCGCTTCCAAAGTTATAATCCCAGAGCACAAAAAATTCGCTTCCAACGAAATTACCCCAGAACACAAAAAATTCGTTTCAACGAAATCTCCTGAGAACACAAATATTCGCTTCCAAAGAAATCATCCCAGAGCACAAAAAAATTCGCTTCCTACGAAATCAACCAAGAACACATAAAATTCCCTTTCAACGAAATCATCCGATAACACAAAAAATTCATATCCAGCGAAATTATCACAGAACAGAAAAAATACTCTTCCATCAAAAATTAGCTTTCAATGAAATCACCCCAGAGCACAAAAAATTCCCTTCGAACGAAATGACTCCAGAGCACATAAAACACATTTCCAACGAAATGACACCCTACTTAAAAATTTGCTTCCATCGAAAAACCGAACATAAAAAATTCGCTTCCCACGAAATTACCCCAGAACACAAAAAATTCGCTTGCAACGAAATCTTCTGAGAACACATATATTTGCTTCCAACGAAACACGCTTCCAATGAAATGAACCTGAAAACAAAAATTTCGCTTCCAGCGAAATCACCCTAGAACATAAAAAATTCGCTTCCATCGAAATCACCGCAAAACACAAAAATTCACCTCCAACGAAAAGACTCCAAAGCACAGAAAACATGCTTCCAACGAAATGACCCCCTACTTGAAAAATTTTCTTCCATCGAAAAAACCAGCTAACACAAAAAATTAGCTTCCAATGAAATTACCCCAAAACACAAAAAAATAGCTTGCAACGAAATCTCCTGAGAAAACAAATATTCGCTTCCGACGAAAACCGAAGAACACAAAAAATTCGCATCCAAAAAAATTAACCCAGAATAGAAAAAAATTACTTCCAACCGAATCAACCCAGAGCACAAAAAATTCCCTTCCAACAAAATCACCCAAGAACACAAATATTTGCTAACAACGAAATTACCCCAGAACAGAAAAAATTTGCTTCCATCGAAATCACCCCAGAACACAAAAATTTCGCTTCCATCGAAATCACCCCAGAACACAAAACTTTGCTTCCAAAGAAATCACCCCAGAACACAAAAATTCGCTTCCAACAAAATCACCCCAGAACACAAAAAATTTGCTCCCAAAGAAATCACCGCAGAACACAAAAATTTCGCTTCCAAAGAAATTACTCCAGAACACAGAAAAAACACTACCAACAAAATCACTCGAGAAAACAAAAAATTCGCTTCCAACGAAATCATCCTAGAACACAAAAAATTCGCATCCAACGAAATGACTCCAGAGCACAGAAAACACACTTCCAATGAAATGACCCCAGAAAACAAATATTTCGCTTCCATCGAAATCACTGCAAACCACAAAAATTCACATCGAACGAAAAGACTCCAGAACAAAGAAAAAATGCTACCAACGAAATCACCTGAGAACACAAAAAATTCGCTTCCAAAGAAATCATCCTAGAACACAAAAAATTCACATCCAACGAAATGACTCCAGATCACAGAAAACACGCTTCCAGTGAAATGACCCTAGAAAACAAAAATTTCGCTTCCATCGAAATCACCGCAAAACACTAAAATTCACGTCCAACGAAAAGACTCCAGAGCACGTAAAAAAACACGCTTCCAACGAAATGACCCCCTATTTCAAAAATTTGCTTCATTCGAAAAAACCGGAGACACAAAGAATTCGCCTTCCACGAAATCACCCCAGAACACAAAAAATTCGCTTCCAAAGATATTACCCCAGAAGAAAAAAAAATTTGCTTCCAACGAAATCACCTAAGAACACAAATATTCGCTTCCAAAGAAATCACCCTTAGCACAAAAAATTTGCTTCCAAAGAAATCACCCCAGAGTACAAAAATTCCCTTCCAACAAAATCACCCGAGAACACAAATATTGGCTTCCTTTGAAATCACCCCAGAACACAAAAATTTCTCTTGCAACGAAATGACTCCAGAGCACAGAAAACACGCTTGCAACGAAATGACCCCCTACTTCAAAAATTTCCTTTAATCAAAAAAACCGGAGAACACAAAAAATTCTCTTCCAACGATATTACCCCAGAAGACAAAAAATTCTTTTCCAATGAAATCTCCTGAAAACACAAATATTCGTTTCCAAAGATATCATCCCAGAGCACAAAAAAATTCGCTTCCAACAAAATCACCCGATGACACAAAAAATTCAAGTCCAACGAAATTATCACAGAACAGAAAAATTTGCTTTCATCGAAATCACCCCATAATACAAAAAATTTGCTTCCAACCAAATCATGCTAGAACACAAAAAATTAGCTTTTTCAACGAAATCACCCGAGAACACAAAAAATTCACTTGCAATGAAATCACCCGAGAGCACAAAAAATTCCCTTGAAAGGAAATGACTCCAGAGCACAGAAAACACGCTTCCAACGAAATGACCCCCTACTTCAAAAATTTGTTTTCATCGAAATCACCTGAGAACACAAAAAATTCACTTCCAACGAAATCACCTCAGAACACAAAAAATTCGCTAGCAACGAAATCTCCTGAGAACACAAATATTCGCTTCCAGCGAAATCACACCAAAGCACAAAAAATTCGCATCCAACGAAGTGACTCCAGAGCACAGAAAACACGCTTGCAACGAAATGACCCCCTACTTCAAAAATTTGCTTCCAGCGAATAAACCGGAGAACCCAAAAAATTCGCTTCCAACGATCTTACCCCAGAAGACAAAAAATTCTTTTCCAATGAAATCTCCTGAGAACACAAATATTCGCTTCCAAAGAAATCATCCCAGAGTACAAAAAAATTCGCTTCCAACGAAAGCACCCGATAACACAAAAAATTCACGTCCAACGAAATTATCACAGAACAGAAAAAAATTTGCTTCCATCGAAATCACCCCAGAATAAAAAAATTTGCTTCCAACGAAATCACGCTAGAACACAAAAAATTAGCTTTTTCAACGAAATCACCCGAAAACACAAAATTTCCTTTCAAAGAAATCACGTGAGAACACAAAAAATTCGCTTCCAATGAAATCACCCCAGAACACAAAAAATTCGCTTGCAATGAAATCTCCTGAGAACACAAAAATTCGCTTCCAATGAAATCGTCCCAGAGCACAAAAAATTCGCTTCCAACGAAATTACCCTAGAACACAAAAATTCCCTTTCAATGAAATCACCCAAGAACACAAAAAATTCGCTTCCAATGAAAACACCATAGAACAAAAAAAAAATAGCTTCCATCGAAATCACCACAGAAGACAAAAAATTCTCTTCCAATGATATTACCCCAGAAGACAAAAACTTCTTTTCAAACGAAATCTCGTGAGAACACAAATATTCGCTTCCAAAGATATCATCCCAGAGCACAAAAAATTCCCTTCGAACGAAATCACCCAAGAGCACGAAAAATTCGCTTCCAAAGAAATGACTCCAGAGCACAGAAAATACGCTTCCAATGATATGACCCCATACTTCAAAAATTTGCTTCCATCGAAATCACCCCTGAACACAAAAAATTAGCTGCCAACGAAATCACCCTAGAACACAAAACATTCCCTTTCAACGAAATCACCCGAGAACACAAAAAAATAGCTTCCAACGAAATGACTCCAGAGCACAGAAAATTCGCTTCCAAAGAATTCACCCTAGAACACAAAAAATTTCCTTTCAACAAAATCACCTGAGAACAAAAAAAAGTCACGTCCAACGAAATTACCACAGAACAGAAAAAATTTGCATCCATCGAAATCACAGGAGAACACAAAAATTCTCTTCCAAAGAAATTACGCTAGAACCCAAAAAATTAGCGTTCAATGAAATCACCCCTGAGCACAAAAAATTCTCTTCCAACGAAATGACTCCAGAGCACATAAAACACGAATCCAACGAAATGACCCCCTACTTAAAAAATTTGCTTCCATCGAAAAACCGGAGAACATAAAAAATTCGCTTTCAAATAAATTACCCCAGAACACAAAAAATTCGCTTGCAACGAAATTTTCTGAGAACACATATATTCGCTTCCAACGAAATCACCCCAGAACAAAAAAATTCGCTTGCAACGAAAATTTCTGAGAACACAAATATTCGCTTCCAACGAAATTACCCCAGAACACAAAAAATTCGCTTGCAACAAAATTTTCTGAGAACACAAAAATTTGCTTCCGACGAAATCACACCAGAACACAAAAAATTCGCTTCCAACGAAATTACTCCAGAGCACAGAAAACATGCTTTCAACAAAATGATCTCATACTTCAAAAATTTGCTTCCATCGAAATCACCAGAGAACACAAAAAATTCGCTTCCAACGAAATGACTCCAGAGCACAGAAAACACGCTTCAAACGAAATGACCCCCTACTTAAAAAATTCGCTTCCATCGAAAAAACCGGAGAACACAAAAATACGCTTCCAACGAAATTACCCCAGAACACAAAAAATTCGCTTGCAACGAAATCTCCTGAGAACACAAATATTCGCTTCCAAAGAAATCACCCCAGAGCACAAAAAATTCGCTTTCAACGAAATCTTCTGAGGACACATATATTCGCTTCCAACGAAAGCACCCGATAACACAAAAAATTCACGTCCAACGAAATTATCACAGAACAGAAAAAAATTTGCTTCCATCGAAATCACCCCAGAATAAAAAAAAAATTGCTTGCAACGAACTCACGCTACAACACAAAAAATTAGCTTTTTCAAATAAATCACCCGAAAACACAAAATTTCCTTTCAAAGAAATCACCCGAGAACACAAAAAATTCGCTTCCAATGAAATCACCCCAGAACACAAAAAATTCGCTTGCAATGAAATCTCCTGAGAACACAAATATTCGCTTCCAACGAAATCGTCCCAGAGCACAAAAAATTCGCTTCCAATGAAATCACCCTAGAACGCAAAAATCCCCTTTCAATGAAATCACCCGAGAACACAAAAAAATTGCTTCCTACGAAATCACTCCAGAGCACAAAATATTCCCTTCCAACGAAAGGACTCCAGAGCACAGAAAACACGATTCCAACGAAATGTCCCCCATTTCATATATTTGCTTCCATCGAAATCACCCGAGAACACAAAAAATTCGCTTCCAACGAAATTACCCCCGAAGACAAAAATTTCTTTTCTAATGAAACCTCCTGAGAACACAAATATTCGCTTCCAACGAACTCACCCCAGAGCACAAAAAATTCGCTTCCAAAGAAATCACCCTAGAATAAAAAAATTCGCTTTCAACGATATCACCTGAGAACACAAAAAATTCGCTTCCAAAGAAATTACCCCAGAACACAAAAAATTCGCCTGCAACGAAATCGTCTGAGAACACATATAATCGCTTCCAACGAAATCACCCCAGAACACAAAAAATTCGCTTCCAATGAAATGACTCCAGAGCACAGAAAACACGCTTCCAATGAAATGACCCCCTATTTCAATAATTTGCTTCCATTGAAAAAACCGGAGAACACAAAAAATTTGCTTCCAACGAATTTAACCCAGAACACAAAAAATAGGCTTCAAATGAAATGACTCCAGAGCAAAGAAAACGAGCTTCCAACGAAATGATCCCATACGTCAAAAATTTGCTTCCATTGAAATCACCCGAGAACACAAAAAATTCCCTTCCAACGAAAGGACTCCAAAGCACAGAAAACACGATTCCAACGAAATGACCCCCTATTTCAAATATGTGTTTCCATCGAAATCACCCGAGAACACAAAAAATTCGCTTCCAACGAAATTACCCCAGAACACAAAAAATTCGCTTGCAATGAAATCTCCTGAGAACACAAATATTCGCTTCCAGCGAAATCACACCAAAGCACAAAAAATTCGCATCCAAAGAAATGACTCCAGAGCACAGAAAACACGCTTGCAACGAAATGACCCCCTAATTCAAAAATTTGCTTCCATCGAATAAACCAGAGAACACAAAAAATTCTCTTCCAACGAGATTACCCAAGAAGACAAAAAATTCTTTTCCAACGAAATCTCCTGAGAACACAAATATTCACTTCCAAAGAAATCATCCCAGAGCACAAAAAATTCGCTTCCAACGAAAGCACCCCAGAGCACGAAAAATTCGCTTCCAAAGAAATGACTCCAGAGCACAGAAAACATGCTTCCAACGATATGACCCCATACTTCAAAAATTTGCTTCCATCGAAATCACCCGAGAACACAAAAAATTCGCTTCCAAAGAAATCATCCCAGAGCACAAAAAATTCGCTTCCAACGAAATCACCATAGAACACAAAAAATTCCCTTTCAACGAAATCACCCGAGAACACAAAAAATTCACGTCCAACGAAATTACCACAGAACAGAAAAAATTTGCTTCCATCGAAATCACCCCAGAGCACAAAAAATTCCCTTCCAACGAAATGACTCCAGAGCACAGAAAACACGATTCCAACGAAATGACCCCCTAGTTCAAAAATTTTCTTCCATCGAAAAACCAGAGAACATAAAAAATTCGCTTCCAACGAAATTACCCCAGAACACAAAAAATTCGCTTGCAACGAAATTTTCTGAGAACAAAAATATTCGCTTCCAACGAAATCTCCCCAGAACACAAAAAATTTGCTTCCAACGAAATTACTCCAGAGCACAGAAAACAAGCTTTACACGAAATGACCCGATATTTCAAAAATGTGCTTCCATCGAAATCACCCAGGAACACAAATAATTCGCTTCCAACAAAATTACCCCAGAACACAAAAAAATTTTCTTCCAACGAAATCTCCTGAAAACACAAATATTCGCTTCCAAACAAATCATTCCAGAGTACAAAATTATTCGCTTCCAACAAAATCACCCTCTAACACAAAAAATTCCCTTTCGACGAAATCACCTGAGAACACAAACGATTCACATCCAACAAAATTACCATAGAACAGAAAAAATTTGCTTCCATCGAAATCACCCAGGAACACAAAAAATTCGCTTCCAAGGAAATCATGCTAGAACACAGAAAATCAGTTTTCAACGAAATCACCCAAGAACACAAAAAATTCGCTTCCAACGAAATCACTCCAGAGCACGAAAAAATTCACTTCCAAAGTAATCAACCCAGAACACAAAAAATTCTCTTCCAAACAAGTGACTCCAGAGCACAGAAAACACGCTTCCAACAAAATGACCCCCTACATCAAAAATTTGCTTCCATCAAAAAAACCGGAGAACATAAAAAATTCTATTCAAACGATATTACCCCAGAAGACAAAAAATTCTTTTCCAACGAAATCTCCTGAGAACACAAATATTCCCTTCCAAAGATATGATCCCAGAGTACGAAAAATTCGCTTCCAAAGAAATTACCCTAGAACACAAAAAATTCGCTTGCAATGAAATCTCCTGTGAACACAAATATTCGCTTCCAACAAAATCACCCAAGAGCACGAAAAATTTGCCTGCAACGAAATCTCCTTAGAACACCAATATTCGCTTCCAACTAAATCACCCGAGAACACAAAAAATTCGCTTCCAACGAAATCACCGTAGAACATAAAAAATTCGCTTCCATCGAAATCACCCCAGAACACAAAAAATTTGCTTCCAATGAATTTATCCCAGAACACAAAAAATTCCCTTTCAACGATATCACCCAAGAACACAAAAAATTCCCTTCCAACGAAATCACCGCAGAACACAAAAAATTTGCTTGCAACAAAATCTCCTGAGAACACAAATATTTGCTTCCAACAAAATGACCTCAGAGCACTAAAAATTCACTTCCAACGAAATGACTCCAGAGCACAGAAAACATACTTCCAACGAAATGACCTCCTATTTCAAAAATTTGCTTCCATCAAAAAGACCCGAGAACACAAAAACTTCGCTTCCAACGAAATCACCGTAGAACATAAAAAATTCGCTTCCATCGAAATCACCACAGAAGACAAAAAATTTGCTTCCAACCAAAGCACCCCAGAGCAGAAGAAATTCACTTCCATCGAAATCACCCGAGAACACAAAAAATTCGCTTCCAAATAAAATACCCCAGAACACAAAAAAATCGCTTCCAACGAAATCTCCTGGGAACACAAATATTCGCTTCCAAAGAAATCATCCCAGAGCACAAAAAAATCGCTTCCAACGAAATCACCCTAGAACACAAAAAAATTCCCTTTCAACGAAATCACCGGAGAACACAAAAAATTCACGTCCAACGAAATTACCACAGATGAGAAAATATTTGCTTCCATCGAAATAACCCAACAACACAAAAAATTCGCTTCCAATGAAATCACGCTAGAACACAAAAAATTCGCTTCCAAAGAAATCAGCCCAAAGCACAAAAAATTCCGTTCCAACGAAATTACTCCAAAGCATAGAAAACAAGCTTCCAACGAAATGACCCCCTACTTCAAAAATTTGCTTCCATCGAAAAAACCTGAGAACTCAAAAAATTCGCTTGCAACGAAATCGTCTGAGAACACAAATATTCGCTTCCAACAAAATGACTCCAGAGCACAGAAAACACGCTTCGAACGAAATGATACCATACTTCAAAAATTTGCTTCCATTGAAATGACCCGAGAACACAAAAAATTGCTTCCAACGAAATTACCCCAGAACACTAAAAATTTGCTTCCATGAAATCACCCCAAAACACAAAAAATTCGCTTCCAACGAAATGACTCTAGAGCATAGAAAACACACTTCCAACGAAATGAACCCCTGATTCAAAAATTTGCTTCCATTGAAAAAAACAGAGAAAACAAAAAATTCGCTTCCAACGAAATCTTCTGAGAACACGAATATTCGCTTCCAACGAAATCACCCCAGAACACAAAAAATTCGCTTTTAAACGGAATGACTCCAGAGCACAGAATACACGCTCCCAAAGAAATGATCCCATACTTCAAAAATTTGCTTCCATTGAAATCACCTGGGAACACAAAAAATTTGCTTTCAACGAAATCACCCCAGAACACAAAAAATTTGCTTCCAACGAAATCACACCAGAACACAAAAAATTCTCTTCCAACAAAATGACCCCAGACACAAAAAAATCGCTTCTATCGAAATTACCCCAGAACTCACAAAATTCGCTTCCAACGAAATCACCCCAGAACACAAAAAAATCGCTTCCAACGAAATCACTCCAGAGCACCAAAATTCTCTTCCAACCCAGTGACACCAGAGCACAGAAAACACGCTTCCAACAAATTGACCCCCTACTTCAAAAATTGGCTTCCATCGAGAAAACCGGAGAACACAAAAAATTTGCTTCCAACAAAATTTCCACAAAACACAAAAAATTCGCTTCCAACGAAATCACCCCAGAACACAAAAAATACGCTTCCAACGAAATGACTCCAGAGCACAGAAAACAGGCTTCCAAAGAGATGACCCCAGAACACAAAAAATTCCCTTTCAACGAAATCAACTGAGAACACAAAAAATTCACTTCCAATGTAATCACCACAGATACAAAATATTCGCTTCCAACGAAATGACTCCAGAGCACAGAAAACATGCTTCCAACGAAATGACACACTATTTCAAAATTTGCTTCCATCGAAAAGACCAGAGAACACAAAAAATTCTCTTCCAACGATATTACCCCAGAAGACAAAAAATTCTTTTCCAACAAAAACTCCTGAGAACACAAATATTCGCTTCCAAAGATATCATCCCAGAGCACAAAAAATTCGCTTCCAACGAAATCACCCTAGAACGCAAAAATTCCCTTTCAATGAAATCACCCTAGAACACAAAAATTTCGCTTCCAATGAAATGACTCCAGTGCACAGAAAACAATATACCAATGAAATGACCCGAGAACACAAAAAATTCGCTTCCAAAGAAATCACTGTAGAACATAAAAAATTCGCTTTCAACGAAATCACCCAAGAATAGAAAAAATTCGCTTCCAACGTATTCACCCCAGAGCACAAAATATTCACTGCCAAAGAAATGACTCCAGAGCACAGAACACACGCTTCCAACGAAATGACCCTCTACTTAAAAAATTTGCTTCCATCGAAAAAACCGGAGAACACAAAAAATTCGCTTCCAACGAAATTACCCCAGAACACAAAAAATTTGCTTGCAACGAAATATCCTGAGAACACAAATATTAGCTTCCAATCAAATCACCCCAGAGCACAAAAAATTCGCTTCCAACGAAATCACCCAAGAACACAAAAAATTCGCTTCCAACGAAATGACTCCAGAGCACAGAAAGCACACCTCCAACGAAATGACCCCCTGCTTCAAAAATTTGCTTCCATCAAAAAAACAGGAGAAAACCAAAAATTCACATCCAACCAAATTACCACAGAACAGAAAAAAATTGCTTCCATCGAAATCACCACAGAACACAAAAAATTGGCTTCCAACAAAATCACCCTAGAAGACAAAAAATTCCCTTTCAAAGAAATCACACAAGAACACAAAAAATTCGCATCCAACGAAATCAGCCCAAAGCACAAAAAATTCCTTTCCAACGAAATTACTCCAGAGCACAGAAAACGAGCTTCCAACGAAATGACCCCCTACTTCAAAAATTTGCTTCCATCAAAAAAACCGGAGAACACAAAAAAGTCGCTTGCAACGAAATCGTCTGAGAACACAAATATTCGCTTCCAACGAAATGACTCCAGAGCACAGAAAACACGCTTCGAACGAAATGATACCATACTTCAAAAATTTGCTTCCATTGAAATGACCCGAGAACACATAAAATTCACTTCCAACGAAATTACCCCAGAACACAAAAAATTTGCTTCCAACGAAATGACCCCAGAACACAAAAAATTCGCTTCCAACGAAATTACCCCAGAACACAAAAAGTTTGCTTCCATGAAATCACCCCAGAACACAAAAAATTCACTTCCAACGAAATGACTCCATAGCACAGAAAACACACTTCCAATGAAATGACCCCCTGCTTCAAAAATTTGCTTCCATCGAAAAAACCGGAGAAAACAAAAAATTCGCTTCCAACGAAATCACCCCAAAATACAAAAAATTCGCTTTTAAACGGAATGACTCCAGAGCACAGAAAACACGCTTCGAACGAAATGATACCATACTTCAAAAATTTGTTTCCGTTGAAATCATCTGAGAACACAAAAAATTCGCTTCCAACGAAATGACCTCCTACTTCAAAAATTTACTTCCATCGAAAAAACCGGAGAACAGAAAAAATTCGCTTGCTACGAAATCTTCTGAGAACACAAATATTCGCTTCCAACGAAATTTCCCCAGAACACAAAATATTCGCTTCCAACGAAATGACTCCAGAGCACAAAAAACACGCTTCGAACGAAATGATACCATACTTCAAAAATTTGTTTCCCTTGAAATCATCTCAGAAAACAAAAAATTCGCTTCCAAAGAAATGACTCCAGAGCACAGAAAACTCGTTTCGAACGAAATGACCCCTTACTTCAAAAATTTGCTTCCATTGAAGAAACCGGAGAACACAAAAAATTCTCTTCCAACGATATTACCCCAGAAGAGAAAAAGTTCTTTTCCAACGAAATCTCCTGAAAACACAAATATTCGCTTCCAAAGATATCATCCCAGAGCACAAAAATTTCGCTTCCAACGAAATCACCCTAGAACACAAAAATTCCCTTTTAGAGAAATCACCCAAGAAAACAAAAAATTCTCTTCCAACGAAATCACCCCAGAGCAAAAAAATTCGCTTCCAATGAAATGACTCCAGAGCACAGAAAATTCGTTTCGAACGAAATGACCCCTTACTTCAAATATTTGCTTCCATTGAAGAAACCGGAGAACACAAAAAATTCTCTTCCAACGATATTACCCCAGAAGAGAAAAAATTCTTTTACAATGAAATCTCCTGAGAACACAAATATTCGCTTTCAAAGATATCATCCCAGAGCACAAAAAATTCCCTTCCAACGAAATCACCCTAGCACACAAAAATTCCCTTTTAGAGAAATCACCCTGGAACACAAAATATTCCCTTTCAACGAAATCACCAGAGAACACAAAAAGTTTATGCCCAACGAAATTACCACAGAACAGAAAATATTTGCTTCCATTGAAATCAAAGCAGAACACAAAATATTTGATTCCAAAGAAATCTCCCTAGAACACAAAAAATTCCCTTTCAACGAAATCACCAGATAACACAAAAAATTCGCTTCCAACGAAATTACCCCAGAACACAATAAATTCGCTTCCAAAGAAATCACCCCAGAACACAAAAAATTTACTTCCAACGAAATGACTCCAAAACACAGAAAACACGATTCCAACGAAATGACTCCCTACTTTAAAAATTTGCTTCCATCGAAAAATCCTGAGCACACAAAAATTTCTCTTCCAACGAAATTACCCCAGAACACAAAAAATTTGCTTCCAACGAAATTTCCTGAGAACACAAATATTCGCTTCCAAAGAAAACATCCTGGGGCATGAAAAATTTGCTTCCAACGAAATCACCCCAAACACAAAAAATTCCCTTTCAACGATATCACCCCAGAACACAAAAAATTCGCTTCCAACGAAACCAACCCAGAGCACAAAAAATTCGCTTCCAACGAAAAAACTCCAGAGCACAGAAAACATGCTTCCAACGAAATGACCACCTACTTCAAAAATTTACTCCCATTGAAAAAACCGGAGAACACAAAAGTTCTCTTCCAACGATATTACCCCAGAACACAAAAAATTCACTTGCAACGAAATCTCCTGAGAACACCAATATTCGCTTCCAACGAAATCACCCCAGAGCACAAAAAATTCGCTTCCAAAGAAATGACTCCAGAGCACAGAAAACACACTTCTAACGAAATGACCCCCTACTTCAAAAATTTGCTTCCATCGAAAAAACTGGAGAACACAAAAAATTCTCTTCCAATGATATTACCCCAGAAGACAAAAATTCTTTTCCAACGAAATCTCCTGAGAACACAAACATTCGCTTCCAAAGATATCATCCCAGAGCACAAAAAATTCGCTTCCAACGAAATCACCCTATAGCACAAAAATTCCCTTCCAACGAAATCACCCGAGAACAAAAAAATTCGCTTCCAACGAAATCACCCCAGAACACAAAAAATTCGCATGCAACGTAATCTCCTGAGAACGCAAATATTCGATTCCAACGAAATCACCCCAGAGCACAAAAAATTTGCTTCCAACGAAATGACTCGAGAGCACGGAAAACGAAATATCGTTGAGAACACAAATATTTGCTTCAAAAGATATCATTCCAGAGTAGAAAAAATTCGCTTCCAACGAAATCACCCTAGAACATAAAAAATTCGCTTCCATCGAAATCACCACAGAAGACAAAAAATTCGCTTCCAACCAAATCACCCCAGAACACAAAAAATAAGCTTGGAACGAAATCAGCCTAGAACATAAAAAATTCGCTTTCAACGAAATCACCCGAGAACACAAAAAATTCGCTTCCAACGAAATCACCCCAGAGCACAAAAAATTCCCTTCCAACGAAATGACTCCAGAGCACAGAAAACACATTCCAATGAAATGACCCCAGAACACAAAAAATTCCCTTCCAACGAAATCACCCTAGAACATAAAAAAATCGCTTCCATCGAAATCACCACAGAGACAAAAAATTCGCTTCCAACCATATCACCCAAGAGCACAATAAATTCGCTTCCAACAAAATCACCCCACAGCAGAAAAAATTTGCTTCCAACGAAATGACCGTATACTTCAAAAATTTGCTTCCATTGAAATCACATGAGGACACAAAAAATTCCCTTCCAAATCAATTTCCCCAGACCACAAATAAGTCGCTAGCAACGAAATCTTCTGAGAACACAAATATTTGCTTCCATCGAACTCACCCCAGAACACAAAAAATTCGCTTCAAACGAAATGACTCCAGAGCACAGAAAACACACTTCCAACGAAATGATCCCATACTTCAAAAATTTCCTACAATCGAAATCACCCCAGAACACAAAAAATTCGCTTCCAACGAAGTTACCCCAGAACACAAAAAATTTGCTTGCAACGAAATCACCCGAGAACACAATAAATTCGCTTCCAACGAAATTACCCCAGAACACAAAAAATTCGCTTCCAACGAAATGACTCCAGAGCACAGAAAACATGCTTCCAACGCAATGACCCCCTACTTCAAAAATTTGCTTCCATCGAAATACCGGAAAACACAAAAAAATTCTTCACTAATGATATTACCCCAGAAGACAAAAAATTCTTTTCCAACGAAATCTCCTGAGAGCACAAATATTTGCTTCCAAAATTATCATCCCAAAGCACAAAAAATTCGCTTCCGACGAAATCACCCTAGAACACAAAAAATTCGCTTGCAACGAAATCTCCTGAGAACACATATATTCGCTTCCAACGAAATCACCCCAGAGCACAAAAAAATTCGCTTCCAACAAAATGACTCTAGAGCACAGAAAACAGGCTTCCAACGAAATGAACCCCTACTTCAAAAATTTGCTTCCATCGAAAAAACCGGAGAACACAAAAAAATCTTCCAACAATATTACACAAGAAGACAAAAAATTCTTTTCCAACAACATCTCCTGAGAACACGAATATTCGTTTCCAAAGATATCATCACAGAGCAGAAAAGAATCGCTTCCAAAAAAATCACCCTAGAACCCAAAAATTCCCTTTCAACAAAATCCCCCGAGAACACAAAAAATTTCCTTCCAACGAAATCATCCCAGAGCACAAAAATTCGCTTCCAAAGATATGACTCCAGAGCACAGAAAGCACGCTTCCAATGAAATGACCCCTGAACACAAAAAATTCGCCTCCAACGAAATCACCCTAAAACATAAAAAATTCGCTTCCATAGAAATCACCACAGAACACAAAAAATTCGCTTCCAACGAAATCTCCTGAGAACACAAATATTCGCTTCCAAAGAAATCATCCCAGAGCCCAAAAAATCAGTTCCAAAGAAATCAGCCCATAGCGCAAAAAAATTCCCTTCCAAAGAAATGATACCAGAGCACAGAAAACACGATTCCAATGAAATGACCCCCTACTTCAAAAATTTGCTTCCATCGAAAAAACCGGAGAATACAAAAAATTCGCTTCCAAAGAAATTACCCCAGAACACAAAAAATTCGCTTCCAACCCAATGACCCCTGAAAGCAAAAAATTCGCTTGCAGCGATATCTTCTGAGAACACATATTCGCTTCCCAAGATATCATCCCAGAGCACAAAAAATTAGCTTCCAACGAAATCACCCTAGTACACAAAAATTCCCTTTCAACGAAATCACCCCAGAACACAAAAAATTTGCTTCCAACGAAATTACCCCAGAACACAAAAAATTCGATTCCAACGAAATTACCCCAGAACACAAAAAATTCGATACCAACAAAATCACCCTAGAAAACAAAAAATTCCCTTTCAACGAAATCACCTGGTAACACAAATATTCACGTGCAATGAAATTACCACAGAACAGAAAAAAATTTGCTTGGATCGAAATCACCCCAGAGCATAAAATATTTGCTTCCAACGCAATCACGCTAGAACACAAAAAATTAGCTTTAAACGAAATCACCCTAGAACACAAAAATTCCCTTTCAACAAAATCCCCCGAGAACACAAAAAATTTCCTTCCAACGAAATCACCCCAGAGCACAAAAATTCGCTTCCAAAGATATGACTCCAGAGCACAAAAAGCACGCTTCCAATGAAATGACCCCTGAACACAAAAAATTCGCCTCCAACGAAATCACCCTAAAACATAAAAACTTCGCTTCCATCGAAATCACCACAGAAGACAAAAAATTCGCTTCCAACCAAATCACACCAGAGCACAAAATTCGCTTCGAACGAAATCACCCCAGAGCATAAAAAATTCGCATCCAACGAAATGACTCCAGAGCACAGAAAACACGCTTCCAATGAAAAGACCATCTACTTCAAAAATTTGCTTCCATTGAAAAAACAGGAGAACACAAAAAATTCTCTTCCAAAGATATTACCCCTGAAGACAAAAATTCTTTTCCTACAAAATCTCCTGACAACAAAAATATTCACTTCCAAAGATATCATCCCAAAGCACAAAATATTTGCTTCCAACAAAATCACCCTAGAACAAAAAAATTCCCTTTCATGAAATCACCCGAGAACACAAAAAATTCACGTCCAACGAAATTACCACAGAACAGAAAATATTTGCTTCCATCGAAATCACCTGAGATCACAAAGAAATCGCTTTCAACGGAATCAAGACAGAGCACAAAATATTCGCTTCCAATGAAATTACTCCAAAGCACAGAAAACACGCTTCCAATGAGAGGACACCAGAACACAAAAAATTCGCTTGCAACGAAATCTTCTGAGAACACATACATTCACTTCCAACCAAATCACCCCAGAACACAAAAAATTCACTTCCCACAAAATGACTCTAGATCACAGAAAACACGCTTCCAACGAAATGACCCCCTACTTCAAAAATTTGCTACCATCGAAAAAACCGGAGAACACAAAAAAATCTTCCAACAATATTACCCCAGAAGACAAAAAATTCCTTTCCAACGAAATCTCCTGACAACAAAAATATTCACTTCCAATGATATCATCACAGAATAGAAAAAAATCGCTTCCAACGAAATCACCTTAGAACACAAAAATTCCCTTTCAATGAAATCCCCCAAGAACACAAAAAATTACTTCGAAAGAAATCACCCCAGAAGAGAAAAAATTTGCTACCATGGAAATCACCCCAGAACACAAAAAATTCGCTTCCAACGAAATTACCCCAGAACACAAAAAATTCGATTCCAACCAAATCACCGCAGAACACAAAAAATTCATTTCGAACGGAATGACTCCAGAGCAGAGAAAACACGCGTCCAACGAAATGACCCTTAACTTCAAAAATTTGCTTCCATCGAAAAGACCGGAAAACACAACAATGTCTCTTCCAACGATATTACCCCAGAAGAAAAAAAAATTCTTTTCCAACGTAATCTCCAAAAAAAACATATATTCGCTTCCAAAGATATCATCCCAGAGTGCAAAAAATTCGCTTCCAACGAAATCATCCTAGAACACAAAAATTCCCTTTCAAGAAAATCACCCGAGAACACAAAAAATTCGCTTCCAACGAAATCTCCCCAGAACACAAAAAATTCGCTTTCAACAAAATCAACCCAGAACACAGAAAATACGCTTGCAATGAAATCTCCGGAGAACACAAAAATTCGCTTCCAACGAAATCACCACAGAGCACAAAAAATTCGCTTCCAACGCAATCACGCTAGAGCACAAAAAATTAATTTTAAACGAAATCACCTGAGAACACAAAAAATTCGCTTCCAACAGAATCACCACAGAGCACAAAAAAATTCACTTCCTCGAAATCACCCTGGAACACAAAAAATTCGCTTCCAATGAAATGACTCCATAGCACAGAAAACATGCTTCCAACGAAATGACCCCCTACTTCAAAAATTTGCTTCCATCGAAAAGACCGGAGAACACAAAAAATTATCTTCCCACAATATTACCCCAGAAGACAATAAATACTTTTCCAACGAAATCTCCTGAGAACACAAATATTCGCTTCCAAAGATATCATCCCAGAGCACAAAAAATTTGCTTCCAACAAAATCACCCTAGAACACAAAAATTCCCTTTCCACGAAATCACCCGAGAACACAAAAATTTTGCTTCCAAGGAAATCAACCCAGAACACAAAAAATTCGCTTGCAACGAAATCTCTTGAGAACACAAATATTGGCTTTCAACGAAATCACCCCAGAGCACAAATATTCGCTTCCAAAGATTTCATCCCAGAGCACAAAAAATTTGCTTCCAACGAAATCTCCCCAGAGCACAAAAAATTCGCTTCCAACGAAATGACTCCAGAGCACAGAAAACACGCTTCCAAAGAAATGACCCCCTACATCAAAACTTTGCTTCCTTCGAAAAGACCGGAGATCACAAAAAATTTTCTTCCAACGAATTTACCCCAGAAGACAAAAAATTCTTTTCCAACGAAATCTCCTGAGAACACAAATATTCGCTTCCAAATATATCATTCCCTAGTACAAAAAATTTGCTTCCAAAAAAATCACCCTAGAACACAAAAATTTCCTTTCAACGAAATCACCCGAGAACACAAAAATTTTGCTTCCAAGGAAATCACCCCAGAACACAAAAAATTCGCTTGCAACGAAATCTTCTGAGAACACATATATTCACTTCCAACCAAATCACCCCAGAACACAAAAAATTCGCTTCCATAGAAATGACTCCAGAGCACAGAAAACACGCTTCCAACGAAATGACCCCCTACTTCAAAAATGATATCTTTGGAAGCGAATATTTGTCTTCTCAGGAGATTTCGTTGGAGAAGAATTTTTTGTGTTCTGGGGTAATATCGTTGGAAGCGAATTTTTTGAGTTCTCCGGTTTTTTCGATGGAAGCAAATTTTTGAAGTAGTGGGTAATTTCGTTGGAAGCGTGTTTTCTGTGCTCTGGAGACATTTCGTAGGAAGGGAATTTTTTGTACTCTGGGTTGATTTCGTTGGAAGCGAATGTTTGTGTTCTCAGGAGATTTCGTTGCAAGTGAATTTTTTGTGTTCTGGGGTAATTTCGTTGGAAGCGAATTCTTTGTATTCTCACGTGATTTCTTTGAACGGAAATTTTTGTGTTCTAGGGTGATTTCGTTGGAAGCAAAATTGTTGTGCTCTGGGATGATATCTTTGGAAGCAAATATTTGTGTTCTCAGGTGATTTCGTTGGAAAAGAATTTTTAGTCTTCTGGGGTAATGTCGTTGGAAGAGAATTTTTTGTATTCTCTGGTTTTTTCGATGGAAGCAATTTTTTGAAGTCGGGGGTCATTTCGTTGGAAGCATGTTTTCTGTGCTCAGGCGTCATTTCGTTGGAAGCGAATTTTTTGTGCTCTGGGGTGATTTCATTGGAAGCGAATGTTTTGGGTTCGGGTGATTTCGTTGAAAGGGAATTTTGTGTTCTGGAGTAATTTTGTTGGAAGTGAATTTTTTGTGTTCTCGGGTGATTTCGTTGAAAGGGAATTTTTGTGTTCTAGGGTGATTTCGTTGAAAGAGAATTTTTTGTGCTCTGGGATGATATCTTTGGAAGCGAATATTTGTCTTCTCAGGAGATTTCGTTGGAGAAGAATTTTTTGTGTTCTGGGGTAATATCGTTGGAAGCGAATTTTTTGTGTTCTCCGGTTTTTTCGATGGAAGCAAATTTTTGAAGTAGTGGGTCATTTCGTTGGAAGCGTGTTTTCTGTGCTCTGGAGACATTTCGTAGGAAGGGAATTTTTTGTACTCTGGGTTGATTTCGTTGGAAGCGAATGTTTGTGTTCTCAGGAGATTTCGTTGCAAGTGAATTTTTTGTGTTCTGGGGTAATTTCGTTGGAAGCGAATTCTTTGTATTCTCACGTGATTTCTTTGAACGGAAATTTTTGTGTTCTAGGGTGATTTCGTTGGAAGCGAAATTGTTGTGCTCTGGGATGATATCTTTGGAAGCAAATATTTGTGTTCTCAGGTGATTTCGTTGGAAAAGAATTTTTTGTCTTCTGGGGTAATGTCGTTGGAAGAGAATTTTTTGTATTCTCTGGTTTTTTCGATGGAAGCAATTTTTTGAAGTCGGGGGTCATTTCATTGGAAGCATGTTTTCTGTGCTCAGGAGTCATTTCGTTGGAAGCGAATTTTTTGTGCTCTGGGGTGATTTCATTGGAAGCGAATTTTTTGGGTTCGGGTGATTTCGTTGAAAGGGAATTTTGTGTTCTGGAGTAATTTTGTTGGAAGTGAAATTTTGTGTTCTCGGGTGATTTCGTTGAAAGAGAATTTTTTGTGCTCTGGGATGATATCTTTGGAAGCGAATATTTGTCATCTCAGGAGATTTCGTTGGAGAAGAATTTTTTGTGTTCTGGGGTAAATTCGTTGGAAGCGAATTCTTTGTATTCTCACGTGATTTCTTTGAACGGAAATTTTTGTGTTCTAGGGTGATTTCGTTGGAAGCGAAATTGTTGTGCTCTGGGATGATATCTTTGGAAGCAAATATTTGTGTTCTCAGGTGATTTCGTTGGAAAAGAATTTTTTGTCTTCTGGGGTAATGTCGTTGGAAGAGAATTTTTTGTATTCTCTGGTTTTTTCGATGGATGCAATTTTTTGAAGTCGGGGGTCATTTCGTTGGAAGCATGTTTTCTGTGCTCAGGCGTCATTTCGTTGGAAGCCAATTTTTTGTGCTCTGGGGTGATTTCATTGGAAGCGAATGTTTTGGGTTCGGGTGATTTCGTTGAAAGGGAATTTTGTGTTCTGGAGTAATTTTGTTGGAAGTGAATTTTTTGTGTTCTCGGGTGATTTCGTTGAAAGGGAATTTTTGTGTTCTAGGGTGATTTCGTTGAAAGAGAATTTTTTGTGCTCTGGGATGATATCTTTGGAAGCGAATATTTGTCTTCTCAGGAGATTTCGTTGGAGAAGAATTTTTTGTGTTCTGGGGTAATATCGTTGGAAGCGAATTTTTTGTGTTCTCCGGTTTTTTCGATGGAAGCAAATTTTTGAAGTAGTGGGTCATTTCGTTGGAAGCGTGTTTTCTGTGCTCTGGAGACATTTCGTAGGAAGGGAATTTTTTGTACTCTGGGTTGATTTCGTTGGAAGCGAATGTTTGTGTTCTCAGGAGATTTCGTTGCAAGTGAATTTTTTGTGTTCTGGGGTAAATTCGTTGGAACCGAATTCTTTGTATTCTAACGTGATTTCTTTGAACGGAAATTTTTGTGTTCTAGGGTGATTTCGTTGGAAGCGAAATTGTTGTGCTCTGGGATGATATCTTTGGAAGCAAATATTTGTGTTCTCAGGTGTTTTCGTTGGAAAAGAATTTTTTGTCTTCTGGGGTAATGTCGTTGGAAGAGAATTTTTTGTATTCTCTGGTTTTTTCGATGGAAGCAATTTTTTGAAGTCGGGGGTCATTTCGTTGGAAGCATGTTTTCTGTGCTCAGGAGTCATTTCGTTGGAAGCGAATTTTTTGTGCTCTGGGGTGATTTCATTGGAAGCGAATTTTTTGGGTTCGGGTGATTTCGTTGAAAGAGAATTTTGTGTTCTGGAGTAATTTTGTTGGAAGTGAATTTTTTGTGTTCTCGGGTGATTTCGTTGAAAGGGAATTTTTGTGTTCTAGGGTGATTTCGTTGAAAGAGAATTTTTTTGTGCTCTGGAATGATATCTTTGGAAGCGAATATTTGTCTTCTCAGGAGATTTCGTTGGAGAAGAATTTTTTGTGTTCTGGGGTAATATCGTTGGAAGCGAATTTTTTGTGTTCTCCGGTTTTTTCGATGGAAGCAAATTTTTGAAGTAGTGGGTCATTTCGTTGGAAGCGTGTTTTCTGTGCTCTGGAGACATTTCGTAGGAAGGGAATTTTTTGTACTCTGGGTTGATTTCGTTGGAAGCGAATGTTTGTGTTCTCAGGAGATTTCGTTGCAAGTGAATTTTTTGTGTTCTGGGGTAATTTCGTTGGAAGCGAATTCTTTGTATTCTCACGTGATTTCTTTGAACGGAAATTTTTGTGTTCCAGGGTGATTTTGTTGGAAGCGAAATTGTTGTGCTCTGGGATGATATCTTTGGAAGCAAATATTTGTGTTCTCAGGTGATTTCGTTGGAAAAGAATTTTTTGTCTTCTGGGGTAATGTCGTTGGAAGAGAATTTTTTGTATTCTCTGGTTTTTTCGATGGAAGCAATTTTTTGAAGTCGGGGGTCATTTCGTTGGAAGCATGTTTTCTGTGCTCAGGAGTCATTTCGTTGGAAGCGAATTTTTTGTGCTCTGCGGTGATTTCATTGGAAGCGAATTTTTTGGGTTCGGGTGATTCCGTTGAAAGGGAATTTTGTGTTCTGGAGTAATTTTGTTGGAAGTGAATATTTTGTGTTCTCGGGTGATTTCGTTGAAAGGGAATTTTTGTGTTCTAGGGTGTTTTCGTTGAAAGAGAATTTTTTGTGCTCTGGGATGATATCTTTGGAAGCTAATATTTGTGTTCACTGGAGATTTCGTTTCAAGCGAATTTTTGTGTTCTGGGGTAATTTCTTTGGAAACCAATTTTTTTGTGTTCTCTGGTGATTTCGTTGAAAGGGAATTTTTGCATTCTAAGGGGATTTTGTTGAAATGATTTTCTTGTGCTCTGGGATGATATCTTTGGAAGTGAATATTTGTGTTCTCAGGAGATTTCGTTGGAAAAGAATTTTTTGTCTTCTGGGGTAATATCGTTGGAAGCTAATTTTTTTTGCTCTGGGATGATATCTTTGGAAGCGAATATTTGTGTTCTCAGGAGATTTCGTTGGAAAAGAATTTTTTGTCTTCTGGGGTAATGTCGGTGGAAGAGAATTTTTTATGTTCTCCGGTTTTTTCGATGCAAACAATTTTTTGAAGTAGGGGGTCATTTCCTTGGAAGCATGTTTTCTGTGCTCTGGAAGCATTTCGTTGGAAGCGAATATTTGTGTTCTCAGGACATTTCGTTGCAAGCGAATTTTTTGTGTTCTTTGGTTTATTCGATGGAAGCAAATTTTTGAAGTAGGGGGTCATTTCGTTGTAAGCGTGTTTTCTGTGCTCAGGAGTCATTTCGTAGGAAGCAAATTTATGTGCTCTGGGATGATATCTTTGGAATCGAATATTTGTGTTGTCAGGTGATTTCCTTGGAAAAAATTTTTTGTCTTCTGGGGTAATGTCATTGGAAGAGAATTTTTTGTGTTCTCCGATTTTTTCGATGGAAGCAATTTTTTGAAGTAGGGGGTCATTTCGTTGGAAGCATGTTTTCTGTGCTCAGGAGTCATTTCTTTGGAAGCGAATTTTTTGTGTTCTTGAGTGATATCGTTGAAAGGGAATTTTTGTGTTCTAGGGTGATTTCGTTGGAAGCGAATTTTTTGGGTTCTCGGGTGATTTCGTTGAAAGGGAATTTTTGCGTTCTAAGGTGATTTTGTTGAAATGATTTTTTTGTGCTCTGTGATGATATCTTTGGAAGTGAATATTTGTGTTTTCAGGAGATTTCGTTGGAAAAGAATTTTTTCTCTTCTGGGGTAATTTCGTTGGATGCGAATTTTTTGTACTCTGGGATGATATCTTTGGAAGCGAATATTTGTGTTCTCAGGAGATTTCGTTGGAAAAGTATTTTTTGTCTTCTGGGGTAATGTCGTTGGAAGAGAATTTTTTGTGTTCTCTGGTTTTTTCGATGCAAGCAATTTTTTGAAGTAGGGGGTCATTTCCTTGGAAGCGTGTTTTCTGTGCTCTGGAGTCAATTCGTTGGAAGCGAATTTTTTGTGCTCTGGGGTGATTTCTTTGTTAGCGAATATTTGTGTTCTCAGGAGATTTCGGTGCAAGCGAATTTTATGTGTTCTTTGGTTTATTCGAAGGAAGCAAATTTTTGAAGTAGGGGGTCATTTCGTTGTAAGCGTGTTTTCTGTGCTCAGGATTCATTTCGTAGGAAGCGAATTTTTTGTGCTCTGGGATGATATCTTTGGAAGCGAATATTTGTGTTGTCAGGTGATTTCGTTGGAAAAGTATTTTTTGTCTTCTGTGGTAATGTCGTTGGAAGCGAATTTTTTGTGCTCTGGGGTGATTTCGTTGTTAGCGAATATTTGTGTTCTCAGGAGATTTCGGTGCAAGCGAATTTTTTGTGTTCTCCGATTTTTTCGATGGAAGCAATTTTTTGCAGTAGGCGGTCATTTCGTTGGAAGCATGTTTTCTGTGCTCTGGAGTCATTTCGGGGAAAGCGAATTTTTTGTGCTCTGGGGTGATTTCGTTGGAAGCGAATATTTGTGTTCTCAGGAGATTCCGTTGAAAAAGTATTTTTTGCTTTTCTGGCGTAATATCGTTGGAAGAGAATTTTTTGTGTTCTCCGGTATTTTTGATCGAAGCAAATTTTGGAAGTAGGGGGTCATTTAGTTGGAAGCATGTTTTCTGTGCTCTGGAGTCATTTCGGGGAAAGCGAATTTTTTGTGCTCTGGGGTGATTTCGTTGGAAGCGAATATTTGTGTTCACAGAAGATTTCGTTGGAAAAGAATTTTTTGTTTTCTGGGGTAATGTGGTTGAAAGAGAATTTTTTGTGTTCTACGGTTTTCGATTGAAGCAAATTTTTGAAGTACTGGGTCATTTCTTTGGAAGCATGTTTTCTGTGCTCTGGAGTCATTTCGGTGGAAGCAAATTTTTTGTGCTCTGGTGTGATTTCGTTGGAAGCGAATATTTGTGTTCTCAGGAGATTTCGTTGCAAGCGAATTTTTTGTGTTCTTCGGTTTTTTCGATGGAAGCAAATTTTTGAATCAGGGGGTCATTTCGTTGGAAGCGTGTTTTCTGTGCTCAGGAGTCATTTCGTTGGAAGATAATTTTTTGTGCTCTGGGATGATATCTTTGGAAGCTAATATTTGTGTTCTCAGGAGATTTCGTTGGAAAAGGATTTTTTTTTCTTCTTGGGTAATATCATTGGAAGAGAATTTTTGTGTACTCCGGTTTTTTCGAACGAAGCAAATTTTTGAAGTAGGGGGTCATTTCGTTGGAAGCGTGTTTTCTGTTGTCTGGAGTCATTTCGTTGGAAGAGAATTTTTTGTGCTCTGGGATGATATCTTTGGAAGCGAATATTTGTTTTCTCAGGAGATTTCTTTGGAAAAGAATTTTTTGTCTTCTCCGGTTTTTTCGATCGAAGCAAATTTTTGAAGTAGGGGGTCATTTTGTTGGAAGCATGTTTTCTGTGCTCTGGAGTCATTTCAGTGGAAGCGAATTTTTTTTGCTCTGGGATGATATCTTTGGAAGGGAATATTTGTGTTCTCAGGAGATTTCATTGCAAGCAAATTTTTTGTGTTCTGGTGTAATTTCGTTGGAACCGAATTTTTTGTGTTCTGGGGTAATTTCGTTGGAAGCGATTTTTTTCTGTTCTCGGGTGATTTCGATGGAAGCAAATTTTTGAAATATGGGATCATTTCGTTGGAAGCGAATTTGTTGTGTTCTCGGGTGAATTCGTTGAAAGCAAATTTTTTCTGTTCTTGGGTGATTTCGTTGGAAGCGTGTTTTCTGTGCTCTGGAGTCATTTCTTTGGAAGCCAATTTTTGTACTTGGGGTGATTTCGTTGGAAGCCAATATTTGTGTTCTCAGGAGATTTCGTTGGAAGTGAATTTTTGTGTTCTGGGGTGATTTCGTTGGAAGCGAATTATTTGTGTTCTCATGTGATTTTTTTGAAAGGGAATTTTTGTTTTCTAGGGTGATTTCATTGGAAGTGAATTTTTTGTGCTCTGGGATGATATCTTTGGAAGCGAATATTTGTGTTCTCAGTAGATTTCGTTGGAAAAGAAATTTTTTGTCTTCGGGGGTAATTTCTTTGGAAGTGAATTTTTTGTGTTCTCGGGTGATTTCCATGGAAGCAAATTTTTGAAGTATGGGATCATTTCGTTGGAGGCATGTTTTCTGTGCTCTGGAGTCATTTCGTTGGAAGCGAATTTTTTGTATTCTCAGGGGATTTTTTTGAAAGGGAATTTTTTTGTTCTAGTGTGATTTCGTGGGAATTAAATTATTTGTGCTCTGGGATGATATCTTTGGAAGCGAATATATGTGTTCTCAGGAGATTTCGTTGGAAAAAATTTTTTGTCTTCTTGGGTAATATCGTTGGAAGAGAATTTTTTGTGTTCTCTTTTTTTTTCGATGGAAGCAAATTATTGAAGTAGGGTTCATTTCGTTGGAAGCAAATTTTTTTGTGCTCTGGGGTGATTTCATTGGAAGCGAATATGTGTGTTCTCAGGAGATTTCGTTGCAAGCGATTTTTTTGTGTTTTGGGTTCATTTCGTTGGAAGCGAATTTTTTGTGTTCTCGGGTGATTTCGATGGAAGCAAATTTTTGAAGTAGGGTTTCATTTTGTTGGAAGTATGTTTTTTGTGCTCTGGAGTCATTTCGTTGGAAGCGAATTTTTTGTGTTCTTGGGTGATTTCGTTGAAAATTAATTTTTTGTGTTCTACCATGATTTCGTTGGAAGCGAATTTTTGTGTTCTGTGGTGATTTCGAAGGAAGGAAATTTTTTCTGTTCTGTGGTAATTTCGTTGGACGTGAATTTTTTGTGTTCTCAGGAGAATTCGTTGAATGGGAATTTTTTATGTTCTAGGGTGATTTGTTTTAAGTGAATTTTTTTGTTCTCTGGGATGATTTTTGGAAGCAAACATTTGTGTTCTCAGGAGATTTCGTTGGAAGCGAATTTTTTGTGCTCTGGGGTGATTTCGTTGGAAGTGAATTTTTTTGTGTTCTCGGGTGATTTCTTTGAAAGGGAATTTTTGTGTTCTAGGGTGATTTCGTTGGAAGGGAATTTTTTGTGCTCTGGGATGATATCTTTGGAAGCGAATATTTGTGTTCTCGGGAGATTTCTGTGGAAAAGCGTTTTTTGTGTTCTCCGGTTTTACGATAGAAACAAATTTTTGAAGTAGGGGGTCATTTCGTTGGAAGCGTGTTTTCTGTGTTCTGGAGTCATTCGTTGGAAGCGAATTTTTTTGTTCTTGGGTGATTTCTTTGAAAGGGAATTTTTGTTTTCTGAGGTGATTTCGTTGGAAGCGAATTTTTTGGGTTCTCGGGTGATTTCCTTGAATGGGAATTTTTGTGTTCTAGGGTGATTTATTTGGAAGCGAAGTTTTTGTGCGCTGGGATGATATCTTTGGAAGCAAGTATTTGTGTTAACAGGAGATTTCGTTAGAAAAGAATTTTTTGTCTTCTGGGGTAATATCGTTGGAAGAGAATTTTTTGTGTTCTCCAGTCTTGTCGATGGAAGCAAATTTTTGAAGTAGGGGGTCATTTCGTTGGAAGCGAGTTTTCTGTGCTCTGGAGTCATTTCTTTGGAAGCAATTTTTTTGTGTTCTGGGGTAATTTCGTTGGAAGCGAATTTTTTCTGTTCTCGGGTGATTTCGATGGAAGCAAATTTTTGAAATATTTCATCATTTCGTTGGAAGCGAATTTTTTGTGTTCTGGGGTGATTTCGATGGAATAGAAATATTTATGCTCTCAGGATTTTTCGATGGAAGCAAATTTTTGAAGTAGGGAGTCATTTCGTTGGATGCGTGTTTTCTGTGCTCTGGAGTCATTTCGTTGTTAGCGAATTTTTTGTGCTCTGGGGTGATTTCGTTGGTAGCGCATTTTCTGTGTTCTGGGATAATTTCGTTGGAAGTGAATTTTTTGTGTTCTCGGGTGATTTCGATGGATGCCATTTTTTGAAGTATGGGAACATTTCCTTGGAAGCGTGTTTTCTGTGCTCTGGAGTCATTTCGTTGGAAGTGAATTTTTTGTGGTCTGTGATGATTTTGTTGGAAGCGAAATTTTTGTTTTCTAGGGTAATTTCGTTGGAAGCAAATTTCTTGTGTTCTGGGTTAATTTAGTTGGACGTAAATTTTTTGTGTTCTCGGGTGATTTCTTTGAAAGGAAATTTTTTATGTTCGAGGGTGATTTTGTAGGAAGAGAATTTTGTTGTGCTCTGGGATGATTTCTTAGAAGTGAATATTTGTGTTCTCAGAAGATTTCGTTGGAAGCAAATTTTTTTGTGTTCTGGGGTCATTTCTTTGGAAATGAATTTTTTGTGTTCACCGGTTTGTTTGATGGAAGCAAATTTTTGAAGGAAGGGGTCATTTCGTTGGAAGCATGTTTTCTGTGCTCTGGAGTCATTTCATTGGAAGTGAATTTTTTGTCCTCTGGGGTGATTTCGTTGGAAGCGAATTTTTTGTGTTCTCGGGTGATTTCCTTGAAAGGGAATTTTTTGTGTTCTGGGGTCATTTCGTTGGAAGCGAATTTTTTGTGCTCTGGAGTGATTTCGTTGGAAACGAATATTTTGTTTTCTGGGGAGATTTCGTTGGAAGCGAATTTTTTGTGCTCTGGGATGTTTTCTTTGGAAGCGAATATTTGTGTTCTCAGGAGAATTCTTTGAAAACGAATTTTTTGTGTTCTGGGGTAATTTCATTGAAAGGGAATTTTATGGAGTGATTTGGTTGGAAGCGATTTTTTTGTCTTCTATGGTGATTTCGATGGAAGCGAATATTTTATGTTCTAGAGTGATTTCGTTGAAAGCGAATTTTTTGTGTTCTGGGGTCATTTCATTGGAAGCATGTTTTCTGTGCTCTGGAGTCAATTTGTTGGAAGCGAATTTTTTGTGTTCTGGGTTGATTACGTTGGAAGCGAATTTTTTGTATTCTTAGGTGATTTCGTTGAAAGGGCATTTTTTGTGTTCTAGGGTGATTTTGTTGGAAGCGAATTTTTTGTGCTCTGGGATGATTTCTTTAGAAGTGAATATTTGTGTTCTCAGAAGATTTCATTGGAAGCGAATTTTTTGTGTTCTGGGGTAATTTCGTTGATGGAAGCAAATTTTTGAAGTAGGGAGTCATTTCGTTGGAAGCGTGTTTTCTGTATTCTGGAGTGATTTCGTTGGAAGCGAATATTTTGTATTCTCGGTAATTTCATTGAAAGGGAATTTTTTGTGTTCGAGGGTGATTTCGTTGGAAGCGAATTTTTTGTGCTCTGGGATGTTTTCTTTGGAAGCGAATATTTGTGTTTTCAGGAGTTTTCGCTGGAAGCGAATTTTGTGTGTTCTGTGGTAATTGCGTTGGAATAGAAATTTTTGTGCTCTCAGGATTTTTCGATGGAAGCAAATTTTTGAAGTAGGGAGTCATTTCGTTGGAAGCGTGTTTTCTGTGCTCTGGAGTAATTTCGTTGGAAGCGAATTTTTTGTGCTCTGGAGTCATTTCGTTGGAAGCGAATTTTTTGTGTTCTGGGGTGATTTCGTTGGAAGCGAATTTTTTTGTGTTCTTGGGTGATTTCGTTGAAAATTAATTTTTTGTGTTCTACCATGATTTCGTTGGAAGCGAATTTTTGTGTTCTGTGGTGATTTCGAAGGAAGGAAATTTTTTCTGTTCTGTGGTAATTTCGTTGGACGTGAATTTTTTGTGTTCTCAAAAGAATTCGTTGAATGGGATTTTTTTATGTTCTAGGGTGATTTGTTTTAAGTGAATTTTTTTGTGCTCTGGGATGATTTTTGGAAGCAAACATTTGTGTTCTCAGGAGATTTCGTTGGAAATGAATTTTTTGTGTTATGGGGTAATATCGTTTAAAGAGAATTTTTTGAGTTCTCCGGACTTTTCGATGGAAGCAAATTTTTGAAGTAGGGGGTCATTTCGTTGGAAGCGTGTTTTCTGTGCTCTGGGGTCATTTCGTTGGAAGCAAATTTTTTGTGCTCTGTGGTGATTTCGTTGGAAGCGAATATTTGTGTTCTCAGGAGATTTCGTTCCAAGCGAACTTTTTGTGTTCTGGGGT
Source organism: Meriones unguiculatus (assembly GCF_030254825.1). Lineage (NCBI taxonomy): Eukaryota > Metazoa > Chordata > Mammalia > Rodentia > Muridae > Meriones > Meriones unguiculatus. The sequence goes on from NC_083353.1 coordinate 73,292,726, forward strand.
GATTTCGTTGAAAAATAATTTTGTGTTCTAGCATGATTTCGTTGGAAGCGAATTTTTTGTGTTCTGGGGTGATTTCGAAGGAAGGAAATTTTTCTGTGCTGTGGTAATTTAGTTGGACGTGAATTTTTTGTGTTCTCGGGAGATTTCGTTGAAAGGGAATTTTTTGTGCTCTGGGATGATATCTTTGGAAGTGAATATTTGTGATCTCAGGAGATTTCTTGGGAAAAGGATTTTTGTCTTCTGGGGTAATATCGTTGGAAGAGAATTTTTTGAGTTCTCCGGTTTTTTCGATGGAAGCAATTTTTTGAATTAGCGGGTCATTTCGTTGGAAGCGTGTTTTCTGTGCTCTGGAGTCATTTTGTTGGAAGCGAATTTTTTGTCCTCTGGGGTGATTTCGTTGGAAGCGAATTTTTTGTGCTCTGGAGTGATTTCGTTGGAAACGAATATTTTGTTTTCTGGGGAGATTTCGTTGGAAGCGAATTTTTTGTGCTCTGGGATGTTTTCTTTGGAAGCGAATATTTGTGTTCTCAGGAGAATTCTTTGAAAACGAATTTTTTGTGTTCTGGGGTAATTTCATTGAAAGGGAATTTTATGGAGTGATTTGGTTGGAAGCGATTTTTTTGTCTTCTATGGTGATTTCGATGGAAGCGAATATTTTATGTTCTAGAGTGATTTCGTTGAAAGCGAATTTTTTGTGTTCTGGGGTCATTTCATTGGAAGCATGTTTTCTGTGCTCTGGAGTCAATTTGTTGGAAGCGAATTTTTTGTGCTCTGGGTTGATTATGTTGGAAGCGAATTTTTTGTATTCTTAGGTGATTTCGTTGAAAGGGCATTTTTTGTGTTCTAGGGTGATTTTGTTGGAAGCGAATTTTTTGTGCTCTGGGATGATTTCTTTAGAAGTGAATATTTGTGTTCTCAGAAGATTTCATTGGAAGCGAATTTTTTGTGTTCTGGGGTAATTTCGTGGATGGAAGCAAATTTTTGAAGTAGGGAGTCATTTCGTTGGAAGCGTGTTTTCTGTATTCTGGAGTGATTTCGTTGGAAGCGAATATTTTGTGTTCTGGGGAGATTTCGTTGGAAGCGAATATTTGTGTTCTCAGAAGATTTCTTTGCAAGCGAATTTTTTCTGTTCTCCGTTTTTTTCGATGGAAGTAAATTTTTGAAGTAGGAGGTCATTTCGTTGGAAGCATGTTTTCGGAGCTCCGGAGTCATTTCGTTGGAAGCGAATTTTTTGTGCTCTGCGTTGATTTCGTTGGAAGCGAATTTTTTGTGTTCTGGGGTGATTTCGTTGAAAGGGAATATTTGGTGTTCTGGGGTGATTTCGTTGGAAGCGAATTTTTTGTGAACTGGGATGTTTTCTTTGGAAGCGAATATTTGTGTTCTCAGGAGATTTCGTTGCAAGTGAATTTTTTGTGTTCTCGGTAATTTCATTGAAAGGGAATTTTTTGTGTTCGAGGGTGATTTCGTTGGAAGCGAATTTTTTGTGCTCTGGGATGTTTTCTTTGGAAGCGAATATTTGTGTTTTCAGGAGATTTCGCTGGAAGCGAATTTTTTGTGTTCTGGGGTAATTGCGTTGGAATAGAAATTTTTGTGCTCTCAGGATTTTTCGATGGAAGCAAATTTTTGAAGTAGGGAGTCATTTCGTTGGAAGCGTGTTTTCTGTGCTCTGGAGTAATTTCGTTGGAAGCGAATTTTTTGTGCTCTGGAGTCATTTCGTTGCAAGCGAATTTTTTGTGTTCTGGGGTGATTTCGTTGGAAGCGAATATTTGTGTTATCAGGAGTTTTCGTTGGAAAAGAATTTTTTGTCTTCTGGGGTAATATCGTTGGAAGAGAATTTTTTCTGTTCTCCGGTCTTTTCGATGGAAGCAAATTTTGAAATAGTGTGTCATTTCGTTGGAAGCATGTTTTCTGTATTCTGGAGTCATTTTGTTGGAAGCGAATTTTTGGTACTCTGTGGTGATTTCGTTGGAAGTGAATTTTTTGTGTTCTCGGGTGATTTCGTTGAAAGGGAATGTTTTGTGTTCTAGGGTGATTTCGTTGGCAGCGAATTTTTTTGTGCTCTGGGATAATTTTTTTTTAAGCAAATATTTGTGTTCTCAGGAGATATCATTGGAAGCGAATTTATTGTGTTCTGGGGTAATTTCGTTGGAAGCGAATTTTTTGTGTTTTCAGGTGATTTCGATGGAAGCAAATTTTTGAAATATGGGGTCATTTGGTTGGAAGTGTGTTTTCTATGCTCTGGAGTCATTTCGTTGGAAGCGAATTTTTTGTGTTCTTGGGTGACTTCCTGGAAGCGAATATTCGTGTTCTCAGAAGATTTCGTTGCAAGCGAATTTTTTTGTTGATCTGGGGTAATGTTGTTGGAAGCGAATTTTTTGTGTTCTCAGGTTTTTTCGATGGAAGCAAATTTTTGATGTTCGGGGTCATTTCGTTGGAAGCGTGTTTTCTGTGCTCTGGATTCACTTCGTTCGAAGGGAATTTTTGTTGCTCTGGGGTGATTTCGTTGGAAGTGAATTTTTTGTGTTCTCGGGAGATTTCGTTAAAAGGGAATTTTTTGTGTTTTGGGGTCATTTCGTTGGAAGCGTGTTTTCTGTGCTCTGGAGTCATTTCGTTGGAAGCGTGTTTTCTGTGCTCTGGAGTCATTTCGTTGGAAGCGAATTTTTTGTGTTCTGGGGTGATTTCGTTGGAAGCAATTTTTGTCTTCTGGGGAAATTTCGTTGGAAGCGAACTTTTTGTGTTCTCGGGTGATTTCGATGGAAGCAAATTTTTGAAGTATGGTATCATTTTGTTGGAAGCATGTTTTCTGTGCTCTGGAGTCATTTCGTTGGAAGCGAATTTTTTGTTTTCTCGGGTGATTTTGTTAAAAGGGAATTTTTGTGTTCTGTGGTCATTTTGTTGGAAGCCTGTTTTCTGTGCTCTGGAGTCATTTCGTTGGAAGCGAATTTTTTGTGCTCTGAGGTGATTTTGTTGGAAGCTCAATTTTTGTGTTCTCGGGTCATTTCGTTGGAAGCGATTTTCTTGTGTTCTGGGGTAATTTCGTTGGACGTGAATTTTTTTTGTTCTAGGGTGATATCGTTGAAAGGGAATTTTTGTGTTCTAGGGTGATTTCGATGGAAGCGAATTTTTTGTGGTCTGGGATGATAGCGTTGTTAGCGAATTTTTTGAAGTATGGGGTGATTTATTTGGAAGCGTGTTTCCTGTGCTCTGGAGTCATTTTGATGGAAGCGAATTTTTTGTGTTCTGGGTTGATTTCTATCGAAGCGATTTTTTTGTGTTCTGGGGAGGTTTCCGTGGGAGCAAATTTTTGGTGTTCTGGGGTAATTTTGTTGGAAGAAAGTTTTATGTCCTTTGTAGTCATTTCATTGGAAGCGAATTTTTCTCTGTTCTGGTGTGATTTTGTTGGAAACGCATTTTTTTTGCTCTGGAATGTTTTTGTTGTAAGAGAATGTTTTGCGTTCTGGGGTAATTTCATTGGAAGCGAATTTTTTTGTGTGTGTGTTCTGGGGTGATTTCATTGGAAGGGAATTTTTTGTGATCGGGGGTAATTTCGTTGGAAGCAGGTTTTATGTCCTTTGGAGTCATTTCATTAAAAGTGAATTTTTCTCTGTTCTGGTGTGATTTCGTTGGAAATGAAGATTTTGTGATCTGGGGTGATTTCGTTGGTAGCGAATTTTTTGTGGTCTGGTGTGATTTCTTTGGCAACAAACTATTTGTGTTCTAGGGTGATTTTGATGGAAGCTAATTTTTTGTGTTCTGGGGTCATTTCTTTGGTAGCGTGTTTTCTATGCTCAGGAGTCATTTCGTTGGAAGCGAATTTTTTGTGTTCTCGGTTGATTTCGATGGAAGCATATTTTTGAAGTATGGTATCATTTTGTTCGAAGCCTGTTTTCTGTGCTCTGGAGTCATTTCGTTGGAAGGGAATTTTTGTGTTCTCAGGATATTTCGTTGGAAGCGAATTTTTTTATGTTCTTGGGTAATTTCGTTGGAAGCAAATTTTTTGTGTTCTAGGGTGATTTTGATGGAAGCAAATTTTTGAAGTAGGGGGCCATTTAGTTGGAAGCGTGTTTTCTGTGCTCTGGAGTCATTTCGTTGGAAGTTAATTTTTTGTGCTCTGGGGCAATTTTGTTGGAAGCAAATAGTTTGTGTTCTCGGGTTATTTCGTTGGAAGCCAATTTTTTGTGTTCTTGGGTGATTTCCATGAAAGCAAATTTTTTGTGTTCTGGGGTAATTTCGTTGGAAGCGAATTTTTTGTGTTCTCGGGTGTTTTCGATGGAAGCAAATTTTTGAAGTATGGGATCATTTCGTTGGAAGCGTGTTTTCTGTGCTCTAGAGTCATTTCGTTGGAAGCGAATTTTTTGTGTTCTTGGGTGATTTCGTTGGAAGCGAATATTCATGTTCTCAGAAGATTTCATTGCAAGCGAATTTTTTTGTGTTCTGGGGTAATTTCGTTGGAAGCGAATTTTTTGTGTTCTACGGTTTTTTCGATGAAAGCAAATTTTTGAAGTAGGGGGTCATTTCGTTGGAAGCGTGTTTTCTGTGCTCTGGAGTCACTTCAATGGAAGGGAATTTATGGTGCTTTGGTGTGATTTCTTTGGAAGCGAATTTTTTGTTTTCTGGGGTAATTACGTTGGAAGCGAATTTTTTGTGTTCTAGGGTGATATCGTTGAAAGGGAATTTTTAGTGTTCTGGTGTCATTTCGTTGGAAGAGTGTTTTCTGTGCTCTGGATTCATTTCTTTGGAAGCAAATTTTTTGTGTTCTGGGGTGATTTCGTTGGAAGCGAATTTTTGGTGGTCTGGGGTGATTTCGTTGGAAGCGTGTTTTCTCTGGTCTGGGGTGATTACTTCGGAAGCGAATATTTGTGTTCTCAGGAGATTTCGTTGGAAGCGAATATTTTGTGTCCTGGGGGTGATATTGTTGGAAGCGAATTTTTTGTGTTCTGGGGTGATATAGTTGAAAGTGAATTTTTTGTTTTCTGTGGTAATATTCTTGGAAGCGTGTTTTATGTCCTTTGGAGTCATTTTGTTAGAAGCGAATTTTTCTCTGTTCTGGTGTGATTTCTTTGGAAATGAAGTTTTTGAGATCTGGGGTGATTTCATTGGAAGTGAATTTTTTGTGTTCTGGGGTAATATCTTTGGAAGCAAATTTTTTGTGTTCTCTGGTGATTTCGTTGAAAGGGAATTTTTAGTGTTCTGGCGTCATTTCGTTGGAAGCGTGTTTTCTGTGCTCTGGATTCATTTCGTTAGAAGCGAATTTTTTGTGCTCTGGGGTGATTTCGTTGGAAACAAATTTTTTGTGTTCTGTGGTGATTTCGTTGAAAGGGAATTTTTTGTGTTCTGGGGTCATTTCGTTGGAAGCGTGTTTTCTGTGCTCTGGAGTCATTTTTTTGGAAGCGAATTTTTTGTGTCCTGGGGTGATTTCGTTAGAAGCGAATTTTTGTGTTCGGGGGTAATTTCGTTGGAAGCGAATTTTTTGTGTTCTGGGGTGATTTCCTTGGAAGCGAATTTGTTCTGTTCTGGGGTAATTTCTTTGGAAGCGAACTTTTTGTGTTCTGGTATGATTTCGATGGAAGCGAATATTTTGTGTTCAGGGTTGATTTTTTTGGAAGAGAATTTTTTGTGTTCTGGGGCAATTTCGTTGGAAGCGAATTTTTTGGAAGTATGGGGTGATTTCGTTGAAAGCGTGTTTTCTGTGCTCTGGAGTCATTTCATTGGAAGCAAATTTTTTATGTTCTGGGTTGATTTCATTGGAAGCAAATTTTTTGTGTTCTGGAGTGATTTCGTTGGAAGCGTGTTTTCTGTGCTCTGGAGTCATTTCGTTGGAAGCGAATTTTTTGTGTTCTGCGGTGATTTCGAGGGAAGGAAATTTTTTCCGTTCTGGGGTAATTTTGTGGGAAGCCAATATTGTTGTTCTCAGGTGATTTATTGGAAGGGAATTTTTGTGCTCTGGGGTGATTTCGTTGGAAGCAAATTTTTTTCTATTCTGGGGTAATTTCGTTGGACGTGAATTTTATTGTTCTCAGGTGATTTATTGGAAGGGAATTTTTTGTCTTCTGTGGTTATTTCAATGGAAGCCAATTTTTTATGTTCTAGGGTGATTTCTTTGGAAGCATTTTTTTTTGTGTTCTCGGGTCATTTCATTGGTAAATTGTTTTCTGTGCTCTGGAGTCATTTCGTTGGAAGCGAATTTTTTGTGCTCTCGGGTGATTTCATTGGAAGCGATATTTTTGTGTTCTCGGGTGATTTCGTTGAAAGGGAATTTTTTGTGCTCTGGGATGATATCTTTGTAAGCGAATATTTGTGTTATCAGGAGTTTTCGTTGGAAAAGAATTTTTTGTCTTCTGGGGTAATATCGTTGGAAGAGAATTTTTTCTGTTCTCCGGTCTTTTCGATGGAAGCAAATTTTGAAATAGTGTGTCATTTCGTTGGAAGCATGTTTTCTGTATTCTGGAGTCATTTTGTTGGAAGCGAATTTTTGGTACTCTGTGGTGATTTCGTTGGAAGTGAATTTTTTGTGTTCTCGGGTGATTTCGTTGAAAGGGAATGTTTTGTGTTCTAGGGTGATTTCGTTGGCAGCGAATTTTTTTGTGCTCTGGGATAATTTTTTTTAAGCAAATATTTGTGTTCTCAGGAGATATCGTTGGAAGCGAATTTATTGTGTTCTGGGGTAATTTCGTTGGAAGCAAATTTTTTGTGTTTTCAGGTGATTTCGATGGAAGCAAATTTTTGAAATATGGGGTCATTTGGTTGGAAGTGTGTTTTCTATGCTCTGGAGTCATTTCGTTGGAAGCGAATTTTTTGTGTTCTGGGGTGATTTCGTTGGAAGCGAATTTTTTGTGTTCTCGGGTCATTTCAAAATGGAAGCAAATTTTTGAAGTATGGTATCATTTCGTTCGAAGCGTGTTTTCTGTGCTCTGGAGTCATTTCGTTGGAAGAGAATATTTGTGTTCTCAGACGATTTCGTTGCAAGCGAATTTTTTGTGTTCTCCGGTTTTATCGATGGAAGCAAATTTTTGAAGTAGGTGGTCATTTCGTTGGAAGCTTGTTTTCTGTGCTCTGGAGTCATTTCGTTGGAAGCGAATTTTTTGTGCTTTGGGCTGATTTCGTTGGAAGCGAATTTTTTGTGTTCTCGGGTCATTTCAAAATGGAAGCAAATTTTTGAAGTATGGTATCATTTCGTTCGAAGCGTGTTTTCTGTGCTCTGGAGTCATTTCGTTGGAAGCGAATATTTGTGTTCTCAGACGATTTCGTTGCAAGCGAATTTTTTGTGTTCTCCGGTTTTATCGATGGAAGCAAATTTTTGAAGTAGGTGGTCATTTCGTTGGAAGCGAATTTTTTGTGCTTTGGGCTGATTTCGTTGGAAGCGAATTTTTTGTGTTCTAGTGTGATATCGTTGAAAGGGAATTTTTTGTGTTCTAGGGTGATTTTGTTGGAAGCGAATTTTTTGTGTTCTGTGGTGATTTCGATGGAAGCAAATTTTTGTGTTCGGGGGTAATTTCGTTGGAAGCGAATTTTTTGTGTTCTCGGGTGATTTCGATGGAAGCAAATTTTTGAAGTATGGTATCATTTCGTTCGAAGCGGGTTTCCTGTGCTCTGGAGTCATTTCGTTGGAGCGAATTTTTTGTGTTCCTGGGTGATTTCGTTGGAAGCGAATTTTTGGTGTTTTGCGGTGATTTAGATGGAAGCAAACTTTTTCTGTTCTCTGGTAATTTCGTTGGAGGTGAATTTTTTGTGTTCTCGGGTGATTTCTTTGAAAGGGAATTATTTGTGTTCTAGGGTGATTTCGTTGGAAGCGAATTTTTTTGTGCTCTGGGATGATTTCTTTCGAAGCAAATTTTTGGTGCTCGTGGGTGATTTCGTTGGAAGCGAATTTTTTGTGTTCTGGGTTGATTTCGTTGGAAGCAAATTTTTTGTGTTCTGGGGTGATTTCATTGGAAGCGTCTTTTCTGTGCTCTGGAGTCATTTCGTTGGAAGCGAATTTTTTGTGTTCTGCGGTGATTTCGAGGGAAGGAAATTTTTTCCGTTCTGGGGTAATTTTGTGGGAAGCCAATATTTTTGTTCTCAGGTGATTTATTGGAAGGGAATTTTTTGTGCTCTGGGGTGATTTCGTTGGAAGCAATTTTTTTCCGTTCTGGGGTAATTTCTTTAGAAGCCAATATTTTTGTTCTCGGGTGATTTTGTTGGAAGGGAATTTTTTGTGCTCTGGGTTGATTTGTTTGGAAGTAAATTTTTTCTATTCTGGGGTAATTTCGTTGGACATGACTTTTTTTGTTCTCAGGTGATTTCGTTGAAAGTGAATATTTTTTGCTTTAGGGTGATTTCATTGGATGCGGATTTTTTGTGCTCTGGGGTGATTTCTTTGGAAGCGAATATATGTGTCCACAGGAGATTTTGTTGGAAGTGAATTTTTTGTGTTCTGGGGTAATTTCGTTTGAAGCGAATTTTTTTGTGTTCTCTGGTTTTTTTGATGGAAGCAAATTTTTGAAGTAGGGGGTCATCCCGTTGGAAGCGAAATTTTTTGTGTTCAGGGGTGATTTCGTTGGAAGCGAATGTTTTGTGTTCTGGGGTAATTTGGTTGGAAGCGAATTATTTTGTGTTCTCTTGTGATTTCGATGGAAGCAAATTTTTGAAGTTTGGGGACATTTCGTTGGAAGCTATTTTATGTGCTAAGGGGGATTTCGTTGGAAGCGAATTTCTTGTGTTCAGGGGTAATTTCGTTTGAAGCAAATTTTTTGTGTTCTCGGGTGATTTCGTGGAAAGGGAAGTTTTTGTTTTCTAAGGTGCATTCGTTGGAAGAGAATTTTCTGTGTTCTGGGGTGACTTCGATGGAACTGAATTTTTTGTGTTCTCCAGTTTTTTCGATGTAAGCAAATTTTTGAAGTAGGGGGTCATTTCGTTATAATCGTGTTTTCTGTGCTTTGGAGTCATTTCGTTGGAAGGAATTTTTTGCGCTCTGGGGTGATTTCATTGTAAGCGAACTTGTTTGGGCTCTGGGATGATTTCTTTGGAAGCGACTGTTTGTGTTCTCAGGAGATTTCATTGGAAGCGAATTTTTTGTGTTCTGTGGTGATTTCTATGGAAGCAAATTTTTTCTGTTCTGTGGTAATTTCGTTGGACGTGAATTTTTTTTTTTCTCTGGTTTTTTTTGATGGAAGCAAATTTTTGAAGCAGGGGGTCATTTCGTTGGAAACGTGTTTTCTGTGCTCTGGAGTCATTTCGTTGGAAGGGAATTTTTTGTGCTCTGGGGTGATTTAGTTAGAAGCAAATTTTTTGTGTTCTGGGGTAATTACGTTCGAAGCGAATTTTTTGTGTTCTCGGGTGATTTCGTTGGCCGCGAATTTTTAGTGTTCTGGGGTCATTTCGTTGGAAGCGTGTTTTCTGTGCTATGGAGTCATTTTGTTGGAAGCCAATTTTTTGTACTCTGTGTTGATTTCGTTGGAAGTGAATTTTTTGTGTTCTCGGGTGATTTCGTTGAAAGGGAATTTTTTGTGTTCTGGGGTCATTTCTTTGGACGCCTGTTTTCTGTGCTCTGGAGTCATTTCGTTGGAAGCGAATTTTTTGTGTTCCGGGGTGATTTCGTTGGAAGCGAATTTATTGTGTTCTGTGGAAATTTTGTTGGAAGCGAATTTTTTGTGTTCTCCGGGTTTTTCGATGGAAGTGAATTTTTGAAGTAGGGGGTCATTTTGTTGGAAGCGTGTTTTCTGTGCTCTGTAGTCACTTGGTTGGAAGAGAATTTTTGGTGCTCTGGGTTGATTTCGTTGGAAGCGAATTTTTTGTGTTCTCGGGTGATTTCGTTTAAAGGAAATTTTTAGTGTTCTGGCATCATTTCATTGGAAGCGTGTTTTCTCTGCTCTGGAGTCATTTCGTTGGAAGCGAATTTTTTGTGCTCTTGGGTGATTTCGTTGGAAGCAAATTTTTTGGGTTCTCAGGTGATTTCGTTGAAAGGGAATTTTTTGTTTTCTGGGCTCATTTCGGTGGAAGCGTGTTTTCTGTGCTCTGGAGTCATTTCGTTGGAAGGGAATTTTTTGTTCTCCGGGGTGATTTCGTTGGAAGCAAATTTTTTTGTTCTCGGGTGATTTCGTTGAAAGGGAATTTTTTGTGTTCAAGGTTGATTTCGTTGGAAGCGAATTTTTTGTGTTCTGGGGTAATTACATTGGAAGCGAATTTTTTATGTTCTCGGGTGATTTCTTTGGCCGCGAATTTTTAGTGTTCTGGGGTCTTTTAGTTGGAAGCGTGTTTTCTGTGCTCTGGAGTCATTTCGTAGGAAGCGAATATTTTGTAATCTGGGGTGATTTCGTTGGTAGCAAATTTTTTGTGTTCTGGGGTGATTTCGTTGGCAACGAATTTTTTGTGTTCAGGGGTGATTTCGATGGAAGCAAAATTTTTGGGTTCTGTGGTAATTTGGTTGGACTTGAATTTTTTGTGTTCTCGGGTAATTTGGTTGAAAGGGAATTTTTGTGTTCCAGGGTGATTTTGTTGGAAGCGAATATTCGTGTTCTCAGAAGATTTCGTTGCAAGCGAATTTTTTTCTGTTCTGGGGTAATTTCGTTGGAAGCGAATATTTTGTTTTCTCCGGTTTTTTCTATGGAAGCAAATTTTTGAAGCAGGGGGTCATTTCGTTGGAAGTGTGTTTTCTGTGCTCTGGAGTCATTTCGTTGGAAGCGAATTTTTTGTGTTCTGGGGTGTTTTCATGGAAGCAATTTTTTTGTGTTCTGGGGTAATTTCGTTGGAAGCGAATTTTTTGTGCGCTGGAGTGATTTGATTGGAAGCTAATATTTGTGTTCTCAGGATATTTCGTTGCAAGCGAATTTTTATGTTCTGGGGTAATTTCTTTGGAAGCGAATATTTTGTGTTCTCTGGTTTTTCGATGGAAGCAAATTTTTTAAGTAGAGGGTCATTTCGTTGGAAGCGTGTTTTCTGTGCTCTGGAGTCATTTCTTTGGCAGTGAATTTTTTGTGTTCTTGGGTGATTTCGTTGGAAGCGAATTTTTTCTATTTTCGGGTGATTTCGTTGAAAGCTAATTTTTTATGTTCTAGGGTGATTTCGTTGGAAGCGAATTTTTTGTGCTCTGGGGTGATTTGGTTAGAAGGGAATTTTTTGTCTTCTGTGGTTATTTCGATGGAAGAAAATTTTTTATGTTCTACGGTGATTTCGTTGGAAGCGAATTTTTTGTGCTCTGGGATGATATCTTTGGAAGCGAATATTTGTGTTCTCAGGAGTATTCGTTGAAAAAGAATTTTTTGTCTTCTGGGGTAATATCGTTGGAAGAGAATTTTTTGTGTTCTCCGGTCTTTTCGATGGAAGCAAATTTTGAAATAGTGTGTTATTTCGTTGGAAGCATGTTTTCTGTGCTCTGGAGTCATTTCGTTGGAAGCGAATTTTTTGTGTTCTGGGGTGATTTCGTTGAAAGCGAATTTTTTGTGTTCTGTGGAAATTTTGTTGGAAGCGAATTTTTTGTGTTCTCCGGTTTTTTCGATGGAAGCAAATTTTTGAAGTAGGGGGTCATTTTGTTGGAAGCATGTTTTCTGTGCTCTGGAGTCACTTGGTTGGAAGAGAATTTTTTGTGCTCTGGGGTGATTTCGTTGGAAGCAAATTTTTTGTTTTCTCAGATGATTTCGTTCAATGGGAATTTTTCGTGTTCTCGGGTGATTTCGTTGGAAGCGAATTTTTTGTGTTCTGGGGTCGTTCGTTTGAAGCGTGTTTTCTGTGCTCTGGAGTCATTTCTTTGGAAGCTAATTTTTTGTGTTCACGGGTGATTTCGTTGAAAGGGAATGTTTTGTGTTCTAGGATGATTTCGTTGGCAGCGAATTTTTTGTGTTCAAGGGTGATTTCGATGGAAGCAAAATTTTTCCGTTCTGTGGTAATTTCGTTGGACGTGAATTTTTTGTGTTCTCGGGTGATTTGGTTGAAAGGGAATTTTTTGTGTTCCAGGGTGATTTCATTGGAAGCGAATTTTTTTGTGCTCTGGGATGATATTTTTGGTAGCGAATATTTGTGCTCTCAGGAGATTTCTTGGATAAGAATTTTTTGTCTTCTGGGGTTTTATCGTTGTAAGAGAATTTTTTGTGTTCTCCGGTCTTTTCGATGGAAGCAAATTTTTGAAGTAGGAGGTCATTTCGCTGGAAGCATGTTTTCTGTGCTCTGGAGTCATTTTGTTGGAAGCGAATTTTTTGTGCTCTGGGGTGCTTTTGTTTGAAGTAAATATTTGTGTTCTCAGGAGATTTCGTTGCAAGCAAATTTTTTGTGTTCTGGGGTGATTTCGTTGGAAGGGAATTTTTTGTGTTCTCGGGTCATATCGTTGAAAGGGAATTTTTTGTGTTCTGGGATAAATTCATTGGAAGCAAATTTTTTGTGTTCTGGGGTGATTTTGATGGAAACAAATTTTTGAAGTATGGGATCATTTAGTTGGAAGTGTGTTTTCTGTGCTCTGGAGTCATTTCGTTGGAAGCGAATTTTTTGTGTTCGGGGGTGATTTCGTTGGTAGCGAATATTTCTGTTCTCAGAAAATTTCATTGCAAGCGAATTTTTTGTGTTCTGGAGTAATTTCGTTGGAAACAAATTTTTTGTGTTCTCGGGTGATTTCGTTGAAAGCGAATTTTTGCGTTCAATGGTGATTTTGTTGGAAGCGAATTTTTTGTGATCTGGGATTATATGTATGGAAGCGAATTTTTTGTGTTCTCTGGTGATTTCGATGGAAGCAAATTTTTGAAGTATGGGATCATTTATTTGGAAGCTTGTTTTCTGTGCTCTGGAGTCATTTCGTTGGAAGCGATTTTTTGTGTTCTGGGGTGATTTCGTTGGAAGCGAATATTTGTGTTCTCAGAAAATTTGGTTGCAACCGAATTTTTTGTGTTCTTGGGTAATTTCGTTGGAATCGAATTTTTTATGTTCTCCAGTTTTCGATGGCAGCAAATTTTTCAAGTAGGGGGTCATTTCGTTGGAATCGTGTTTTATGTGCTCTGGAGTCATTTCGTTGGAAGGGAATTTTTGTGCTCTGGGATGATTTCATTGAAAGCTATTTTTTTGTGTTCTAGCGTGATTTCATTGGAGGCGAATTTTTGGTGTTCTGGGGTTATTTCAATGGAAGCAAATATTTTCTGTTCTGTGGTAATTTTGTTGGACGTGAATTTTTTGTGTTCTCGGGTGATTTCGTTGAAAGGTAATTTTTTGTGTTCTCGGGTGATTTGGTTGAAAGGGAATTTTTTGTGTTCCAGGGTGATTTCGTTGGAAGCGAATATTCGTGTTCTCAGAAGATTTCGTTGCAAGCGAATTTTTTTCTGTTCTGGGGTAATTTCGTAGGAAGCGAATATTTTGTTTTCTCCGGTTTTTTCTAAGGAAGCAAATTTTTGAAGCAGGGTGTCATTTCGTTGGAAGTGTGTTTTCTGTGCTCTGGAGTCATTTCGTTGGAAGCGAATTTTTTGTGTTCTGGGGTGTTTTCATGGAAGCAATTTTTTTGTGTTCTGGGGTAATTTCGTTGGAAGCGAATTTTTTGTGCGCTGGAGTGATTTGATTGGAAGCTAATATTTGTGTTCTCAGGATATTTCGTTGCAAGCGAATTTTTATGTTCTGGGGTAATTTCTTTGGAAGCGAATATTTTGTGTTCTCCGGTTTTTCTATGGAAGCAAATTTTTTAAGTAGAGGGTCATTTCGTTGGAAGCGTGTTTTCTGTGCTCTGGAGTCATTTCTTTGGCAGTGAATTTTTTGTGTTCTTGGGTGATTTCGTTGGAAGCGAATTTTTTCTATTTTCGGGTGATTTCGTTGAAAGCTAATTTTTTATGTTCTAGGGTGATTTCGTTGGAAGCGAATTTTTTGTGCTCTGGGGTGATTTGGTTAGAAGGGAATTTTTTGTCTTCTGTGGTTATTTCGATGGAAGAAAATTTTTTATGTTCTACGGTGATTTCGTTGGAAGCGAATTTTTTGTGCTCTGGGATGATATCTTTGGAAGCGAATATTTGTGTTCTCAGGAGTATTCGTTGAAAAAGAATTTTTTGTCTTCTGGGGTAATATCGTTGGAAGAGAATTTTTTGTGTTCTCCGGTCTTTTCGATGGAAGCAAATTTTGAAATAGTGTGTCATTTCGTTGGAAGCATGTTTTCTGTGCTCTGGAGTCATTTCGTTGGAAGCGAATTTTTTGTGTTCTGGGGTGATTTCGTTGAAAGCGAATTTTTTGTGTTCTGTGGAAATTTTGTTGGAAGCGAATTTTTTGTGTTCTCCGGTTTTTTCGATGGAAGCAAATTTTTGAAGTAGGGGGTCATTTTGTTGGAAGCATGTTTTCTGTGCTCTGGAGTCACTTGGTTGGAAGAGAATTTTTTGTGCTCTGGGGTGATTTCGTTGGAAGCAAATTTTTTGTTTTCTCAGATGATTTCGTTCAATGGGAATTTTTCGTGTTCTCGGGTGATTTCGTTGGAAGCGAATTTTTTGTGTTCTGGGGTCGTTCGTTTGAAGCGTGTTTTCTGTGCTCTGGAGTCATTTCGTTGGAAGCTAATTTTTTGTGTTCACGGGTGATTTCGTTGAAAGGGAATGTTTTGTGTTCTAGGATGATTTCGTTGGCAGCGAATTTTTTGTGTTCTTGGGTGATTTCGTTGGAAGCGAATATTCATGTTCTCAGAAGATTTCATTGCAAGCGATTTTTTTTGTGTTCTGGGGTAATTTCGTTGGAAGCGAATTTTTTGTGTTCTACGGTTTTTTCGATGAAAGCAAATTTTTGAAGTAGGGGGTCATTTCGTTGGAAGCGTGTTTTCTGTGCTCTGGAGTCACTTCATTGGAAGGGAATTTATGGTGCTTTGGTGTGATTTCTTTGGAAGCGAATTTTTTGTTTTCTGGGGTAATTACGTTGGAAGCGAATTTTTTGTGTTCTAGGGTGATATCGTTGAAAGGGAATTTTTAGTGTTCTGGTGTCATTTCGTTGGAAGAGTGTTTTCTGTGCTCTGGATTCATTTCTTTGGAAGCAAATTTTTTGTGTTCTGGGGTGATTTCGTTGGAAGCGAATTTTTGGTGGTCTGGGGTGATTTCGTTGGAAGCGTGTTTTCTCTGGTCTGGGGTGATTACTTCGGAAGCGAATATTTGTGTTCTCAGGAGATTTCGTTGGAAGCGAATATTTTGTGTCCTGGGGGTGATATTGTTGGAAGCGAATTTTTTGTGTTCTGGGGTGATATAGTTGAAAGTGAATTTTTTGTTTTCTGTGGTAATATTCTTGGAAGCGTGTTTTATGTCCTTTGGAGTCATTTTGTTAGAAGCGAATTTTTCTCTGTTCTGGTGTGATTTCTTTGGAAATGAAGTTTTTGAGATCTGGGGTGATTTCATTGGAAGTGAATTTTTTGTGTTCTGGGGTAATATCTTTGGAAGCAAATTTTTTGTGTTCTCTGGTGATTTCGTTGAAAGGGAATTTTTAGTGTTCTGGCGTCATTTCGTTGGAAGCGTGTTTTCTGTGCTCTGGATTCATTTCGTTAGAAGCGAATTTTTTGTGCTCTGGGGTGATTTCGTTGGAAACAAATTTTTTGTGTTCTGTGGTGATTTCGTTGAAAGGGAATTTTTTGTGTTCTGGGGTCATTTCGTTGGAAGCGAGTTTTCTGTGCTCTGGAGTCATTTTTTTGGAAGCGAATTTTTTGTGTCCTGGGGTGATTTCCTTGGAAGCGAATTTGTTCTGTTCTGGGGAAATTTCTTTGGAAGCGAACTTTTTGTGTTCTGGTATGATTTCGATGGAAGCGAATATTTTGTGTTCAGGGTTGATTTTTTTGGAAGAGAATTTTTTGTGTTCTGGGGCAATTTCGTTGGAAGCGAATTTTTTGGAAGTATGGGGTGATTTCGTTGAAAGCGTGTTTTCTGTGCTCTGGAGTCATTTCATTGGAAGCAAATTTTTTATGTTCTGGGTTGATTTCATTGGAAGCAAATTTTTTGTGTTCTGGAGTGATTTCGTTGGAAGCGTGTTTTCTGTGCTCTGGAGTCATTTCGTTGGAAGCGAATTTTTTGTGTTCTGGGGCAATTTCGTTGGAAGCGAATTTTTTGGAAGTATGGGGTGATTTCGTTGAAAGCGTGTTTTCTGTGCTCTGGAGTCATTTCATTGGAAGCAAATTTTTTATGTTCTGGGTTGATTTCATTGGAAGCAAATTTTTTGTGTTCTGGAGTGATTTCGTTGGAAGCGTGTTTTCTGTGCTCTGGAGTCATTTCGTTGGAAGCGAATTTTTTGTGTTCTGCGTTGATTTCGAGGGAAGGAAATTTTTTCCGTTCTGGGTTAATTTTGTGGGAAGCTTATATTTTTGTTCTCAGGTGATTTATTGGAAGGGAATTTTTGTGCTCTGGGGTGATTTCGTTGGAAGCAAATTTTTTTCTATTCTGGGGTAATTTCGTTGGACGTGAATTTTATTGTTCTCAGGTGATTTATTGGAAGGGAATTTTTTGTCTTCTGTGGTTATTTCAATGGAAGCCAATTTTTTATGTTCTAGGGTGATTTCTTTGGAA
Source organism: Meriones unguiculatus (assembly GCF_030254825.1). Taxonomy (NCBI): domain Eukaryota; kingdom Metazoa; phylum Chordata; class Mammalia; order Rodentia; family Muridae; genus Meriones; species Meriones unguiculatus. Next base: position 73,309,180 of record NC_083353.1, read on the forward strand.
GCATTTTTTTTTTTGTGTTCTCGGGTCATTTCATTGGTAAATTGTTTTCTGTCCTCTGGAGTCATTTCGTTGGAAGCGAATTTTTTGTGCTCTCAGGTGATTTCATTGGAAGCGATATTTTTGTGTTCTCGGGTGATTTCGTTGAAAGGGAATTTTTTGTGCTCTGGGATGATATCTTTGTAAGCGAATATTTGTGTTATCAGGAGTTTTCGTTGGAAAAGAATTTTTTGTCTTCTGGGGTAATATCGTTGGAAGAGAATTTTTTCTGTTCTCCGGTCTTTTCGATGGAAGCAAATTTTGAAATAGTGTGTCATTTCATTGGAAGCATGTTTTCTGTATTCTGGAGTCATTTTGTTGGAAGCGAATTTTTGGTACTCTGTGGTGATTTCGTTGGAAGTGAATTTTTTGTGTTCTCGGGTGATTTCGTTGAAAGGGAATGTTTTGTGTTCTAGGGTGATTTCGTTGGCAGCGAATTTTTTTGTGCTCTGGGATAATTTTTTTTTAAGCAAATATTTGTGTTCTCAGGAGATATCATTGGAAGCGAATTTATTGTGTTCTGGGGTAATTTCGTTGGAAGCGAATTTTTTGTGTTTTCAGGTGATTTCGATGGAAGCAAATTTTTGAAATATGGGGTCATTTGGTTGGAAGTGTGTTTTCTATGCTCTGGAGTCATTTCGTTGGAAGCGAATTTTTTGTGTTCTGGGGTGTTTTCATGGAAGCAATTTTTTTGTGTTCTGGGGTAATTTCGTTGGAAGCGAATTTTTTGTGCGCTGGAGTGATTTGATTGGAAGCTAATATTTGTGTTCTCAGGATATTTCGTTGCAAGCGAATTTTTATGTTCTGGGGTAATTTCTTTGGAAGCGAATATTTTGTGTTCTCCGGTTTTTCGATGGAAGCAAATTTTTTAAGTAGAGGGTCATTTCGTTGGAAGCGTGTTTTCTGTGCTCTGGAGTCATTTCTTTGGCAGTGAATTTTTTGTGTTCTTGGGTGATTTCGTTGGAAGCGAATTTTTTCTATTTTCGGGTGATTTCGTTGAAAGCTAATTTTTTATGTTCTAGGGTGATTTCGTTGGAAGCGAATTTTTTGTGCTCTGGGGTGATTTGGTTAGAAGGGAATTTTTTGTCTTCTGTGGTTATTTCGATGGAAGAAAATTTTTTATGTTCTACGGTGATTTCGTTGGAAGCGAATTTTTTGTGCTCTGGGATGATATCTTTGGAAGCGAATATTTGTGTTCTCAGGAGTATTCGTTGAAAAAGAATTTTTTGTCTTCTGGGGTAATATCGTTGGAAGAGAATTTTTTGTGTTCTCCGGTCTTTTCGATGGAAGCAAATTTTGAAATAGTGTGTCATTTCGTTGGAAGCATGTTTTCTGTGCTCTGGAGTCATTTCGTTGGAAGCGAATTTTTTGTGTTCTGGGGTGATTTCGTTGAAAGCGAATTTTTTGTGTTCTGTGGAAATTTTGTTGGAAGCGAATTTTTTGTGTTCTCCGGTTTTTTCGATGGAAGCAAATTTTTGAAGTAGGGGGTCATTTTGTTGGAAGCATGTTTTCTGTGCTCTGGAGTCACTTGGTTGGAAGAGAATTTTTTGTGCTCTGGGGTGATTTCGTTGGAAGCAAATTTTTTGTTTTCTCAGATGATTTCGTTCAATGGGAATTTTTCGTGTTCTCGGGTGATTTCGTTGGAAGCGAATTTTTTGTGTTCTGGGGTCGTTCGTTTGAAGCGTGTTTTCTGTGCTCTGGAGTCATTTCGTTGGAAGCTAATTTTTTGTGTTCACGGGTGATTTCGTTGAAAGGGAATGTTTTGTGTTCTAGGATGATTTCGTTGGCAGCGAATTTTTTGTGTTCTTGGGTGATTTCGTTGGAAGCGAATATTCATGTTCTCAGAAGATTTCATTGCAAGCGAATTTTTTTGTGTTCTGGGGTAATTTCGTTGGAAGCGAATTTTTTGTGTTCTACGGTTTTTTCGATGAAAGCAAATTTTTGAAGTAGGGGGTCATTTCGTTGGAAGCGTGTTTTCTGTGCTCTGGAGTCACTTCATTGGAAGGGAATTTATGGTGCTTTGGTGTGATTTCTTTGGAAGCGAATTTTTTGTTTTCTGGGGTAATTACGTTGGAAGCGAATTTTTTGTGTTCTAGGGTGATATCGTTGAAAGGGAATTTTTAGTGTTCTGGTGTCATTTCGTTGGAAGAGTGTTTTCTGTGCTCTGGATTCATTTCTTTGGAAGCAAATTTTTTGTGTTCTGGGGTGATTTCTTTGGAAGCGAATTTTTGGTGGTCTGGGGTGATTTCGTTGGAAGCGTGTTTTCTCTGGTCTGGGGTGATTACTTCGGAAGCGAATATTTGTGTTCTCAGGAGATTTCGTTGGAAGCGAATATTTTGTGTCCTGGGGGTGATATTGTTGGAAGCGAATTTTTTGTGTTCTGGGGTGATATAGTTGAAAGTGAATTTTTTGTTTTCTGTGGTAATATTCTTGGAAGCGTGTTTTATGTCCTTTGGAGTCATTTTGTTAGAAGCGAATTTTTCTCTGTTCTGGTGTGATTTCTTTGGAAATGAAGTTTTTGAGATCTGGGGTGATTTCATTGGAAGTGAATTTTTTGTGTTCTGGGGTAATATCTTTGGAAGCAAATTTTTTGTGTTCTCTGGTGATTTCGTTGAAAGGGAATTTTTAGTGTTCTGGCGTCATTTCGTTGGAAGCGTGTTTTCTGTGCTCTGGATTCATTTCGTTAGAAGCGAATTTTTTGTGCTCTGGGGTGATTTCGTTGGAAACAAATTTTTTGTGTTCTGTGGTGATTTCGTTGAAAGGGAATTTTTTGTGTTCTGGGGTCATTTCGTTGGAAGCGTGTTTTCTGTGCTCTGGAGTCATTTTTTTGGAAGCGAATTTTTTGTGTCCTGGGGTGATTTCGTTAGAAGCGAATTTTTGTGTTCGGGGGTAATTTCGTTGGAAGCGAATTTTTTGTGTTCTGGGGTGATTTCCTTGGAAGCGAATTTGTTCTGTTCTGGGGTAATTTCTTTGGAAGCGAACTTTTTGTGTTCTGGTATGATTTCGATGGAAGCGAATATTTTGTGTTCAGGGTTGATTTTTTTGGAAGAGAATTTTTTGTGTTCTGGGGCAATTTCGTTGGAAGCGAATTTTTTGGAAGTATGGGGTGATTTCGTTGAAAGCGTGTTTTCTGTGCTCTGGAGTCATTTCATTGGAAGCAAATTTTTTATGTTCTGGGTTGATTTCATTGGAAGCAAATTTTTTGTGTTCTGGAGTGATTTCGTTGGAAGCGTGTTTTCTGTGCTCTGGAGTCATTTCGTTGGAAGCGAATTTTTTGTGTTCTGGGGCAATTTCGTTGGAAGCGAATTTTTTGGAAGTATGGGGTGATTTCGTTGAAAGCGTGTTTTCTGTGCTCTGGAGTCATTTCATTGGAAGCAAATTTTTTATGTTCTGGGTTGATTTCATTGGAAGCAAATTTTTTGTGTTCTGGAGTGATTTCGTTGGAAGCGTGTTTTCTGTGCTCTGGAGTCATTTCGTTGGAAGCGAATTTTTTGTGTTCTGCGGTGATTTCGAGGGAAGGAAATTTTTTCCGTTCTGGGGTAATTTTGTGGGAAGCCAATATTTTTGTTCTCAGGTGATTTATTGGAAGGGAATTTTTGTGCTCTGGGGTGATTTCGTTGGAAGCAAATTTTTTTCTATTCTGGGGTAATTTCTTTGGACGTGAATTTTATTGTTCTCAGGTGATTTATTGGAAGGGAATTTTTTGTCTTCTGTGGTTATTTCAATGGAAGCCAATTTTTTATGTTCTAGGGTGATTTCTTTGGAAGCATTTTTTTTTGTGTTCTCGGGTCATTTCATTGGTAAATTGTTTTCTGTGCTCTGGAGTCATTTCGTTGGAAGCGAATTTTTTGTGCTCTCGGGTGATTTCATTGGAAGCGATATTTTTGTGTTCTCGGGTGATTTCGTTGAAAGGGAATTTTTTTGTGCTCTGGGATGATATCTTTGTAAGCGAATATTTGTGTTATCAGGAGTTTTTGTTGGAAAAGAATTTTTTGTCTTCTGGGGTAATATCGTTGGAAGAGAATTTTTTCTGTTCTCCGGTCTTTTCGATGGAAGCAAATTTTGAAATAGTGTGTCATTTCGTTGGAAGCATGTTTTCTGTATTCTGGAGTCATTTTGTTGGAAGCGAATTTTTGGTACTCTGTGGTGATTTCGTTGGAAGTGAATTTTTTGTGTTCTCGGGTGATTTCGTTGAAAGGGAATGTTTTGTGTTCTAGGGTGATTTCGTTGGCAGCGAATTTTTTTGTGCTCTGGGATAATTTTTTTTAAGCAAATATTTGTGTTCTCAGGAGATATCGTTGGAAGCGAATTTATTGTGTTCTGGGGTAATTTCGTTGGAAGCGAATTTTTTGTGTTTTCAGGTGATTTCGATGGAAGCAAATTTTTGAAATATGGGGTCATTTGTTTGGAAGTGTGTTTTCTATGCTCTGGAGTCATTTCGTTGGAAGCGAATTTTTTGTGTTCTGGGGTGATTTCGTTGGAAGCGAATTTTTTGTGTTCTCGGGTCATTTCAAAATGGAAGCAAATTTTTGAAGTATGGTATCATTTCGTTCGAAGCGTGTTTTCTGTGCTCTGGAGTCATTTCGTTGGAAGAGAATATTTGTGTTCTCAGACGATTTCGTTGCAAGCGAATTTTTTGTGTTCTCCGGTTTTATCGATGGAAGCAAATTTTTGAAGTAGGTGGTCATTTCGTTGGAAGCTTGTTTTCTGTGCTCTGGAGTCATTTCGTTGGAAGCGAATTTTTTGTGCTTTGGGCTGATTTCGTTGGAAGCGAATTTTTTGTGTTCTCGGGTCATTTCAAAATGGAAGCAAATTTTTGAAGTATGGTATCATTTCGTTCGAAGCGTGTTTTCTGTGCTCTGGAGTCATTTCGTTGGAAGCGAATATTTGTATTCTCAGACGATTTCGTTGCAAGCGAATTTTTTGTGTTCTCCGGTTTTATCGATGGAAGCAAATTTTTGAAGTAGGTGGTCATTTCGTTGGAAGCGAATTTTTTGTGCTTTGGGCTGATATCTTTGGAAGCGAATTTTTTGTGTTCTAGTGTGATATCGTTGAAAGGGAATTTTTTGTGTTCTAGGGTGATTTTGTTGGAAGCGAATTTTTTGTGTTCTGGGGTGTATTCATGGAAGCAATTTTTTTGTGTTCTGGGGTAATTTTGTTGGAAGCGAATTTTTTGGCGCTGGTGTGATTTGATTGGAAGCTAATATTGTGTTCTCAGGATATTTCGTTGCAAGCGAATTTTTATGTTCTGGGGTAATTTCTTTGGAAGCGAATATTTTGTGTTCTCCGGTTTTTCGATGGAAGCAAATTTTTTAAGTAGAGGGTCATTTCGTTGGAAGCGTGTTTTCTGTGCTCTGGAGTCATTTCTTTGGCAGTGAATTTTTTGTGTTCTTGGGTGATTTCGTTGGAAGCGAATTTTTTCTATTTTCGGGTGATTTCGTTGAAAGCTAATTTTTTATGTTCTAGGGTGATTTCGTTGGAAGCGAATTTTTTGTGCTCTGGGGTGATTTGGTTAGAAGGGAATTTTTTGTCTTCTGTGGTTATTTCGATGGAAGAAAATTTTTTATGTTCTACGGTGATTTCGTTGGAAGCGAATTTTTTGTGCTCTGGGATGATATCTTTGGAAGCGAATATTTGTGTTCTCAGGAGTATTCGTTGAAAAAGAATTTTTTGTCTTCTGGGGTAATATCGTTGGAAGAGAATTTTTTGTGTTCATCGGTCTTTTCGATGGAAGCAAATTTTGAAATAGTGTGTTATTTCGTTGGAAGCATGTTTTCTGTGCTCTGGAGTCATTTCATTGGAAGCGAATTTTTTGTGTTCTGGGGTGATTTCGTTGAAAGCGAATTTTTTGTGTTCTGTGGAAATTTTGTTGGAAGCGAATTTTTTGTGTTCTCCGGTTTTTTCGATGGAAGCAAATTTTTGAAGTAGGGGGTCATTTTGTTGGAGGCATGTTTTCTGTGCTCTGGAGTCACTTGGTTGGAAGAGAATTTTTTGTGCTCTGGGGTGATTTCGTTGGAAGCAAATTTTTTGTTTTCTCAGATGATTTCGTTCAATGGGAATTTTTCGTGTTCTCGGGTGATTTCATTGGAAGCGAATTTTTTGTGTTCTGGGGTCGTTTGTTTGAAGCGTGTTTTCTGTGCTCTGGAGTCATTTCGTTGGAAGCTAATTTTTTGTGTTCACGGGTGATTTCGTTGAAAGGGAATGTTTTGTGTTCTAGGATGATTTCGTTGGCAGCGAATTTTTTGTGTTCAAGGGTGATTTCGATGGAAGCAAAATTTTTCCGTTCTGTGGTAATTTCGTTGGACGTGAATTTTTTGTGTTCTCGGGTGATTTGGTTGAAAGGGAATTTTTTGTGTTCCAGGGTGATTTCATTGGAAGCGAATTTTTTTGTGCTCTGGGATGATATTTTTGGTAGCGAATATTTGTGCTCTCAGGAGATTTCTTGGAAAAGAATTTTTTGTCTTCTGGGGTTTTATCGTTGTAAGAGAATTTTTTGTGTTCTCCGGTCTTTTCGATGGAAGCAAATTTTTGAAGTAGGAGGTCATTTCGCTGGAAGCATGTTTTCTGTGCTCTGGAGTCATTTTGTTGGAAGCGAATTTTTTGTGCTCTGGGGTGCTTTTGTTTGAAGTAAATATTTGTGTTCTCAGGAGATTTCGTTGCAAGCAAATTTTTTGTGTTCTGGGGTGATTTCGTTGGAAGGGAATTTTTTGTGTTCTCGGGTCATATCGTTGAAAGGGAATTTTTTGTGTTCTGGGATAAATTCATTGGAAGCAAATTTTTTGTGTTCTGGGGTGATTTCGATGGAAACAAATTTTTGAAGTATGGGATCATTTAGTTGGAAGTGTGTTTTCTGTGCTCTGGAGTCATTTCGTTGGAAGCGAATTTTTTGTGTTCGGGGGTGATTTCGTTGGTAGCGAATATTTCTGTTCTCAGAAAATTTCATTGCAAGCGAATTTTTTGTGTTCTGGAGTAATTTCGTTGGAAACAAATTTTTTGTGTTCTCGGGTGATTTCGTTGAAAGCGAATTTTTGCGTTCAATGGTGATTTTGTTGGAAGCGAATTTTTTGTGATCTGGGATTATATGTATGGAAGCGAATTTTTTGTGTTCTCTGGTGATTTCGATGGAAGCAAATTTTTGAAGTATGGGATCATTTATTTGGAAGCTTGTTTTCTGTGCTCTGGAGTCATTTCGTTGGAAGCGATTTTTTGTGTTCTGGGGTGATTTCGTTGGAAGCGAATATTTGTGTTCTCAGAAAATTTGGTTGCAACCGAATTTTTTGTGTTCTTGGGTAATTTCGTTGGAATCGAATTTTTTATGTTCTCCGGTTTTCGATGGCAGCAAATTTTTCAAGTAGGGGGTCATTTCGTTGGAATCGTGTTTTATGTGCTCTGGAGTCATTTCGTTGGAAGGGAATTTTTTGTGCTCTGGGATGATTTCATTGAAAGCTATTTTTTTGTGTTCTAGCGTGATTTCATTGGAGGCGAATTTTTGGTGTTCTGGGGTTATTTCAATGGAAGCAAATATTTTCTGTTCTGTGGTAATATTGTTGGACGTGAATTTTTTGTGTTCTCGGGTGATTTCGTTGAAAGGTAATTTTTTGTGTTCTCGGGTGATTTGGTTTAAAGGGAATTTTTTGTGTTCCAGGGTGATTTTGTTGGAAGCGAATATTCGTGTTCTCAGAAGATTTCGTTGCAAGCGAATTTTTTTCTGTTCTGGGGTAATTTCGTTGGAAGCGAATATTTTTTTTCTCCGGTTTTTTCTATGGAAGCAAATTTTTGAAGCAGGGGGTCATTTCGTTGGAAGTGTGTTTTCTGTGCTCTGGAGTCATTTCGTTGGAAGCGAATTTTTTGTGTTCTGGGGTGTTTTCATGGAAGCAATTTTTTTGTGTTCTGGGGTAATTTCGTTGGAAGCGAATTTTTTGTGCGCTGGAGTGATTTGATTGGAAGCTAATATTTGTGTTCTCAGGATATTTCGTTGCAAGCGAATTTTTATGTTCTGGGGTAATTTCTTTGGAAGCGAATATTTTGTGTTCTCCGGTTTTTCGATGGAAGCAAATTTTTTAAGTAGAGGGTCATTTCGTTGGAAGCGTGTTTTCTGTGCTCTGGAGTCATTTCTTTGGCAGTGAATTTTTTGTGTTCTTGGGTGATTTCGTTGGAAGCGAATTTTTTCTATTTTCGGGTGATTTCGTTGAAAGCTAATTTTTTATGTTCTAGGGTGATTTCGTTGGAAGCGAATTTTTTGTGCTCTGGGGTGATTTGGTTAGAAGGGAATTTTTTGTCTTCTGTGGTTATTTCGATGGAAGAAAATTTTTTATGTTCTACGGTGATTTCGTTGGAAGCGAATTTTTTGTGCTCTGGGATGATATCTTTGGAAGCGAATATTTGTGTTCTCAGGAGTATTCGTTGAAAAAGAATTTTTTGTCTTCTGGGGTAATATCGTTGGAAGAGAATTTTTTGTGTTCTCCGGTCTTTTCGATGGAAGCAAATTTTGAAATAGTGTGTCATTTCGTTGGAAGCATGTTTTCTGTGCTCTGGAGTCATTTCGTTGGAAGCGAATTTTTTGTGTTCTGGGGTGATTTCGTTGAAAGCGAATTTTTTGTGTTCTGTGGAAATTTTGTTGGAAGCGAATTTTTTGTGTTCTCCGGTTTTTTCGATGGAAGCAAATTTTTGAAGTAGGGGGTCATTTTGTTGGAAGCATGTTTTCTGTGCTCTGGAGTCACTTGGTTGGAAGAGAATTTTTTGTGCTCTGGGGTGATTTCGTTGGAAGCAAATTTTTTGTTTTCTCAGATGATTTCGTTCAATGGGAATTTTTCGTGTTCTCGGGTGATTTCGTTGGAAGCGAATTTTTTGTGTTCTGGGGTCGTTCGTTTGAAGCGTGTTTTCTGTGCTCTGGAGTCATTTCGTTGGAAGCTAATTTTTTGTGTTCACGGGTGATTTCGTTGAAAGGGAATGTTTTGTGTTCTAGGATGATTTCGTTGGCAGCGAATTTTTTGTGTTCTTGGGTGATTTCGTTGGAAGCGAATATTCATGTTCTCAGAAGATTTCATTGCAAGCGAATTTTTTTGTGTTCTGGGGTAATTTCGTTGGAAGCGAATTTTTTGTGTTCTACGGTTTTTTCGATGAAAGCAAATTTTTGAAGTAGGGGGTCATTTCGTTGGAAGCGTGTTTTCTGTGCTCTGGAGTCACTTCATTGGAAGGGAATTTATGGTGCTTTGGTGTGATTTCTTTGGAAGCGAATTTTTTGTTTTCTGGGGTAATTACGTTGGAAGCGAATTTTTTGTGTTCTAGGGTGATATCGTTGAAAGGGAATTTTTAGTGTTCTGGTTTCATTTCGTTGGAAGAGTGTTTTCTGTGCTCTGGATTCATTTCTTTGGAAGCAAATTTTTTGTGTTCTGGGGTGATTTCGTTGGAAGCGAATTTTTGGTGGTCTGGGGTGATTTCGTTGGAAGCGTGTTTTCTCTGGTCTGGGGTGATTACTTCAGAAGCGAATATTTGTGTTCTCAGGAGATTTCGTTGGAAGCGAATATTTTGTGTCCTGGGGGTGATATTGTTGGAAGCGAATTTTTTGTGTTCTGGGGTGATATAGTTGAAAGTGAATTTTTTGTTTTCTGTGGTAATATTCTTGGAAGCGTGTTTTATGTCCTTTGGAGTCATTTTGTTAGAAGCGAATTTTTCTCTGTTCTGGTGTGATTTCTTTGGAAATGAAGTTTTTGAGATCTGGGGTGATTTCATTGGAAGTGAATTTTTTGTGTTCTGGGGTAATATCTTTGGAAGCAAATTTTTTGTGTTCTCTGGTGATTTCGTTGAAAGGGAATTTTTAGTGTTCTGGCGTCATTTCGTTGGAAGCGTGTTTTCTGTGCTCTGGATTCATTTCGTTAGAAGCGAATTTTTTGTGCTCTGGGGTGATTTCGTTGGAAACAAATTTTTTGTGTTCTGTGGTGATTTCGTTGAAAGGGAATTTTTTGTGTTCTGGGGTCATTTCGTTGGAAGCGTGTTTTCTGTGCTCTGGAGTCATTTTTTTGGAAGCGAATTTTTTGTGTCCTGGGGTATTTTCGTTAGAAGCGAATTTTTGTGTTCGGGGGTAATTTCGTTGGAAGCGAATTTTTTTGTGTTCTGGGGTGATTTCCTTCGAAGCGAATTTGTTCTGTTCTGGGGTAATTTCTTTGGAAGCGAACTTTTTGTGTTCTGGTATGATTTCGATGGAAGCGAATATTTTGTGTTCAGGGTTGATTTTTTTGGAAGAGAATTTTTTGTGTTCTGGGGCAATTTCGTTGGAAGCGAATTTTTTGGAAGTATGGGGTGATTTCGTTGAAAGCGTGTTTTCTGTGCTCTGGAGTCATTTCATTGGAAGCAAATTTTTTATGTTCTGGGTTGATTTCATTGGAAGCAAATTTTTTGTGTTCTGGAGTGATTTCGTTGGAAGCGTGTTTTCTGTGCTCTGGAGTCATTTCGTTGGAAGCGAATTTTTTGTGTTCTGGGGCAATTTCGTTGGAAGCGAATTTTTTGGAAGTATGGGGTGATTTCGTTGAAAGCGTGTTTTCTGTGCTCTGGAGTCATTTCATTGGAAGCAAATTTTTTATGTTCTGGGTTGATTTCATTGGAAGCAAATTTTTTGTGTTCTGGAGTGATTTCGTTGGAAGCGTGTTTTCTGTGCTCTGGAGTCATTTCGTTGGAAGCGAATTTTTTGTGTTCTGCGGTGATTTCGAGGGAAGGAAATTTTTTCCGTTCTGGGGTAATTTTGTGGGAAGCCAATATTTTTGTTCTCAGGTGATTTATTGGAAGGGAATTTTTGTGCTCTGGGGTGATTTCGTTGGAAGCAAATTTTTTTCTATTCTGGGGTAATTTCGTTGGACGTGAATTTTATTGTTCTCAGGTGATTTATTGGAAGGGAATTTTTTGTCTTCTGTGGTTATTTCAATGGAAGCCAATTTTTTATGTTCTAGGGTGATTTCTTTGGAAGCATTTTTTTTTTGTGTTCTCGGGTCATTTCATTGGTAAATTGTTTTCTGTGCTCTGGAGTCATTTCGTTGGAAGCGAATTTTTTGTGCTCTCGGGTGATTTCATTGGAAGCGATATTTTTGTGTTCTCGGGTGATTTCGTTGAAAGGGAATTTTTTGTGCTCTGGGATGATATCTTTGTAAGCGAATATTTGTGTTATCAGGAGTTTTCGTTGGAAAAGAATTTTTTGTCTTCTGGGGTAATATCGTTGGAAGAGAATTTTTTCTGTTCTCCGGTCTTTTCGATGGAAGCAAATTTTGAAATAGTGTGTCATTTCGTTGGAAGCATGTTTTCTGTATTCTGGAGTCATTTTGTTGGAAGCGAATTTTTGGTACTCTGTGGTGATTTCGTTGGAAGTGAATTTTTTGTGTTCTCGGGTGATTTCGTTGAAAGGGAATGTTTTGTGTTCTAGGGTGATTTCGTTGGCAGCGAATTTTTTTGTGCTCTGGGATAATTTTTTTTTAAGCAAATATTTGTGTTCTCAGGAGATATCGTTGGAAGCGAATTTATTGTGTTCTGGGGTAATTTCGTTGGAAGCGAATTTTTTGTGTTTTCAGGTGATTTCGATGGAAGCAAATTTTTGAAATATGGGGTCATTTGGTTGGAAGTGTGTTTTCTATGCTCTGGAGTCATTTCGTTGGAAGCGAATTTTTTGTGTTCTGGGGTGATTTCGTTGGAAGCGAATTTTTTGTGTTCTCGGGTCATTTCAAAATGGAAGCAAATTTTTGAAGTATGGTATCATTTCGTTCGAAGCGTGTTTTCTGTGCTCTGGAGTCATTTCGTTGGAAGAGAATATTTGTGTTCTCAGACGATTTCGTTGCAAGCGAATTTTTTGTGTTCTCCGGTTTTATCGATGGAAGCAAATTTTTGAAGTAGGTGGTCATTTCGTTGGAAGCTTGTTTTCTGTGCTCTGGAGTCATTTCGTTGGAAGCGAATTTTTTGTGCTTTGGGCTGATTTCGTTGGAAGCGAATTTTTTGTGTTCTCGGGTCATTTCAAAATGGAAGCAAATTTTTGAAGTATGGTATCATTTCGTTCGAAGCGTGTTTTCTGTGCTCTGGAGTCATTTCGTTGGAAGCGAATATTTGTGTTCTCAGACGATTTCGTTGCAAGCGAATTTTTTGTGTTCTCCGGTTTTATCGATGGAAGCAAATTTTTGAAGTAGGTGGTCATTTCGTTGGAAGCGAATTTTTTGTGCTTTGGGCTGATTTCGTTGGAAGCGAATTTTTTGTGTTCTAGTGTGATATCGTTGAAAGGGAATTTTTTGTGTTCTAGGGTGATTTTGTTGGAAGCGAATTTTTTGTGTTCTGTCGTGATTTCGATGGAAGCAAATTTTTGTGTTCGGGGGTAATTTCGTTGGAAGCGAATTTTTTGTGTTCTCGGGTGATTTCGATGGAAGCAAATTTTTGAAGTATGGTATCATTTCGTTCGAAGCGGGTTTCCTGTGCTCTGGAGTCATTTCGTTGGAGCGAATTTTTTGTGTTCCTGGGTGATTTCGTTGGAAGCGAATTTTTGGTGTTTTGCGGTGATTTAGATGGAAGCAAACTTTTTCTGTTCTCTGGTAATTTCGTTGGAGGTGAATTTTTTGTGTTCTCGGGTGATTTCTTTGAAAGGGAATTATTTGTGTTCTAGGGTGATTTCGTTGGAAGCGAATTTTTTTGTGCTCTGGGATGATTTCTTTCGAAGCAAATTTTTGGTGCTCGTGGGTGATTTCGTTGGAAGCGAATTTTTTGTGTTCTGGGTTGATTTCGTTGGAAGCAAATTTTTTGTGTTCTGGGGTGATTTCATTGGAAGCGTCTTTTCTGTGCTCTGGAGTCATTTCGTTGGAAGCGAATTTTTTGTGTTCTGCGGTGATTTCGAGGGAAGGAAATTTTTTCCATTCTGGGGTAATTTTGTGGGAAGCCAATATTTTTGTTCTCAGGTGATTTATTGGAAGGGAATTTTTTGTGCTCTGGGGTGATTTCGTTGGAAGCAATTTTTTTCCGTTCTGGGGTAATTTCTTTAGAAGCCAATATTTTTGTTCTTGGGTGATTTTGTTGGAAGGGAATTTTTTGTGCTCTGGGTTGATTTGTTTGGAAGTAAATTTTTTCTATTCTGGGGTAATTTCGTTGGACATGACTTTTTTTGTTCTCAGGTGATTTCGTTGAAAGTGAATATTTTTTGCTTTAGGGTGATTTCATTGGATGCGGATTTTTTGTGCTCTGGGGTGATTTCTTTGGAAGCGAATATATGTGTCCACAGGAGATTTTGTTGGAAGTGAATTTTTTGTGTTCTGGGGTAATTTCGTTTGAAGCAAATTTTTTTGTGTTCTCTGGTTTTTTTGATGGAAGCAAATTTTTGAAGTAGGGGGTCATCCCGTTGGAAGCGAAATTTTTTGTGTTCAGGGGTGATTTCGTTGGAAGCGAATGTTTTGTGTTCTGGGGTAATTTGGTTGGAAGCGAATTATTTTGTGTTCTCTTGTGATTTCGATGGAAGCAAATTTTTGAAGTTTGGGGACATTTCGTTGGAAGCTATTTTATGTGCTAAGGGGGATTTCGTTGGAAGCGAATTTCTTGTGTTCAGGGGTAATTTCGTTTGAAGCAAATTTTTTGTGTTCTCGGGTGATTTCGTGGAAAGGGAAGTTTTTGTTTTCTAAGGTGATTTCGTTGGAAGAGAATTTTCTGTGTTCTGGGGTGACTTTGATGGAAGTGAATTTTTTGTGTTCTCCAGTTTTTTCGATGTAAGCAAATTTTTGAAGTAGGGGGTCATTTCGTTATAATCGTGTTTTCTGTGCTTTGGAGTCATTTCGTTGGAAGGGAATTTTTTGCGCTCTGGGGAGATTTCATTGTAAGCGAACTTGTTTGGGCTCTGGGATGATTTCTTTGGAAGCGACTGTTTGTGTTCTCAGGAGATTTCATTGGAAGCGAATTTTTTGTGTTCTGTGGTGATTTCTATGGAAGCAAATTTTTTCTGTTCTGTGGTAATTTCGTTGGACGTGAATTTTTTTTTTCTCTGGTTTTTTTTGATGGAAGCAAATTTTTGAAGCAGGGGGTCATTTCGTTGGAAACGTGTTTTCTGTGCTCTGGAGTCATTTCGTTGGAAGGGAATTTTTTGTGCTCTGGGGTGATTTAGTTAGAAGCGAATTTTTTGTGTTCTGGGGTAATTACGTTCGAAGCGAATTTTTTGTGTTCTCGGGTGATTTCGTTGGCCGCGAATTTTTAGTGTTCTGGGGTCATTTCGTTGGAAGCGTGTTTTCTGTGCTATGGAGTCATTTTGTTGGAAGCCAATTTTTTGTACTCTGTGTTGATTTCGTTGGAAGTGAATTTTTTGTGTTCTCGGGTGATTTCGTTGAAAGGGAATTTTTTGTGTTCTGGGGTCATTTCTTTGGACGCCTGTTTTCTGTGCTCTGGAGTCATTTCGTTGGAAGCGAATTTTTTGTGTTCCGGGGTGATTTCGTTGGAAGCGAATTTACTGTGTTCTGTGGAAATTTTGTTGGAAGCGAATTTTTTGTGTTCTCCGGGTTTTTCGATGGAAGTGAATTTTTGAAGTAGGGGGTCATTTTGTTGGAAGCGTGTTTTCTGTGCTCTGTAGTCACTTGGTTGGAAGAGAATTTTTGGTGCTCTGGGTTGATTTCGTTGGAAGCGAATTTTTTGTGTTCTCGGGTGATTTCGTTTAAAGGAAATTTTTAGTGTTCTGGCATCATTTCATTGGAAGCGTGTTTTCTCTGCTCTGGAGTCATTTCGTTGGAAGCGAATTTTTTGTGCTCTTGGGTGATTTCGTTGGAAGCAAATTTTTTGGGTTCTAAGGTGATTTCGTTGAAAGGGAATTTTTTGTTTTCTGGGCTCAATTCGGTGGAAGCGTGTTTTCTGTGCTCTGGAGTCATTTCGTTGGAAGGGAATTTTTTGTGCTCTGGGGTGATTTCGTTGGAAGCGAATATTTTGTGTTCTCGGGTGATTTCATTGAAAGGGAATTTTTTGTGTTCTAGGGTGATTTCGTTGAAAGTGAATTTTCTGTGTCCTGGGGTGATTTCGATGGAAGTGAATTTTTTGTTTTCTCCGGTTTTTTCGATCGAAGCAAATTTTTGAAGTAGCAGGTCATTTCGTTGGAATCGTGTTTTCTGTGCTCTGGAGTCATTTCGTTGGAAGGGAATTTTTTGTTCTCCGGGGTGATTTCGTTGGAAGCAAATTTTTTTGTTCTCGGGTGATTTCGTTGAAAGGGAATTTTTTGTGTTCAAGGTTGATTTCGTTGGAAGCGAATTTTTTGTGTTCTGGGGTAATTACATTGGAAGCGAATTTTTTATGTTCTCGGGTGATTTCTTTGGCCGCGAATTTTTAGTGTTCTGGGGTCTTTTAGTTGGAAGCGTGTTTTCTGTGCTCTGGAGTCATTTCGTAGGAAGCGAATATTTTGTAATCTGGGGTGATTTCGTTGGTAGCAAATTTTTTGTGTTCTGGGGTGATTTCGTTGGCAACGAATTTTTTGTGTTCAGGGGTGATTTCGATGGAAGCAAAATTTTTGGGTTCTGTGGTAATTTGGTTGGACTTGAATTTTTTGTGTTCTCGGGTGATTTGGTTGAAAGGGAATTTTTGTGTTCCAGGGTGATTTTGTTGGAAGCGAATATTCGTGTTCTCAGAAGATTTCGTTGCAAGCGAATTTTTTTCTGTTCTGGAGTAATTTCGTTGGAAGCGAATATTTTGTTTTCTCCGGTTTTTTCTATGGAAGCAAATTTTTGAAGCAGGGGGTCATTTCGTTGGAAGTGTGTTTTCTGTGCTCTGGAGTCATTTCGTTGGAAGCGAATTTTTTGTGTTCTGGGGTGTTTTCATGGAAGCAATTTTTTTGTGTTCTGGGGTAATTTCGTTGGAAGCGAATTTTTTGTGCGCTGGAGTGATTTGATTGGAAGCTAATATTTGTGTTCTCAGGATATTTCGTTGCATGCGAATTTTTCTGTTCTGGGGTAATTTCTTTGGAAGCGAATATTTTGAGTTCTCCGGTTTTTCGATGGAAGCAAATTTTTTAAGTAGAGGGTCATTTCGTTGGAAGCGTGTTTTCTGTGCTCTGGAGTCATTTCTTTGGCAGTGAATTTTTTGTGTTCTTGGGTGATTTCGTTGGAAGCGAATTTTTTCTATTTTCGGGTGATTTCGTTGAAAGCTAATTTTTTATGTTCTAGGGTGATTTCGTTGGAAGCGAATTTTTTGTGCTCTGGGGTGATTTGGTTAGAAGGGAATTTTTTGTCTTCTGTGGTTATTTCGATGGAAGAAAATTTTTTATGTTCTACGGTGATTTCGTTGGAAGCGAATTTTTTGTGCTCTGGGATGATATCTTTGGAAGCGAATATTTGTGTTCTCAGGAGTATTCGTTGAAAAAGAATTTTTTGTCTTCTGGGGTAATATCGTTGGAAGAGAATTTTTTGTGTTCTCCGGTCTTTTCGATGGAAGCAAATTTTGAAATAGTGTGTCATTTCGTTGGAAGCATGTTTTCTGTGCCCTGGAGTCATTTCGTTGGAAGCGAATTTTTTCTATTTTCGGGTGATTTCGTTGAAAGCTAATTTTTTATGTTCTAGGGTGATTTCGTTGGAAGCGAATTTTTTGTGCTCTGGGGTGATTTGGTTAGAAGGGAATTTTTTGTCTTCTGTGGTTATTTCGATGGAAGAAAATTTTTTATGTTCTACGGTGATTTCGTTGGAAGCGAATTTTTTGTGCTCTGGGATGATATCTTTGGAAGCGAATATTTGTGTTCTCAGGAGTATTCGTTGAAAAAGAATTTTTTGTCTTCTGGGGTAATATCGTTGGAAGAGAATTTTTTGTGTTCTCCGGTCTTTTCGATGGAAGCAAATTTTGAAATAGTGTGTCATTTCGTTGGAAGCATGTTTTCTGTGCTCTGGAGTCATTTCGTTGGAAGCGAATTTTTTGTGTTCTGGGGTGATTTCGTTGGAAACGAATATTTGTGTTCTCAGGAGATTTCGTTGCAAGCTAATTTTTTGTGTTTTGCGGTAATTTCATTGGAAGCGAGTTTTTTGTGTTCTCCGGTTTTTTCGATGGAAGCAAATTTTTGAAATACGGGGTCATTTCTTTGGAAGCGTGTTTTCTGTGCTCTGGAGTCATTTCGTTGGATGCGAATTTTTTGTGCTTTGTTGTGATTTCGCTGGAAGCGAATATTTGTGTTCTCAGGAGATTTCGTTGCAAGCGAATTTTTTGTGTTCTGGGGTGATTTCGTTGGAAGCGAATGTTTTGTGTTCTGGGGTAATTTGGTTGGAAGCGAATTATTTTGTGTTCTCTTGTGATTTCGATGGAAGCAAATTTTTGAAGTTTGGGGACATTTCGTTGGAAGCTATTTTATGTGCTAAGGGGGATTTCGTTGGAAGCGAATTTCTTGTGTTCAGGGGTAATTTCGTTTGAAGCAAATTTTTTGTGTTCTCGGGTGATTTCGTGGAAAGGGAAGTTTTTGTTTTCTAAGGTGATTTCGTTGGAAGAGAATTTTCTGTGTTCTGGGGTGACTTTGATGGAAGTGAATTTTTTGTGTTCTCCAGTTTTTTCGATGTAAGCAAATTTTTGAAGTAGGGGGTCATTTCGTTATAATCGTGTTTTCTGTGCTTTGGAGTCATTTCGTTGGAAGGGAATTTTTTGCGCTCTGGGGAGATTTCATTGTAAGCGAACTTGTTTGGGCTCTGGGATGATTTCTTTGGAAGCGACTGTTTGTGTTCTCAGGAGATTTCATTGGAAGCGAATTTTTTGTGTTCTGTGGTGATTTCTATGGAAGCAAATTTTTTCTGTTCTGTGGTAATTTCGTTGGACGTGAATTTTTTTTTTCTCTGGTTTTTTTTGATGGAAGCAAATTTTTGAAGCAGGGGGTCATTTCGTTGGAAACGTGTTTTCTGTGCTCTGGAGTCATTTCGTTGGAAGGGAATTTTTTGTGCTCTGGGGTGATTTAGTTAGAAGCGAATTTTTTGTGTTCTGGGGTAATTACGTTCGAAGCGAATTTTTTGTGTTCTCGGGTGATTTCGTTGGCCGCGAATTTTTAGTGTTCTGGGGTCATTTCGTTGGAAGCGTGTTTTCTGTGCTATGGAGTCATTTTGTTGGAAGCCAATTTTTTGTACTCTGTGTTGATTTCGTTGGAAGTGAATTTTTTGTGTTCTCGGGTGATTTCGTTGAAAGGGAATTTTTTGTGTTCTGGGGTCATTTCTTTGGACGCCTGTTTTCTGTGCTCTGGAGTCATTTCGTTGGAAGCGAATTTTTTGTGTTCCGGGGTGATTTCGTTGGAAGCGAATTTACTGTGTTCTGTGGAAATTTTGTTGGAAGCGAATTTTTTGTGTTCTCCGGGTTTTTCGATGGAAGTGAATTTTTGAAGTAGGGGGTCATTTTGTTGGAAGCGTGTTTTCTGTGCTCTGTAGTCACTTGGTTGGAAGAGAATTTTTGGTGCTCTGGGTTGATTTCGTTGGAAGCGAATTTTTTGTGTTCTCGGGTGATTTCGTTTAAAGGAAATTTTTAGTGTTCTGGCATCATTTCATTGTAAGCGTGTTTTCTCTGCTCTGGAGTCATTTCGATGGAAGCGAATTTTTTGTGCTCTTGGGTGATTTCGTTGGAAGCAAATTTTTTGGGTTCTCAGGTGATTTCGTTGAAAGGGAATTTTTTGTTTTCTGGGCTCAATTCGGTGGAAGCGTGTTTTCTGTGCTCTGGAGTCATTTCGTTGGAAGGGAATTTTTTGTGCTCTGGGGTGATTTCGTTGGAAGCGAATATTTTGTGTTCTCGGGTGATTTCATTGAAAGGGAATTTTTTGTGTTCTAGGGTGATTTCGTTGAAAGTGAATTTTCTGTGTCCTGGGGTGATTTCGATGGAAGTGAATTTTTTGTTTTCTCCGGTTTTTTCGATCGAAGCAAATTTTTGAAGTAGCAGGTCATTTCGTTGGAATCGTGTTTTCTGTGCTCTGGAGTCATTTCGTTGGAAGGGAATTTTTTGTTCTCCGGGGTGATTTCGTTGGAAGCAAATTTTTTTGTTCTCGGGTGATTTCGTTGAAAGGGAATTTTTTGTGTTCAAGGTTGATTTCGTTGGAAGCGAATTTTTTGTGTTCTGGGGTAATTACATTGGAAGCGAATTTTTTATGTTCTCGGGTGATTTCTTTGGCCGCGAATTTTTAGTGTTCTGGGGTCTTTTAGTTGGAAGCTTGTTTTCTGTGCTCTGGAGTCATTTCGTAGGAAGCGAATATTTTGTAATCTGGGGTGATTTCGTTGGTAGCAAATTTTTTGTGTTCTGGGGTGATTTCGTTGGCAACGAATTTTTTGTGTTCAGGGGTGATTTCGATGGAAGCAAAATTTTTGGGTTCTGTGGTAATTTGGTTGGACTTGAATTTTTTGTGTTCTCGGGTGATTTGGTTGAAAGGGAATTTTTGTGTTCCAGGGTGATTTTGTTGGAAGCGAATATTCGTGTTCTCAGAAGATTTCGTTGCAAGCGAATTTTTTTCTGTTCTGGAGTAATTTCGTTGGAAGCGAATATTTTGTTTTCTCCGGTTTTTTCTATGGAAGCAAATTTTTGAAGCAGGGGGTCATTTCGTTGGAAGTGTGTTTTCTGTGCTCTGGAGTCATTTCGTTGGAAGCGAATTTTTTGTGTTCTGGGGTGTTTTCATGGAAGCAATTTTTTTGTGTTCTGGGGTAATTTCGTTGGAAGCGAATTTTTTGTGCGCTGGAGTGATTTGATTGGAAGCTAATATTTGTGTTCTCAGGATATTTCGTTGCAAGCGAATTTTTATGTTCTGGGGTAATTTCTTTGGAAGCGAATATTTTGAGTTCTCCGGTTTTTCGATGGAAGCAAATTTTTTAAGTAGAGGGTCATTTCGTTGGAAGCGTGTTTTCTGTGCTCTGGAGTCATTTCTTTGGCAGTGAATTTTTTGTGTTCTTGGGTGATTTCGTTGGAAGCGAATTTTTTCTATTTTCGGGTGATTTCGTTGAAAGCTAATTTTTTATGTTCTAGGGTGATTTCGTTGGAAGCGAATTTTTTGTGCTCTGGGGTGATTTGGTTAGAAGGGAATTTTTTGTCTTCTGTGGTTATTTCGATGGAAGAAAATTTTTTATGTTCTACGGTGATTTCGTTGGAAGCGAATTTTTTGTGCTCTGGGATGATATCTTTGGAAGCGAATATTTGTGTTCTCAGGAGTATTCGTTGAAAAAGAATTTTTTGTCTTCTGGGGTAATATCGTTGGAAGAGAATTTTTTGTGTTCTCCGGTCTTTTCGATGGAAGCAAATTTTGAAATAGTGTGTCATTTCGTTGGAAGCATGTTTTCTGTGCCCTGGAGTCATTTCGTTGGAAGCGAATTTTTTCTATTTTCGGGTGATTTCGTTGAAAGCTGATTTTTTATGTTCTAGGGTGATTTCGTTGGAAGCGAATTTTTTGTGCTCTGGGGTGATTTGGTTAGAAGGGAATTTTTTGTCTTCTGTGGTTATTTCGATGGAAGAAAATTTTTTATGTTCTACGGTGATTTCGTTGGAAGCGAATTTTTTGTGCTCTGGGATGATATCTTTGGAAGCGAATATTTGTGTTCTCAGGAGTATTCGTTGAAAAAGAATTTTTGTCTTCTGGGGTAATATCGTTGGAAGAGAATTTTTTGTGTTCTCCGGTCTTTTCGATGGAAGCAAATTTTGAAATAGTGTGTCATTTCGTTGGAAGCATGTTTTCTGTGCTCTGGAGTCATTTCGTTGGAAGCGAATTTTTTGTGTTCTGGGGTGATTTCGTTGGAAACGAATATTTGTGTTCTCAGGAGATTTCGTTGCAAGCTAATTTTTTGTGTTTTGCGGTAATTTCATTGGAAGCGAGTTTTTTGTGTTCTCCGGTTTTTTCGATGGAAGCAAATTTTTGAAATACGGGGTCATTTCTTTGGAAGCGTGTTTTCTGTGCTCTGGAGTCATTTCGTTGGATGCGAATTTTTTGTGCTTTGTTGTGATTTCGCTGGAAGCGAATATTTGTGTTCTCAGGAGATTTCGTTGCAAGCGAATTTTTTGTGTTCTGGGGTGATTTCGTTGGAAGCGAATGTTTTGTGTTCTCAGGTGATTTCGATGGAAACAAATTTTTGAAGTAGGGGGTAATTTCGTTGGAAACGTGTTTTCTGTGCCCTGGAATCATTTCGTTGGAAACGAGTTTTTTGTGCTCTGGGGTTTTTTCATTGGAAACGAATATTTGTGTTCTCAGGAGATTTCGTTGGAAAAGAAATTTTTGTCTTCTGAGGTAATTTCAGTGGAAGCAAATTTTTGAAGTATGGGATCATTTCGTTGGAAGCTTGTTTTCTGTGCTCTGGAGTTATTTCGTTGGAAGCCTATTTTTTGTGTTCTGGGGTAATTTCGTAGGAAGTTAATTTTTTGTGTTCTTCGTTTTTTTCAATGGAAGCAAATTATTGAAATAAGGGGTCATCTCGTTGGAAGCGTGTTTTCTGTGCTCTGGAGTCATTTCATTGGAAGCGAATTTTTTGTGTTCTGGGGTGTTTTCATGGAAGCAATTTTTTTGTGTTCTGGGGTAATTTCGTTGGAAGCGAATTTTTTGTGCGCTGGAGTGATTTGATTGGAAGCTAATATTTGTGTTCTCAGGATATTTCGTTGCAAGCGAATTTTTATGTTCTGGGGTAATTTCTTTGGAAGCGAATATTTTGTGTTCTCCGGTTTTTCGATGGAAGCAAATTTTTTAAGTAGAGGGTCATTTCGTTGGAAGCGTGTTTTCTGTGCTCTGGAGTCATTTCTTTGGCAGTGAATTTTTTGTGTTCTTGGGTGATTTCGTTGGAAGCGAATTTTTTCTATTTTCGGGTGATTTCGTTGAAAGCTAATTTTTTATGTTCTAGGGTGATTTCGTTGGAAGCGAATTTTTTGTGCTCTGGGGTGATTTGGTTAGAAGGGAATTTTTTGTCTTCTGTGGTTATTTCGATGGAAGAAAATTTTTTATGTTCTACGGTGATTTCGTTGGAAGCGAATTTTTTGTGCTCTGGGATGATATCTTTGGAAGCGAATATTTGTGTTCTCAGGAGTATTCGTTGAAAAAGAATTTTTTGTCTTCTGGGGTAATATCGTTGGAAGAGAATTTTTTGTGTTCTCCGGTCTTTTCGATGGAAGCAAATTTTGAAATAGTGTGTCATTTCGTTGGAAGCATGTTTTCTGTGCTCTGGAGTCATTTCGTTGGAAGCGAATTTTTTGTGTTCTGGGGTGATTTCGTTGAAAGCGAATTTTTTGTGTTCTGTGGAAATTTTGTTGGAAGCAAAATTTTTTGTGTTCTCCGGTTTTTTCGATGGAAGCAAATTTTTGAAGTAGGGGGTCATTTTGTTGGAAGCATGTTTTCTGTGCTCTGGAGTCACTTGGTTGGAAGAGAATTTTTTGTGCTCTGGGGTGATTTCGTTGGAAGCAAATTTTTTGTTTTCTCAGATGATTTCGTTCAATGGGAATTTTTCGTGTTCTCGGGTGATTTCGTTGGAAGCGAATTTTTTGTGTTCTGGGGTCGTTCGTTTGAAGCGTGTTTTCTGTGCTCTGGAGTCATTTCGTTGGAAGCTAATTTTTTGTGTTCACGGGTGATTTCGTTGAAAGGGAATGTTTTGTGTTCTAGGATGATTTCGTTGGCAGCGAATTTTTTGTGTTCAAGGGTGATTTCGATGGAAGCAAAATTTTTCCGTTCTGTGGTAATTTCGTTGGATGTGAATTTTTTGTGTTCTCGGGTGATTTGGTTGAAAGGGAATTTTTTGTGTTCCAGGGTGATTTCATTGGAAGCGAATTTTTTTGTTCTCTGGGATGATATTTTTGGTAGCGAATATTTGTGCTCTCAGGAGATTTCTTGGAAAAGAATTTTTTGTCTTCTGGGGTTTTATCGTTGTAAGAGAATTTTTTGTGTTCTCCGGTCTTTTCGATGGAAGCAAATTTTTGAAGTAGGAGGTCATTTCGCTGGAAGCATGTTTTCTGTGCTCTGGAGTCATTTCGTTGGAAGCGAATTTTTTGTGCTCTGGGGTGCTTTTGTTTGAAGTAAATATTTGTGTTCTCAGGAGATTTCGTTGCAAGCAAATTTTTTGTGTTCTGGGGTGATTTCGTTGGAAGGGAATTTTTTGTGTTCTCGGGTGATATTGTTGAATGGGAATTTTTTGTGTTCTGGGATAAATTCATTGGAAGCAAATTTTTTGTGTTCTGGGGTGATTTCGATGGAAACAAATTTTTGAAGTATGGGATCATTTAGTTGGAAGTGTGTTTTCTGTGCCCTGGAGTCATTTCGTTGGAAGCGAATTTTTTGTGTTCGGGGGTGATTTTGTTGGTAGCGAATATTTCTGTTCTCAGAAAATTTCATTGCAAGCGAATTTTTTGTGTTCTGGAGTAATTTCGTTGGAAACAAATTTTTTGTGTTCTCGGGTGATTTCGTTGAAAGCGAATTTTTGCGTTCAATGGTGATTTTGTTGGAAGCGAATTTTTTGTGATCTGGGATTATATGTATGGAAGCGAATTTTTTGTGTTCTCTGGTGATTTCGATGGAAGCAAATTTTTGAAGTATGGGATCATTTATTTGGAAGCTTGTTTTCTGTGCTCTGGAGTCATTTCGTTGGAAGCGATTTTTTGTGTTCTGGGGTGATTTCGTTGGAAGCGAATATTTGTGTTCTCAGAAAATTTGGTTGCAACCGAATTTTTTGTGTTCTTGGGTAATTTCGTTGGAATCGAATTTTTTATGTTCTCCGGTTTTCGATGGCAGCAAATTTTTCAAGTAGGGGGTCATTTCGTTGGAATCGTGTTTTATGTGCTCTGGAGTCATTTCGTTGGAAGGGAATTTTTTGTGCTCTGGGATGATTTCATTGAAAGCTATTTTTTTGTGTTCTAGCGTGATTTCATTGGAGGCGAATTTTTGGTGTTCTGGGGTTATTTCAATGGAAGCAAATATTTTCTGTTCTGTGGTAATTTTGTTGGACGTGAATTTTTTGTGTTCTCGGGTGATTTCGTTGAAAGGTAATTTTTTGTGTTCTAGGGTGATTTCGTTGGAAGCGAATTTTTTGTGCTCTGGGATGATTTCTTTGGAAGCGAATATTTGTGTTCCCAGGAGATTTCGTTGGAAGCGATTTTTTTTGTGTTCTGGGGTAATTTCTTTGGAAGCAAATTTTTTGTGTTCTCGGGTGATTTCGATGGCAGCAAATTTTAGAAGTAGGGGGTCATTTCGTTGGAATCGTGTTTTATGTGCTCTGGAGTCATTTCGTTGGAAGGGAATTTTTTGTGCTCTGGGGTGATTTCATTGAAAGCTAATTTTTTTGTGTTCTAGCGTGATTTCGTTGGAAGCGAATTTTTCGTACTCTTGGGTGATTTCGTTGGAAGCCAATATCCGTGTTCTCAGGAGTTTTCATTGCAGGCAAGTTTTTTGTGTTCTGGGGTGATTTCCTTGAAAGCAATTTTTTGTGTTCTCAGGTGATTTCGTTGAAAAAGAATTTTTGTGTTCTAGGGTAATTTCTTTGGAAGCGAATTTTTCGTACTCTGGGATCATATCTTTGGAAGGGAATATTTGTGTTCTCAGGAGATTTCGTTGGAAAAGAATTTTTTGTCTTCTGGGGTAATATCGTTGGAAGAGAATTTTTTATGTTCTCCGGTTTTTTCGATGGAAGCAAATTTTTGATGTAGGGGGTCATTTCGTTGAAAGCGTGTTTTCTGTGCTCTGGAGTCATTTCGTTGGAAGCGAACGTTTGTGTTCTCAGGAGATTTCGTTGCAAGCAAATTTTTTGTGTTCTGGGGTAATTTCGTTGGAAGCGAATTTTTTGTGTTCCTGGGTGATTTCGATGGAAGCAAATTTTTTCTGTTCTGTGGTAATTTTGTTGGACGTGAATCTTTTGTGTTCTCAGGTGATTTCGTCGAAAGGGAATTTTTTGTGTTATGGGTGATTTCCTTGGAAGCCAATATTTGTGTTCTCAGGAGTTTTCATTGCAGGCAAGTTTTTTGTGTTCTGGGGTGATTTCGTTGAAAGCAAATTTTTTGTGTTCTCAGGTGATTTCGTTGAAAAAGAATTTTTGTGTTCTAGGGTAATTTCTTTGGAAGCGAATTTTTCGTACTCTGGGATCATATCTTTGGAAGGGAATACTTGTGTTCTCAGGAGATTTCGTTGGAAAAGAATTTTTTGTCTTCTGGGGTAATATCGTTGGAAGAGAATTTTTGTGTCCTCCAGTTTTCTCGATGGAAGCAAATTTTGAAGGAGGGGGTCATTTTGTTGGAAGCGTGTTTTCTGTGCTCTGGAGTCATTTCGTTGGAAATAAATTTTGTGTGTTCTCGGGTGATTTCGTTGAAAGGGAGCTTTTGTGTTCTGGTGTGATTTCTTTGGAAGCGAATATTTGTGTTCTCCGGAGATTTGGTTGCAAGCGAATTTTTTGTTTTCTTGGGTAATTTCGTTGGAAGCGAATTTTTTGTGTTCTACTGTTTTTCGATGGAAGAAAATTTTTGACGTAGGGGGTCATTTCGTTGGAAGAGAATTTTTTGTTCTCTGGGGTGATTTCGTTGGAAGCGAATTTTTTGTATCCCCTGTTCATTTTCTTGAAAGCGAATTTTTTATGTTCCAGGGTGATTTCGTTGTAAGCAAATTTTTTGCGCTCTGGGGTGATTTGGTTGGAAGCGCATATTTTGTCTTCTCTGGTGATTTCGATTTAAGCGAATTTTTTATGTTCTAGGGTCATTTTACGGGAAGCGAATTTTTTGTGCTCTGTGGTGATTTCATTGAAAGCTAATTTTTTTGTGTTCTAGCGTGATTTCGTTGGAAGCGAATTTTTCGTACTCTTGGGTGATTTCGTTGGAAGCCAATATCCGTGTTCTCAGGAGTTTTCATTGCAGGCAAGTTTTTTGTGTTCTGGGGTGATTTCCTTGAAAGCAATTTTTTGTGTTCTCAGGTGATTTCGTTGAAAAAGAATTTTTGTGTTCTAGGGTAATTTCTTTGGAAGCGAATTTTTCGTACTCTGGGATCATATCTTTGGAAGGGAATATTTGTGTTCTCAGGAGATTTCGTTGGAAAAGAATTTTTTGTCTTCTGGGGTAATATCGTTGGAAGAGAATTTTTTATGTTCTCCGGTTTTTTCGATGGAAGCAAATTTTTGATGTAGGGGGTCATTTCGTTGAAAGCGTGTTTTCTGTGCTCTGGAGTCATTTCGTTGGAAGCGAACGTTTGTGTTCTCAGGAGATTTCGTTGCAAGCAAATTTTTTGTGTTCTGGGGTAATTTCGTTGGAAGCGAATTTTTTGTGTTTCTGGGTGATTTCGATGGAAGCAAATTTTTTCTGTTCTGTGGTAATTTTGTTGGACGTGAATCTTTTGTGTTCTCAGGTGATTTCGTCGAAAGGGAATTTTTTGTGTTATGGGTGATTTCCTTGGAAGCCAATATTTGTGTTCTCAGGAGTTTTCATTGCAGGCAAGTTTTTTGTGTTCTGGGGTGATTTCGTTGAAAGCAAATTTTTTGTGTTCTCAGGTGATTTCGTTGAAAAAGAATTTTTGTGTTCTAGGGTAATTTCTTTGGAAGCGAATTTTTCGTACTCTGGGATCATATCTTTGGAAGGGAATACTTGTGTTCTCAGGAGATTTCGTTGGAAAAGAATTTTTTGTCTTCTGGGGTAATATCGTTGGAAGAGAATTTTTGTGTCCTCCAGTTTTCTCGATGGAAGCAAATTTTGAAGGAGGGGGTCATTTTGTTGGAAGCGTGTTTTCTGTGCTCTGGAGTCATTTCGTTGGAAATAAATTTTGTGTGTTCTCGGGTGATTTCGTTGAAAGGGAGCTTTTGTGTTCTGGTGTGATTTCTTTGGAAGCGAATATTTGTGTTCTCCGGAGATTTGGTTGCAAGCGAATTTTTTGTTTTCTTGGGTAATTTCGTTGGAAGCGAATTTTTTGTGTTCTACTGTTTTTCGATGGAAGAAAATTTTTGACGTAGGGGGTCATTTCGTTGGAAGAGAATTTTTTGTTCTCTGGGGTGATTTCGTTGGAAGCGAATTTTTTGTATCCCCTGTTCATTTTCTTGAAAGCAAATTTTTTATGTTCCAGGGTGATTTCGTTGTAAGCAAATTTTTTGCGCTCTGGGGTGATTTGGTTGGAAGCGCATATTTTGTCTTCTCTGGTGATTTCGATTTAAGCGAATTTTTTATGTTCTAGGTTCATTTTACGGGAAGCGAATTTTTTGTGCTCTGTGGTGATTACGTTGGAAGTGAATTTTTTTTTCTCGGGTGATTTTGTTGAAAGCGAATTATTTGTGTTCGAGGTGATTTTGTTGGTAGCGAATTTTTTGTGTTCTGGGGTCATTTCTTTGGAAGCGTGTTTTCTGTGCTCTGGAGTCATTTCGTTGGAAGCTAATTTTTGTGCTCTGGTGTGATTTTGTTGAAAGCGAATTATTTGTGTTCGAGGTGATTTTGTTGGCAGCAAATTTTTTGTGTTCTGGGGTGATTTCGTTGAAAGAGAATTTTTTGTGTTCTCGGGTGATTTCGTTGAAAGGGAATTTTTTGTGTTGTAGGGTGATTTCGTTGGAAGCGAGTTTTTTGTGCTCTGGGGTGAGTTCGTTGGAAGCGAATATTTGTGTTCTCAGTAGGTTTCGTTGGAAAATAAATTTTTGTCTTCTGGGGTAAATTCATTGGAAGCGAATTTTTTGTGTTCTCGAGTGATTTCGATGGAAGCAAGTATTTGAAATAGGGGGTCATTTCGTTGGAATCGCGTTTTCTGTGCTCTGGAGTCCTTTCGTTGGAAGTGAATATTTATGTTCTCAGGAGATTTCATTGCAAGCTAATTTTTTGTGCTCTGGGGTGATTTCATTATAAGTGAATTTTTTGTGTTCTCGGGTGATTTCGTTGAAAAAGCTAATTTTTTGTGTTCTAGCGTGATTTCATTGGAAGCGAATTTTTTGTGTTCTGGTGTGATTACATTGGGAACGAGTATTTCGTGCTCTGTGGTGACTACGATAGAAGCATATTTTTTCTCTCCTGGGATAATTTCGTTGAAAGGGAATTTTTTGTATTCTAGGATGATTTCATTGATATCGAATTTTTTGTGCTTTAGGGTGATTTCGTTGGTAGCGAATTTTTTATGCTCTGGAGTGATTTCGTTGGAAGCAAATGTTTTCTGCTCTGGGATAATTTCGTTGGACGAGAATATTTTTAAGTATGGGGTGATTTCGTTAGAAGCGTGTTTTCTGTGCTCAGGAGTCATTTCGTTGGAAGCGAATGTTTTATGTTCTGGGGTGATTTCGTTGGAAGCGAATTTTTTGTGTTCACGGGTGATTTCGATGGAAGCAAATGTTTGAAGTAGGGGGTCATTTCGTTCGAAGCGTGTTTTCTAGCTATGGAGTCATTTCGTTGGAAGCAAATTTTTTGTGCTCTGGGGTGATTTCGTTGGAAGCTAATTTTTTTTTGTTCACGGGTGATTTTGTTGAAAGCGAATTTTTTGTGTTCCAGGGTGATTTCGTTGGAAACAAATTTTTTTGTGCTCTGGGGTGATTTCGTTGAAAGGAAAAGATGTTGTTCTGGGGTGATTTTGTTGGAAGCGAATTTTTTTGAAGTATGGGGTTCTTTCGTTGGTAGGGTGTTTTCTCTAGAGTAATTTTTTGGAATCAAATTTTTTGTGTTCTGGGGTGATTTTGTTGGAGGCGAATTCTTTGTGTCTCCGGTTTTTTTGAATGAAGCAAATTTTTGAAATAGGGGGTCATTTCGTTGAAAGCATGTTTTCTGTGCTCTGGAGTCTTTTCGTTGGATGTGAATTTTTGGGTTTTACGGTGATTTCGATGGAAGCTAAATTTTTGTTTTCTGGGGTCGTTTCATTGGAAGCATGCTTTCTGTGCTCTGGAGTCATTTCGTTCGATGCGAATTTTTTGTGTTCTAGGATGATTTCGTTGGAAGCGAATTTTTTGTGTTCTCGGGTGATTTCGTTGGTAGCGGTTTTTCTGTGTTCTGGAGTCATTTCGTTGGAAGCGAAATTTTTGTGTTCTGCGGTGATTTCTTTGGGAGCAAATTCTTTATGTTCTGGGGTGATTTTGTTGGAAGCAAATTTTTGTGTTCTGGGGTGATTTCTTTGGAAGCAAAGTTTTGTGTTCTGGGGTGATTTCGATGGAAGCAAATGTTTTCAGCTCTGGGGTAATTTCGTTGGAAGCCAATATTTGTGTTCCTGGATGATTTTGTTGGAAGGGAATTTTTTGCGGTCTGGGTTGATTTGGTTGGAAGTAATTTTTTTCTATTCTGGGTTAATTTCGTTGGATGCGAATTTTTTGTGTTCTTCGGTGATTTCGTTGGAAACGAATATTTGTGTTCTCAGGAGATTTCGTTGCAAGCTAATTTTTTGTGTTTTGCGGTAATTTCATTGGAAGCGAGTTTTTTGTGTTCTCCGGTTTTTTCGATGGAAGCAAATTTTTGAAATACGGGGTCATTTCTTTGGAAGCGTGTTTTCTGTGCTCTGGAGTCATTTCGTTGGATGCGAATTTTTTGTGCTTTGTTGTGATTTCGCTGGAAGCGAATATTTGTGTTCTCAGGAGATTTCGTTGCAAGCGAATTTTTTGTGTTCTGGGGTGATTTCGTTGGAAGCGAATTTTTTGTGTTCTCAGGTGATTTCGATGGAAACAAATTTTTGAAGTAGGGGGTAATTTCGTTGGAAACGTGTTTTCTGTGCCCTGGAATCATTTCGTTGGAAACGAGTTTTTTGTGCTCTGGGGTTTTTTCATTGGAAACGAATATTTGTGTTCTCAGGAGATTTCGTTGGAAAAGAAATTTTTGTCTTCTGAGGTAATTTCAGTGGAAGCAAATTTTTGAAGTATGGGATCATTTCGTTGGAAGCTTGTTTTCTGTGCTCTGGAGTTATTTCGTTGGAAGCCTATTTTTTGTGTTCTGGGGTAATTTCGTAGGAAGTTAATTTTTTGTGTTCTTCGTTTTTTTCAATGGAAGCAAATTATTGAAATAAGGGGTCATCTCGTTGGAAGCGTGTTTTCTGTGCTCTGGAGTCATTTCATTGGAAGCGAATTTTTTGTGTTCTGGGGTAATTTCTTTGGAAGCGAATTTTTTTTGTTCTCTGGTGATTTCGTTGAAAGGGAATTTTTGTGTATTAGAGTGATTTCATTGGAAGCGAATTGTTTTGTGCTCTGGGATGATTTCTTTGGAAGCAAATATTTGTTTTCTCAGGAGATTTCGTTGGAAGCGATTTTATTGTGTTCTCGGGTGATTTCGATGGAAGCAAATTTTTGAAATATGGGGTCATTTCTTTGGAATCGTGTTTTCTGTACTCCTGAGTCATTTCGTTGGAAGCGAAATTTTTGTGTTCTCGGTTGATTTCGTTGAAAGGGAATTTTTGTGTTCTAGGGTGATTTCGTTGGAAGTGATTTTTTTCTACTTTGGGATGATATCTTTGGAATCGAATATTTGTGTTCTCAGGAGATTTCGTTGGAAAAGAATTTTTTGTCTTCTGGGGTAATATCGTTGGAAGAAAATTTTTTGTGTTCTCCGGTGTTTTCGATGGAAGCAAATTTTTGAAGTAGGGGGTCATTTCGTTGGAAGCATGTTTTAAGTGTTCTAGAGTCATTTCGTTGGAAGCAAATTTTTTGTGTTCTGGGGTAATTTCTTTGGAAGCGAATTTTTTGTGTTCTTGGGTAATTTCGTTGAAAGGGAATTTTTGTGTATTAGGGTGATTTCGTTGGAAGCGAATTGTTTTGTGCTCTGGGATGATTTCTTTGGAAGCAAATATATATTTTCTCAGGAGATTTCGTTGGAAGCGATTTTTTTGTGTTCTCGGGTGATTTCGATGGAAGCAAATTTTTGAAGTGTAGGGTCATTTCGTTGGAATCGTGTTTTCTGTTCTCTGGAGTAATTTCGTTGGAAGTGAATTTTATGTGTTCTCAGAAGATTTCGTTGCAAGTGAATTTTATGTGTTCTGGGGTAATTTGTTAGAAGCGAATTTTTTCTCTTCTCTTGTGATTTCAATGAAAGCAAAATTTTGAAGTATGGGGTCATTTTTTGTGTTCTGGGATGATATCTTTGGAAGCTAATATTTGTGTTCTCAGGTGATTTCGATGGAAGCAAATTTTTGAAGTATGGGGTCATTTCGTTGGAAGCGAATTTTTTGTGCTTTGGGGTGATTTCTTTGGAAGCAATTTTTTTTGCTCTGTGGTGATTTCATTGGAAGGAATTTCTTGTGTTCTGGGTTAATTTCGTTGGCATCGAATTTTTTGTGTTCTCGGGTGATTTCGTTGAAAGGGAATTTTTTTGTGTTATAGTGTGATTTGTTTGGAAGCGAATTTTTTCTCTTCTGGGGTAATTTCGTTGGAAGTGAATTTTTTGTGTTGTCCGGTTTTGTCGATGGAAGCAAATATTTGAAGTATGGGGTCATTTCTTTGGAAGCGTGTTTTCTGTGCTCTGGAGTCATTTCGTTGGAAGCGAATTTTTTGTGCTCTGGGGTGATCTCGTTGGAAGCAAATATTTGTGTTCTCAGTAGATTTCGTTGCAAGCGAATTTTTTTGTGTTCAGGGGTAATTTCGTTGGAAGCAAATTTTTTGTGTTCTCATGTGATTTAAAATGAAAACAATTTTTGAAGTAGGGGGTCATTTCATTTGAAGCGTGTTTTCTGTGCCCTGGAGTCATTTAGTTGGAAACGAATTTTTTGTGCTCTGGGGTGATTTCGTTGGAAGCGAATATTTGTGTTCCCAGGAGAATACGTTGGAAAAGAAATTTTTGTTTTCTGGGTAATTTCGTTGGAAGCGAATTTTTTGTGTTCTCCGGTTTTTTGGTGGAAGCAAATTATTGAAATAGGGGGTCATTTTGTTAGAATCGTGTATTCTGTGCTATTGAGTCATTTCGTTGGAAGCGAATTTTTTGTGTTCTGGGGTGATTTCGTTGGAAGCGAATTTTTTGTGTTCTTGGGTGATTTCGATGGAAGCAAATTTTTGAAATATGGGGTCATTTCTTTGGAAGCGTGTTTTCTGTGCTCTGGAGTCATTTCTTTGGAAGCAAATTTTTTGTGCTCTGGGGTGATTTCGTTGGAAGCGAATTTATGTGTCCTTGGGTGATTTCATTGAAAGGGAATTTTTGTGTTCTAGGGTGATTTTGTTGGAAGCGATATTTCTACTCTGGGATGATACCTTTGGAAGCTAATATTTGTGTTCTCAGGAGATTTCATTGGAAAAGAATTTTTTGTCTTCTGTGGTAATATTGTTGGAAGAGAATTTTTTGTGTTCTCCGGTTTTTTCAATGGAAGCAATTTTTTGAAGTAGGGTGTCATCTCATTGGAAGCGTGTTTTCTGTGCTCTGGAGTCATTTCGTTTAAAGCGAAATTTTGTGCTCTGGGGTTTTTTCGTTGCAAGCGAATATTTGTGTTTTCAGGAGATTTCGTTGCAAGCGAATTTCTTGTGTTCTGAGGTGATTTCGTTGGGAGCGAATTTTTTGTGTTCTAGGATGATTTCTTTGGAAGCGAATTTTTTTTTCTCTGGGATGATTTCTATGGTAGCAAATATTTGTGTTATCAGGAGATTTCGTTGTAAAAGAAATTTTTGTGTTCTCGGGTGATTTCGATTGAAGCAAATTTTTGAAGTATGGGGTCTTTTCGTTGGAAGCGTGTTTTCTGTGCTCTGGAGTCATTTCGTTGGAAGCGAATTTTTTGTGCTCTGGTGTGATTTTGTTGGAAGCGAATTTGTTGTGTTCTGGGTTAATTTTCGTTGGAAGCGAATTTTTTGTGCTCTGTGGTGATTTCGGATGAAGCGAATTTTTTGTGTTCTGGGATAATTTCGTTGGAAGCGAATATTTTGTGTTCTGGGGTGATTTCGTTGAAAGCGAATTTTTTATGTTCTAGGGTGATTTCATTGGAAGTGAGTTTTTTGTGCTCTGGGGTGATTTGGTTGGAAGCGAATTTTTTGTGTTCTCGGGTGATTTCGTTGAAAGCGAATTTTTTATGTTCTACTGTGATTTCGTTGGAAGCGAATTTTTTCTACTCTGGGATGATATCTTTGGAAGCGAATATTTGTGTTCTCTGGAGATTTCGTTGGAAAAGAATTTTTTGCCTCTGGGGTAATATCGTTGGTAGAAAATTTTTTGTGTTCTCCGGTTTTTTCGATGGAAGCAAATTTTTGAAGTAGGGTGTCATTTCGTTGGAAGCGTGTTTTCTGTGCTCTGGAGTCATTTCGTTTGAAGCGAATTTTTTGTGCTCTGAGGTGATTTCGTTGGAAGCGAATATTTGTGTTCTCACGAGATTTCGTTGCAAGCGAATTTTTTGTGTTCTGGGGTGATTTCCATGGTAGCAAATTTTTGAGGTATGGGGTCATTTCGTTGGAAGCGTGTTTTCTGTGCCCTGGAGTCATTTCGTTGGAAGCGAATTTTTTGTGCTCTGAGTTGATATAGTTGGAAGCGAACTTTTTGTGCTCTGGGATGTTTTCTTTGGAAGCGAATATTTGTATTCTCAGGAGATTTCATTGTAAGCGAATTTTTTGTGTTCTGGGGTAATTTCTTTGGAAGAGAAATTTTTGTGTTCTCAGGATTTTTCGATGGAAGCAAATTTTTGAAATAGGCGATCATTTCGTTGGAAGCGTGTTTTCTGTGCTCTGGGGTGATTTCGTTGGAAGCGAATATTTGTGTTCTCAGGAGATTTCGTTGGAAAAGAATTTTTTTTGTTCTGGGGTAATTTCGTTGGATGCAAATTTTTTATGCTCTGGGGTTATTTCGTTGGAAGCGAATATTTGTGTTCTCAGGAGATTTCGTTGCAAGCGAATTTTTTGCGTTTTGTTGTAATTTCGTTGAAAGCGAATTTTTGGTGTTCTCAGGTGATTTCAATGGAAACATATTTTTGAAGTAGGGTGTCATTTCCTTGGAAGCGTGTTTTCTGTGCCCTGGAGTCATTTCGTTGGAAGCGAATTTTTTGTGCTCTGAGTTGATTTCTTTGGAAGCGAATTTTTTGTGTTCTCCGGTGATTTCGTTGAAAGGGAATTTTTTGTGTTGTAGGGTGATTTCGTTGTAAGCGAAGTTTTCGTGCTCTGGGATGCTTTCTTTAGAAGCGAATATTTGTGTTCTCAAGAGATTTCAATGGAAGCGATTTTTTTGTGTTCTGGGGTAATTTCGTTATAAGTGAATTTTTTGTGTCTCGGGTGATTTCGATGGAAGCAAATCTTTGAAATATGGGGTCATTTCGTTGGAAGCGTGTTTTCTGTGCTCTGGAGTAATTTCTTTGGAAACGAATTTTTTGTGTTCTGGGTTGATTTGGTTGGAAGCGAATTTTTTGTGTTCTCAGGTGATTTCGTTGAAAGCGAATTTTTTATGTTCTACTGTGATTTCGTTGAAAGCGAATTTTTTATGTTCTACTGTGATTTCGTTGGAAGTGAACTTTTTGTGTTCTGGGGTCCTTTCATTGGAAGTGTGTTTTCTGTGCTCTGGAGTCATTTCATTGGAAGTGAATTTTTTGTGCTCTGGGATGATTTTGTTGGAAGCGAATTTGTTGTGTTCTCAGGTGATTTCCTTTAAAGCTAATTTTTTGTGTTCGGGGTAATTTCGTTGGAAGCGAATATTTTGTGTTCTTGGGTAATTTCGTTGAAAGCAAAATTTTTGTGCTCTGGATGATTCCTTTGGAAGCGAATATTGGAGTTATCAGGAGATTTCTTTGGAAGCAAATTTTTTGTGTTCTGGGTTAATTTCGTTGGAAGCGAATTTTTTGTGTTCTTGGGTGATTTCGTTGGAAGCGAATTTTTTGTGTTCTTGGGTGATTTCGTTGAAAGGGAATTTTTGTGTTCTAGGGTGATTTCATTGGAAGCGATATTTTCTACTCTGGGATGATACCTTTGGAAGCGAATGCTTGTGTTCTCAGGAGATTTTGTTGGAAAAGAATTTTTTGTATTCTTGGGTAATATTGTTGGAAGAGAATTTTTTGTGTTCTCTGTTTTTTTCGATGGAAGCAAATTTTTGAAGTAGGGGGTCATTTCGTTAGAAGTGTGTTTTCTGTGCTCTGGAGTCATTTCGTTGGAAGCGAATTTTTGTGCTCTGGGGTTTTTTTCGTTGCAAGTGAATATTTGTGTTCTTAGGAGATTTCGTTGCAAGCGAATTTTTTGTGTTCTGAGGTGATTTCGTTGGGAGCAAATTTTTTGTTTTCTAGGATGATTTTTTGGAAGCGAATTTTTTTTTCTCTGGGATGATTTCTATGGAAGCAAATATTTGTG
The DNA here is from genome assembly GCF_030254825.1 of Meriones unguiculatus. Classification (NCBI taxonomy): domain Eukaryota; kingdom Metazoa; phylum Chordata; class Mammalia; order Rodentia; family Muridae; genus Meriones; species Meriones unguiculatus. The sequence goes on from NC_083353.1 coordinate 73,344,282, forward strand.
TTATTAGGAGATTTCGTTGTAAAAGAATTTTTTGTGTTCTGGGGTAATATCGTTAGAAGCGAATTTTTTGTGTTCTTGGGTGATTTCGATGGAAGGAAATTTTTGAAATATGGGGTCCTTTCGTTGGATGTTTGTTTTCTGTGCTCTGGAGTTGTTTCTTTGGAAGCGAATTTTTTGTGTTCTGTGGTAATTTTGTTGGATGCGAATATAGGTGTTCTCAGAAAATTTCGTTGCAAGCGATTTTTATGTGTTCTGGGGTAATTTCGTTAGAAGCAAATTTTTTGTGTTCTCGGTTGATTTCGATGAAAGCAAATTTTTGAAGTATGGGGTCATTTCGTTGGAAGCATGTTTTCTGTGCTATGGAGTCATTTCGTTGGAAGCAAATTTTTTTTGCTCTGGGGTGATTTCATTGGAAGCGAATTTTTTGTGTTCTCGGGTGATTTCGATTGAAGCAAATTTTTGAAGTATGGGGTCTTTTCGTTGGAAGCGGGTTTTCTGTGCTGTGGAGTCATTTCGTTGGAAGCGAATTTTTTGTGCTCTGGGTTAATTTCCACGCATCCAAGGAAATGACCCCAGAACACAAAAAATTCCCTTCAAACTAAATCACCCTGAAACATAAAAAAAATCGCTTCCATCGAAATCACCACAGAAGACAAAAAATTAGCTCCGAACCAAATCACCCCTGAACACAAAAAATTCGCTTCCAACAAAAATACCCCAGAACACAAAAAATTCGCTTCAAACGAAATCACCCTAGAACATAAAAAAATCCCTTCCATCGAAATCACCACAGAAGACAAAATACTCGCTTCCATCGAAATCACCCCAGAGCACAAAAAATTCGCTTCCAACGAAATGACTCCAGAGCACAGAAAACACGCTTCCAACGAAATGACCCACTACTTCAAAAATTTCTTTTCATCGAAAAAACCAGAGAACACAAAAAATTCTCTTCCAACGATATTACCCCAGAAGACAAAAAATTCTTTTCGACCGAAATCTCCGGAGAACACAAATATTCGCTTCCAAAGATATCATCCCAGAGCACAAAAAATTCGATTCCATCGAAATCACCCTAGAACACAAACATTCCCTCTCAATGAAATCACCCGAGAACACAAAAAATTCCCTTCCAACGAAATCACCCAGAGCACAAAAAATTCGCGTCCAAAGAAATGACTCCAGAGCACAGAAAACACGCTTCCAATGAAATGACCCCAGAACACAAAAAATTCCCTTCCAACGAAATCACCCTAGAACATAAAAAACTCGCTTCCATCGAAATCACCATAGAAGACAAAAAATTCGCTTCCAAAGAAATCACCCTAGAACATAAAAAATTCGCTTTCAACGAAATCACCGGAGAACACAAAAAATTCACTTCCAAAAAATCACACCAGAACACAAAAAATTCGCTTTCACTGAAATGACTCCAGAGCACAAAAAACACGCTTCCAACGAAATGACCCCATACTTCAAAAATTTGCTTCCATCGAAATCACACGAGAACACAAAAAATTCGCTTCCAAAGAAATCACCCCAGAGCACAAAAAATTCCCTTTCAACAAAATCACCCCAGAAGACAAAAATTTCGCTTGCATCGAAATCTCCTGAGAACACAAATATTCGCTTCCAACAAAATCACCGCAGAGCACAAAAAATTCGCTTCCAACGAAATGACTCCACAGCACAGAAAACACGCATCCAAGGAAATGACCGCAGAACACAAAAAATTCCCTTCAAACGAAATAACCATGAAACATAAAATAATCGCTTCCATCGAAATAACCACAGAAGACAAAAAATTCGCTCCGTACCAAATCACCCCTGAACACAAAAAATTCGCTTTCAACGAACTCACCCGAGAACACAAAAAATTTGCTTCCAACGAAAATACCGGAGAACACAAAAAATTAGCTTTCAATGAAATGACTCCAGAGCACAGAAAACATGCTTCCAACAAAATGATCAGATACTTCAAAAATTTGCTTCCATCGAAATCACACGAGAACACAAAAAATTTGCTTCCAAAGAAATTAACCCAGAAAACAAAAAATTCTTTTCAAGGAAATCTCCTGAGAACACAAATATTCGCTTCCAAAGATATCATCCCAGAGCACAAAAAATTCGCTTCCAACGAAATCACAACAAAGCACAAAAAATTCGCTGCTTACGAAATCACCCTAAAACACAAAAAAATTGCTTTCAACCAAATCACCCGAGAACACAATAAATTCACTTCCAAGGAAATCGCCCCAGAGCACAAAAATTCCCTTCTAACGAAACGACTAAAGAGGACAGAAAACACGCTTCTAACTAAAGCCCTCCAGAACACAAAAAATCGCTTCCAACAAAATCACCCGGGAACACAAACATTCGCTTCCAACGAAATCACCCCAGAGCACAAAAAATTCGCTTCCAAAGAAATCACCCTAGAACATAAAAAATTCGCTTCCATCAAAATCACCCCAGAACAAAAAAATTTGCTTCCAAAGAAATTACCCCAGAACACAAAAATTCCCTTTCAACGAAATCACCCTAGAACACAAAAAATTCTCTTTCAACGAAATCAACCGAGAACACAAAAAATTGGCTTCCAAGTTAATTACAACAGAATACAAAAAATTCGCTTCCAAAGAAATCATCCCAGAACACAAAAAATTTGCTTCCAAAGAAATCACCCCAGAACACAAAAATGTCCATTCCATCGAAATGAATCCAGAACAGAGAAAACAGGCTTCCAACGAAATCATCCCAGAACACAAAAAATTCGCTTCCAAAAATATTACCCCAGAACACAAAAAATTTGATTCCAACAAAATTACCCCAGAACACAAAAAAATTCGCTTCCAAAGAAATTACCCCAGAACACAAGAAATTCGCTTCCAATGAAATCACCCCAGAACCCCAAAAATTTGCTTCCAACGAAATGACTCCAGAGCACAGAAAACACGCTTCCAACGAAATGACCCCCTACTTCAAAAATTTGCTTACATCGAAAAAACTGAAGAACACAAAAAAATTCTCTTCCAACGATATTACCCAAGAAGACAAAAATTCTTTTCCAACGAAGTCTCCTGAGAACACAAATATTCATTTCCAACGAAATCACCCCAGAGCACAAAAAATTGGCTTCCAAACAAATGACTCCAGAGCACAGAAAACACGCTTCCAATGAAATGACCCCAGAACACAAAAAATTCACTTCCAAAAAATCACCCCAGAACACAAAAAATTCGCTTTCACTGAAATGACTCCAGAGCACAAAAAACACGCTTCCAACGAAATGACCCCATACTTCAAAAATTTGATTCCAACGAAATCACCCGAGAACACAAAAAATTTGCCTTCAAAGAAATCACCCCATAGCACAAAAAATTCCCTTTCAACTAAATCACCCGAGAACAAAAAAATTCGCTTCCAACAAAATCACCCCAGAGCACAAAAAATTCCCTTTCGACGAAATCATTATAGAACACAAAAATTCCCCATCAACGAAAACACCCGAGAACACAAAAAATTCTCTTCCAACAAAATCACCCCAGAAGACAAAAATTTCGCTTGCATCGAAATCTCCTGAGAACACAAATATTCGCTTCCAACAAAATCACCGCAGAGCACAAAAAATTCGCTTCCAACGAAATGACTCCAGAGCACAGAAAACACGCATCCAAGGAAATGACCCCAGAACACAAAAAATTCCCTTCAAACGAAATCACCATGAAACATAAAAAAAATCGCTTCCATCGAAATCACCACAGAAGACAAAAAATTCGCTCCGAACCAAATCACCCCTGAACACAAAAAATTCGCTTTCAACGAACTCACCCGAGAACACAAAAAATTCGCTTCCAACGAAAATACCGGAGAAGACAAAAAATTAGCTTTCAATGAAATGACTCAAGAACAAAAAAATTTGCTTCCAAAGAAAACACCCTAGAACACAAAAATTTCGCTTCCAACTAAATCACCCCAGAGAACAAAAAATTCGCTTCCAACGAAATGTCTCTAGAGCACAGAAAACACGCTTCCAATGAAATGACCCCATATTTCAAAAATTTGCTTCCAACGATATCACCCGAGTACACAAAAAATTCGCCTCCAACGAAATCACCCCAGAACACAAAAAAATTCCCTTTCAACAAAATCACCCGAGAACAAAAATATTGGCTTCCAATAAAATTACCCCAGGACAGAAAAAAATTGCTTCCATCGAAATCACCCCAGAACACAAAAAATTCACTTCCAAAGAAATTACCCCAGAACACAAAAATTCCCTTTCAACGAAATCACCCTAGAACACAAAAAATTCTCTTTCAACGAAATCAACCGAGAACACAAAAAATTGGCTTCCAAGTTAATTACAACAGAATACAAAAAATTCGCTTCCAACGAAATCATCCCAGAACAGAAAAATTTGCTTCTAAAGAAATCACCCCAGAACACAAAAATTCCCTTTCAACGAAATCACCCTAGAACACAAAAAATTCTCTTTCAACGAAATCAACCGAGAACACAAAAAATTGGCTTCCAAGTTAATTACAACAGAATACAAAAAATTCGCTTCCAACGAAATCATCCCAGAACACAAAAAATTTGCTTCCAAAGATATCACCACAGAACACAAAAATTTCCATTCCATCGAAATGAATCCAGAACAGAGAAAACAGGCTTCCAACGAAATCATCCCAGAACACAAAAAATTCGCTTCCAACAATATTACCCCAGAACACAAAAAATTTGATTCCAACAAAATTACCCCAGAACACAAAAAAATTCGCTTCCAAAGAAATTACCCCAGAACACAAGAAATTCGCTTCCAACGAAATCACCCCAGAACCCCAAAAATTTGCTCCCAACGAAATGACTCCAGAGCACAGAAAACACGCTTAGAACGAAATGACCCCCTACTTCAAAAATTTGCTTCCATCGAAATCACCCGAGAACACAAAAAATTCGCTTCCAAAGAAATTACCCCAGAACACAAAAAATTCGCTGCCAACGACATCATTGTAGAACACAAAAAATTCGCTTTCAACGAAATCACCCGAGAATACAAAAAATTGCTTCCAACGTAATTACCTCAGAACACAAAAAATTCGCTTCCGACAAAATCACCTGGGAACACAAACATTCGCTTCTAACGAAATCACCCGAAAGCACAAAAAATTCGCTTCCAAAGAAATCACCCTAGAACATAAATAATTATCTTCCATCGAAATCACCCCAGAACCAAAAAATTTGCTTCCAAAAAATTACCCAGAACACAAAAATTCGCTTCCAATGAAACTGCCCTACAACACAAAAAATTTGCTTCCAAAGAAATCACCCTAAAACACAAAAATTTCGCATCCAACGAAATGACTCCAGAACACTGAAAACACAATTCCAACGAAATAACCCCAGAACACAAAAAATTCGCTTCCAAAGAAATCACCCCCGAGCACAAAAAATTTGCTTCCAACAATATTAACCCAGAACACAAAAAAATTCGCTTCCTTAGAAATTACCCCAGAAGACAAGAAAGTCGCTTCCAACGAAATCACCCCAGAGCACAAATTATTCGCTTCCAAAGAAATGACCCCATACTTCAAAAATTTGCTTCCATCGAAATCACATAAGAACACAAAAAATTCGCTTCCAACGAAATTACCCCAGAACACAAAAAATTCGCTTCCAACGAAATTACCACAGAACACAAAAAATTCGCAGCCAACGAAATGACCCCAGAATCCCAAAAATTTGCTTCCAACGAAATGACTCCAGAGCAAAGAAAACACGCTTCCAACGAAATGAACCCCTACTTCAAAAATTTGCTTCCATCGAAAAAAATGGAGAACACAAAAAAATTCGCTTCCAACAAAATTACTCAGGAACACAAATATTCGCTTCCAACGAAATGACGCCAGAGCACAAAAAATTCGCTTGCAACGAAATCCCCCGAGAACATAAAAAATTCGCTTGCAATGAAACGACTCTAGAGCACAGAAAACATGCTTCCAACGAAATGACCCCCTACTTCAAAAATTCGCTTCCATCGAAATCAACCGAGAACACAAAAAATTCGTTTCCAACGAAATTAAGCAAGAACACAAGAAATTCGCTTAAAACGAAATCACCCCAAAGCAAAAAATTCGCTTCCAACGAAATCCCCCTAGAATATAAAAAATTCGCTTCCATCGAGAACACCCGAGAACACAAAAAATTCGCTTCCAAAGAAATTACCCCAGAAGTCAAGAAATTCGCTTCCAACAAAATCAAACCAAAGCACAAAAAATTCGCTTCCAACGAAATAACCCTAAAACACAAAAAATTCGAATTCAATCAAATCACCCGAATACACAATAAATTCACTTCCAAAGAAATCACCCCAGAGCAAAAAAAATTCCCTTCCAACAAAATCACTCGAGAACACAAATATAGACTTCCAAAGAAATGACCCCAGAACACAAAAAATTCGCTTCCAAAGAAATCACCCCAGAACACAAAAAATTCGCTCCCAACGCAATGACTCCAGAGCACAGAAAACACGCTTTCAACAAAATGACCCCCTACTTGAAAAATTTGCTTCCATCGAAATCACCCGAGAACACAAAAAATTCGCTTCCAAAGAAATTACCCCAGAACACAAAAAATTCGCTTCCAAAGAAATCACCCTAGAAAATAAAAAATTATCTTCCATCGAAATCACCCCAGAACAAAAAAATTTACTTCCAAAAAATTACCCAAGAATACAAAAATTCGCTTCCAACGAAACCTCCCCAGAACACAAAAAATTTGCTTCCAAAGAAATCACCCTAGAACACAAAAATTTCGCATCCACCGAAATGACTCCAGAACACTGAAAACATGATTCCAACGAAATCACCCCAGAACACAAAAAATTCGCTTCCAACGAAATCACCACCGAGCACAAAAAATTTGCTTCCAACAAAATTAACCCAGAACACAAAAAAATTTGCTTCCTTAGAAATTACCCCAGAAGACAAGAAATTCGCTTCCAAAGAAATCACTCAAGAGCACAAATTATTCGCTTCCAAAGAAATGACCCCATACTTCAAAAATTTGCTTCCATCGAAATCACATAAGAACACAAAAAATTCGCTTCCAACGAAATTACCCCAGAACACAAAAAATTCGCTTCCAACGAAATTACCCAAGAATCCCAAAAAATTGCTTCCAATGAAATGACTCCAGAGCACAGAAAACCCGCTTCCAACGAAATGACCCCCTACTTCAAAAATTTGCTTTCATCGAGAAAAATGGAGAACACAAAAAATTGGCTTCCAAAAAAAATCACCTGGAAACACAAACATTCGCTTCCAACGAAATCACCCCAGAAAAAAAAATTTGCTTCCAAAGAAATTACCCCAGAACACAAAAATTCGCTTCCAACGAAATCACCCCAGAACAGAAAAAATTCGCTTCCAAAGAAATCACCCTAGAACACAAAAATTTCTCTTCCAAAGAAATGACTCCATAACACTGAAAACACGCTTCCAACGAAATCACCACAGAACACAAAAAATTCTCTTCCAAGGAAATTACCCAAGAACACAAAAAATTCGCTTCCAACGAAATCAATCCAGAAAACAAAAAAATTACCTTCCATCGAAATCACCTGAGAACAGAAAAAATTCGCTTCAATCGAAATCACCAGAGAACACAGAAAAATTCAATTCCAACAAAATTACCCCAGAACACAAGAAAATCGCTTCCAACGAAATGACCCCATACTTCAAAACTTTGTTTCCATCGAAATTACCTGAGAACACAAAAAATTCGCTTCCAACGAAATTACCCCAGAAAACAAAAAATTCGCTTCCAACGAAATTACCCCAGAACACAAGAAAATCGCTTCCAATGAAATCACCCCAGAGCACAAAAAATTCGCTTCCAACGAAATCACCCTCGAACACAAAAAAATTCGCTTTCAATTAAATAACCCAAAAAAAAACAAAAAATTCGTTTCCAAATAAATCACCCCAGAGCACAAAAAATTTGCTTCCAACGAAATGACTCCAGTGCACAGAAAACACGCTTCCAAGGAAATGACCCGCTACTTCAAAAATTTGCTACCATCGAAAAAAACGGTGAACACAAAAAATTCGCTTCCAACGAAATTACCCCAGAACACAAAAAATTCGCTTGCAACGAAATCTCCTGAGAACACAAATATTCGCTTCCAATGAAATCACCCCAGAGAACAAAAAATTCGCTTCCAACGAAATCACCCCAGAGAACCAAAAATTCGCTTCCAACGAAATGTCTCCAGAGCACAGAAAACACGCTTCTAACGAAATGACCCCATACTTCAAAATTTTGCTTCCATCGAAATCACCCGAGAACACAAAAAATTCGCTTCCAACAAAATTACCGGAAACACAAATATTCGCTTCCAACGAAATCACCAGAGAACACAAATATTGCCTTCCATCGAAATCACCCCAGAAGACAAAAAAATTCGCTTCCAAAGAAATTAACCCAGAACACAAAAATTCACTTGCAACGAAATCGCCCCAGAAATCAAAAATTTCGCTTCCAACGAAATTACCACAAAACACAAAAAATTCCCTTCCAACGAAATCACCGGTGAACACAAATATTTGCTTACAAAGAAATCACCGCAGAACACAAAAATTTAGCTTCCAATGACATGACTCCAGAGCACAGAAGACACGCTTCCAAGGAAATTACCGGAAACACAAATATTCGCTTCCAACGAAATCACCAGAGAACACAAATATTGCCTTCCATCGAAATCACCCCAGAACACAAAAAATTTGCTTCCAAGAAATTACCCCAGAACACAAGAAATTTGCTTCCAACAAAATCACCACAAAGCACAAAAAATTTGCATCCAACGAAATCCTCCGAGAACATAAAAAATTCGCTTGCAACGAAACAACTCTAGAGCACAGAAAACATGCTTCCAACCAAATGACCCCCTACTTCAAAAATTTCCTTCCATCGAAAAAACCGGAGAACACAAAAAATTCGATTCCAACAAACTTACTAAGGAACACAAATATTCGCTTCCAATGAAATCACCACAGAGCACAAAAAATTCGCCTCCAACGAAATCCCCCTAAAACATAAAAAATTCGTTTCCATCGAAATCACCCGAGAACACAAAAAATTCGCTTCCAAAGAAATTACCTCAGAAGTCAAGAAATTCGCTTCCAAAAAATCACACCAAAGTACAAAAAATTCGCTTCCAACGAAATAACCCTAAAACACAAAAAATTCGCTTTTAATCAAATCACCCGAAAACACAATAAATTCGCTTCCAAAGAAATAACCCCAGAGCACAAAAAATTCCCTTCCACCAAAATCACTCGAGAACACAAATATAGACTTCCAACGAAATTACCCCAGAACACATAAAATTTGCTTCCAAAGAAATCACCCCAGAACACAAAAAATTCGCTTCCAAAGCAACGATTCCAGAGCACAGAAAACACGCTTCCAACAAAATGACCCCCTACTTGAAAAATTTGCTTCCATCGAAATCACCCGAGAACACAAAAAATTCGCTTCCAAAGAAATTACCCCAGAACACAAAAAATTCGCTGCCAACGACATCATTGTAGAACACAAAAAATTCACTTTCAACGAAATCACCCGAGAATACAAAAAAATTTGCTTCCAACGTAATTACCTCAGAACACAAAAAATTCGCTTCCTACAAAATCACCCAGGAACACAAACATTTGCTTCTAACGAAATCACCCCAAAGAACAAAAAATTCGCTTCCAAAGAAATCACCCTAGAACATAAAAAATTATCTTCCATCGAAATCACCACAGAACAAAAAAAAATTTGCTTCCAAAAAATTACACCAGAACACAAAAATTGGCTTCCAACAAAACCTCCCCAGAAAACAAAAAATTTGCTTCCAAAGAAATCACCCTAGAACACAAAAATTTCGTGTCCAACGAAATGACTCCAGAACACTGAAAACACGCTTCCAAGGAAATCACGCCAGAACACAAAAAATTCGCTTCCAACGAAATCACCCCCGAGCACAAAATATTTGCTTCCAACAAAATTAACCCAGAACACAAAAAAATTCGCTTCCTTAGAAATTACCCCAGAAGACAAGAAATTCGCTTCCAACGAAATCACCCCAGAGCACAAATTATTCCCTTCCAAATAAATAACCCCATACTTCAAAAATTTGCTTCCATCGAAATCACCCGAGAACACAAAAAATTCGCTTCCAACGAAATTACCCCAGAACCCCAAAAAATTTGCTTGCTACGTAATGTCCTGAGAACACAAATATTTGTTTCAAACAAAATCAGCCCAGAGCACAAAAAATTCGCTTCCAACGAAATCAATCCAGAAAACAAAAAAAATTTCCTTCCGTCGAAATCACCTGAGAACAGAAAGAATTCGCTTCAATCGAAATCACCAGAGAACACAGAAAAATTCAATTCCAACGAAATTACCCCAGAACACAAGAAATGCGCTTCCAACGAAATGACCCCATACTTCAAAACTTTGTTTCCATCGAAATCACCCGAGAACAGAAAAAATTCGCTTCCAACGAAATTACCCCAGAACACAAAAAATTCGCTTTCAACGAAATCACACTAGAACACAAAAAATTTGCTTTCAACGAAATCACCTGAGAACACAAAAAATTGGCTTCCAACGTAATTATCCCAGAATAGAAAAAATTTGCTTCCATCCAAATCACAACAGAACACAAAAAATTCGCTTCCAACGAAATCACCCCAGAACAGAAAAAAATCGCTTCCAAAGAAATCACCCTAGAACACAAAAATTTTGCTTCCAACGAAATGACTCCATAACAATGAAAACACGCTTCCAAAGAAATCACCCCAGAACACAAAAAATTCGCTTCCAACGAAATCAATCCAGAAAACAAAAAAATTTCCTTCCATCGAAATCACCTGAAAACAGAAAAAATTCTCTTCAATCTAAATCACCAGAGAACACAGAAAAATTCAATTCCAATGAAATTACCACAGAACACAAGAAATTCGCTTCCAACGAATAGACCCCATACTTCAAAACTTTGCTTCCCTCGAAATCACCCGAGAACAGAAAAAATTAGCTTCCAACGAAATTACCCCAGAACACAAAAAATTCGCTTCCAACGAAATTACCCCAGAACACAAGAAAATCGCTTCCAATGAAATCACCCCAGAGCACTAAAAATTCGCTTCCAACAAAATCACCCTCGAACACAAAAAATTCGCTTTCAATGAAATCACCCAAGAAACAAAAAATTCGCTTCCAAATAAATCACCCCAGAGCACAAAAAATTCGCTTCCCACGAAATGACTCCAGAGCACAGAAAACACGCTTCCAATGAAATGACCCCCTACTTCAAAAATTTGCTTCCATCGAAAAAAACGGCGAACACAAAAAATTCGCTTCCAACGAAATTACCACAGAACACAAATAATTCGCTTGCAACGGAATCTCCTGAGAACACAAATATTCGCTTCCAACGAAATCACCCCAGAGAACAAAAAATTCGCTTCCAATGAAATCACCCCAGAGAACAAAAAATTCGCTTCCAAAGAAATGTCTCCAGAGCACAGAAAACACGCTTCCAACGAAATGACCCCATACTTCAAAATTTTGCTTCCATCGAAATCACCCGAGAACACAAAAAATTCGCTTCCAACAAAATTACCGGAAACACAAATATTCGCTTCCAACGAAATCACCAGAGAACGCAAATATTGCCTTCCAACGAAATCACCCCAGAAAACAAAAAAATTCGCTTCCAAAGAAATTACCCCAGAACACAAAAATTCACTTCCAACAAAATAGCCCCAGAAATCAAAAATTTCGCTTCCAACGAAATTACCACAAAACACAAAAAATTCGCTACCAACGAAATCACCGGTGAACACAAATATTTGCTTGCAAAGAAATCACCACAGAAGACAAAAATTTAGCTTCCAATGACATGACTCCAGAGCACAGAAAACACGCATCCAAGGAAATCACCCCAGAAAACAAAAAATTCACTTCCAACGAAATTACCCCAGAAGACAAAAAATTCTTTTCCAACGAAATCTCCTGAGAACACAAATATTCGCTTCCAACGAAATCAACCCAGAGCACAAAAATTTAGCTTCCAACGAAATGACTGCAGAGCACAGAAAACATGCTTCCAAGGAAATCACCCCAGAACACAAAAAATTCTCTTCCAACGAAATCAACCCAGAACACAAAAAAATTTGGTTCCATCGAAATCACCCGAGAATACGAAAAGTTCGCTTCCAATGAAATTGCCCCAGAACACAAAAAATTCGCTTCCAATGAAATCACCCCAGAACACAAAAAACTCACTTCCAACGAAATTACTCCAGAGCACAGAAAACATGCTTCCAACGAAATGACCCACTACTTCAAAAATTTGCTTCCATCGAAAAAAATGGAGAACAAAAAACTACGCTTCCAACGAAATTACCTGAGAGCACAAAAAATTCGCTTTCAACGAAATCACCCGAGAACACAAAAAAATGGCTTCCAACATAATTATCCCAGAACAGAAAAAATTTGCTTCCATCCAAATCACAACAGAACACAAAAAATTTGCTTCCAAAGAAATCACCCCAGAACACAAAAATTCGCTTCCAACGAAATCACCCCAGAACAGAAAAAATTCGCTTCCAAAGAAATCACCCTAGAACACAAAAAATTATCTTCCAAGGAAATTACCTCTGAACACAAAAAATTTGCTTCCAACGAAATCAATCCAGAAAACAAAAAAATTTCCTTCCATCGAAATCACCTGAGAACAGAAAAAATTCGCTTCAATCGAAATCACTAGAGAACACAGAATAATTTAATTCCAACGAAATTACACCAGAACACAAGAAATTCGCTTCCAACGAAATGAACCCATACTTCAAAACTTTGTTTTGATTGAAATCACCTGAGAACACAAAAAATTCGCTTCCAACGAAATTCCCCAGAACACAAAAAATTCGCTTCCAACGAAATTACCCCAGAACACAAGAAAATCGCTTCCAATGAAATCACCCCAGAGCACAAAAAATTTGCTTCCAACGAAATCACCCTCGAACACAAAAAATTCGCTTCCAACGAAATCACCCCAGAGCACAAAAAATTTGCTTCCAACGAAATGACTCAGGATCACAGAACACACGCTTCCAACGAAATGACCCCCTACTTCAAAAATTTGCTTCCATCGAAAAAAACGGCGAACACAAAAAATTCGCTTCCAACGAAATTACCCCAGAACACAAAAAATTCGCTTGCAACGAAATCTCCTGAGAACACAAAAAATTCGCTGCCAACGACATCACTGTAGAACACAAAATATTCGCTTTCAATGAAATCACCCGAGAATACAAAAAAAATTGCTTCCAATGTAATTACCTCAGAACACAAATAATTCGCTTCCTTCAAAATCACCCGGGAACACAAACATTCGCTTCCAACGAAATCACCCCAAAGCACAAAAAATTCGCTTCCAAAGAAATCACCCTAGAACATAAAAACTTCTTTTCCAATAAAATCACCCAAGACAAATATTGGCTTCCAACTAAATCACCCCAGAGAACAAAAAATTCGCTTCCAAAGAAATCACCCAAGAACACAAAAAATTCCCTTACAACGAAATCACGCGAGAACACAAAAAATTCGCGTCAAACGAAATTACCACAGAATAGAGAAAATTTACTTCCAACCAAATCAACGCAGAGCACATAAAATTCCCTTCCAACAAAATCACCGGAGAACACAAATATTGGCTTCCAACAAAATTACCCAGAACAGAAAAAAATTTGCTTCCAAAGAAATCACTCCAGAGCACAAAAAATTCCCTTCCACCAAAATCAACGGAGAACACAAATATTGGCTTCCAACGAAATTACCCCAGAACAGAAAAAATTTGCTTCCAAAGAAATTACCACAGAGCACAAAAAACTCGCTTCCAACGAAATGACTCCAGAGCACAGAAAAAAAACTTCCAATGAAATGACACCCTACTTCAAATATTAGCTTCCATCGAAAAAACAGGAGACAAAAAAAAATCGCTTCCAATGAAATCACCCTAGAACACAAAAAATTTGCTTTCAACGAAATCACTCGAGAAAAAAAATTGGCTTCCAACGTAATTATCCCAGAACAGAAAAAATTTGCTTCCATCCAAATCACAACAAAACACAAAAAAAGTGCTTCCAAAGACATCAGTCCAGAACACAAAAAATTGCTTCCAACGAAATCACCCCAGAACACAAAAAATTAGCTTCCTAAGAAATCACCCAAGATCACAAAAACTTCGCTTCCAACGAAATGACTCCAGAACACAGAAAACACGCTACCAACGAAATAACCCGAGAACACAAAAAATTCGCTACCAAAGAAATGACTCCAGAGCAAAGAAAACATGCTTCCAATGAAATGACCCCCAACTTCAAAAATTTGATTCCATCGAAATCACAGGAGAACACAAAAAATTCGCTTCCAACAAAATTACCCCAGAACACAAAAAATTCGCTTCCAATGAAATCACCCTAGAACACAAAATATTCGCTTTCAACGAAATCACCCGAGAACACAAAATTTGGCTTCCAACGATATTACCCCAGAACAGTAAAAATTTGCTTCAAATGAAATCACTCCAGAACATAAAAAATTCGCTTCCAACGAAATGACTCCAGAGCACAGAAAACATGCTTCTAACAAAATCACCCCATACTTGAAAAAATTTGCTTCCAACGAAATTACCACAGAACAGAAAAAATTTGCTTGCAACGAAATCACCCCAGAGCACAAAAAATTCGCTTCCGAAGTAATCACCCTAGAGAACAAAAAATTCGCTTTCAAAGAAATCACCTCAGAACACAAAAAATTTGCTTCCAAGAATATTACCCAAGAACAGAAAACATTCTATTCTATCGTAATGAACCCGGAGCACAAAAAATTCGTTCCCAAAGAAATCACACCAAAACACAAAAAATTCGCTTCCAACGAAATCATCACAGAAGACACAAAATTTGCTTTCAAAGAAATGACTCCAGAGTACAGAAAACAGCTTAAAACGAAATTACCCCATACTTCAAAAAAATTCGCTTCCAACGAAATAGCCCCAGAACACAAAAAATTCTCTTCCAACGAAATCAACCCAGAACACAACATATTCGCTTGCATCAAAATCACAACAGAAATCAAAAAATACGCTTCCAAAGAAATTACCCCGGAACACAAAAATACGCTTCCAACGAAATGACTCCAGAGCACAGAAAACACGCTTCGAACAAAATCACCCTGAAGATAAAAAATTCGCTTCCAACGAAATTACCCAAGAACACAAAACATTAAAGTAAAAAATTTACTTCCAAACAAATCAACCAAGAGCACAAAAAATTCCCTTCCAAAAAAATCAGCCGAGAACACAAATATTGGCTTCCAACGAAATTACCCCAGGACAGAAAAAATTTGCTTCCAAAGAAATCACCACAGAGGACAAAAAATTCACTTTCAACGAAATGACCCTAGAACAAAAAAAATACGCTTTCAACGAAATCACCTGAGAACACAAAAAATTTGCTTCCAAAGAAATTACCAGAGAACAGAAAATATTTGTTTCCAAAGAAATCACCCCAGAACATAAAAAAATCGCTTCGAACGAAATGACTCCAGAGCACAGAAAACACGCTTCTAACGAAATCACCCCATACTTCAAAAAATTTCCTTCCAACGAAACCACCCCAGAGCACAAGAAATTCTCTTCCAACGAAATTACCCCAGAACACAAAAAAATTCGCTTCCAATGAAATTACCCCAGAACACAAGACATAAGCTTCCAACGAAATCACCCCAAAGCACAAAAAATTCGCTTCCAATGAAATGACGCCCTACTTCAAAAATTTGCTTCCATCGAAAAAACAGGAGAACACATAAAATTCGCTTTCAACGAAATTACCCCAGAACATAAAAAATCGCTTCCATCGAAATCACCACAGAAGACAAAAAAATTTGCTTCCAACCAAATCACCCCGAGCACAAAAAATTCGCTTCCAACGAAATCACCCTAGAACATAAAAAAATTCGCTTTCAACGAAATCACCCGACAACACAAAAAATTTGCTTCCAACGAAATTACCCCAGAACACAAAAAAGACGCTTCCAACGAAATGGCCCCCTACGTCAAAAATTTGCTTCCATCGAAAAAACCGAAGAACACAAAAAATTCTCTTCCAACGATATTACCCAAGAAGACAAAAAATTCTTTTCCAACGAAATCTCCTGAGAACACAAATATTCGCTTTGAAATATATCATTCCAGAGCACGAAAAATTGTTTCCAACGAAATCACCCTAGAACACAAAAATTCCCTTTCAACGAAATTTCCGGAGAACACGAAAAATTCGCTTCCAACGAAATCACCCCAGATCACAAAAAATTCACTTGCAACGAAATCTCCTGAGTACACAAATATTCACTTACAACGAAATCCTTCCAGAGCACAAAAAATTCGCTTCCAACGAAATGACTCCAGAGCACAGAAAATACGCTTCCAACGAAATGACCCCCTACTTCAAAAACTGGCTTCCATCGAAAAAACAGGAGAACACAAAAAATTCTCTTCCAACGATATTACCCCAGAAGACAAAAAATAATTTTCCAACGAAATCTCCTGAGAACACAAATATTCGCTTCCAAAAATATCATCCCAGAGCACAAAAATTCGCTTCCAACGAAATCACCCCAAAACACAATAATTCCCTTTCAACGAAATCAACCGAGAACACAAAAAAATTCGCTTCCAACGAAATCACGCCAGAGCACAAAAAATCGCTTCCAACGAAAATTACTCCAGAGCAAGAAAATACGCTTCCAATTAAATGACCCCAGAACAGGAAGAATTCCCTACCAACGAAATCACCCTAGAACATAAAAAAATCGCGTCCATGGAAATCACCACAGAAGACAAAAAATTCGCTTCCAACCAAACCACCCCAGAGCACAAAAAATTCGCTTCCAATGAAAACACCCTAGAACATAAAAAATTCGCTTCCAACGAAATTCCCCCAGAACACAAAAAATTCACTTCCAACGAAATGACTCCAGAGCACAGAAAACATGCTTCCAACGAAATGATCCCATACTTCAAAAATTTGCTTCCATCAAAAAAACCGGAGAAAACAAAAAATTCGCTTCCAACCCAATTACCCCAGAACACAAAAAATTCGCTTCCAACGAAATGACTCCAGAGCACAGAAAACACGCTTCCAACGAAATGATCCCATACTTCAAAAATTTGCTTCCATCGAAATCACCCGAGAACACAAAATTTTGGTACCAACAAAATCACGCCAGAACACAAAAAATTCGCTTCCACCGAAATCACCCCAGAGCAAAAAAAATTCGCTTTCAACAAAATGACTCCAGAGAACAGAAAATATGCTTCCAATGAAATGAACCCAGAACACAAAGAATTCCCTTCCAACGAAATCACCCTAGAACATAAAAAAATCTCTTCCATCGAAATCACCACAAAATACAAAAAATTTGCTTCCAAACAAATCACCCCAAAGCACAAAAAATTTGCTCCCAACGAAATCACCCCAGAGCACAAAAAATTCGCTTTCAACAAAATGACTCCAGAGCACAGAAAACACGCTTCCAACGAAATGATCCCATACTTTAAAAATTTGCTTCCTTCGAAATCACGCGAAAACACAAAAAATTCGCTTTCAACAAAATTACCCCAGAAGACAAAATAATCTTTTCCAACAAAATCTCCGGAGAACACAAATATTCGCTTCCAAAAATATCATCCCAGAGCAGAAAAAATTCGCTTTTAACGAAATTACACGAGGACACAAAAAATTCGCTTCCAACGAAATGACTCCAGAGCACAGAAAACACGCTTCCAACGAAATGACCCCCTACTTCAAAAATTTGCTTACATCGAAAAAACCGGAGAACACAAAAAATTCTATTCCAACGATATTACCCCAGAAGACAAAAAATTCTTTTCCAAAAAAAATCTCCTGAGAACACAAATATTCGCTTCCAAAAATAACCCAGAGTAGAAAAAATTCGCTTCAAACGAAATCACCTGAGAACACAAAAAATTCGCTTCCAACGAAATCACCCCAGAGCACAAAAAATTCGCTTTGAACAAAATGACTCCAGAGCACAGAAAACACGCTTCCAACAAAATGACCCACTACTTCAAAAATTTGCTTCAATCGAAAAACCCGGCGAACACAAAAAATTCTCTTCCAACGATATTACCCCAGAAGACAAAAAATTCTTTTCCAACGAAATCTCCTGAGAACACAAATATCCGCTTCCAAGGAAATCACCCCAGAGCACAAAAAATTTGCTTCCAAAGAAATGACTCCAGAGCACAGAAAACACGCTTCCACCAAAATGACCCCCTAATTCAAAAATTTGCTTCCATCGAAAAAACCGGAGAGCACAAAAAATTTTCTTCCAAAGATATTACTCCAGAAGACAAAAAATTCTTTTCCAACGAAATCTCTTGAGAACACAAATATTTGCTTCCAAAGATATCATCACAGAGCACAAAAAATTCACTTCCAACGAAATCACCCTAGAACACAAAAATTCCCTTTCAACGAAATCACCCGAGAATACAAAAAATTCACTTCCAACGAAATCACCCCAAAACAAAAAAATTTGGCTCGCAACGAAATCTCCTGAGAACACAAATACTTGCTTCCAACGAAATCATCCCAGAGCACAAAAAATTCGCTTCCAATGAAATGACTCCAGAGCACATAAAACACGCTTCCAAAGAAATGACCCCCTACTATAAAAATTTGCTTCCATCGAAAAAACCGGAGAACACAAAAAATTCTCTTCCAACGATATTACCCCAGAAGACAAAAACTTCTTTTCCAACGAAATCTCCTGAGAACACAAATATTCACTTCCAAAGATATCATCCCAGAGCACAAAATATTCGCTTCCAATGAAATCACCCTAGAACACAAAAATTCCCTTTCAACGAAATCACCGGAGAACACAAAAAATTCGCTTCCAACAAAATCACCCCAGAGCTCAAAAAATTCGCTTCCAACAAAATGACTCCAGAGCACAGAAAACACGCTTCCAATGAAATCACCCCATACTTTAAAAAAATTTGCTTCCAACGAAAACACCCCAGAACACAAAAAATTCGCTTCCAACGAAATCACCCCAGAGCACAAAAAATTCGCTGTCAACAAAATGACTCCAGAGCACAGAAAATATGCTTCAAATGAAATGACCCCAGAACACAAAAAATTCTTTTCCAACGAAATCACCATTGAACATAAAAAATCTCTTCCATCGAAATCACCACAGAAGAGAAAAAATTCGCTTCCAACTAAATCACCACAGAACACAAAAAATTTGCTTCCAACGAAATCACCCTAGAACATAAGAAATTCGCTTCCAACGAAATCACCTGAGAACACAAAAAATTCGCTTCCAACCAAATCACCCCAGAGCACAAAAACTTCGCTTCCAACAAAATCACCCGAGAACACAAAAAATTCGGTTCCAACGTAATTACACCAAAACACAAAAAATTCAGTTGCAACAAAATCTTCTGAGAACACATATATTCGATTCCAACGAAATCACTCCAGAACACAAAAAATTAACTTCTAACGAAATGACTCCAGAGCACAGAAAACACGCTTCAAACAAAATGACCCCCTACTTCAAAAATTTGCTTCAATCGAAAAAACCGGAGAGCACAAAAAATTCTCTTCCAACGATATTACCCCAGAAGACAAAAACTTCTTTTCCAACGAAATCTCCTGAGAACACAAATATTCGCTTCGAAAGATATCATCCCAGAGCACAAAATATTCGCTTCCAATGAAATCACCCTAGAACACAAAAATTCCCTTTCAACGAAATCACCGGAGAACACAAAAAATTCGCTTCCAACGAAATCACCCCAGAGCTCAAAAAATTCGCTTCCAACAAAATGACTCCAGAGCACAGAAAACACGCTTCCAATGAAATCACCCCATACTTTAAAAAAATTTGCTTCCAAAGAAAACACCCCAGAACACAAAAAATTCGCTTCCAACGAAATCACCCCAGAGCACAAAAAATTCGCTGTCAACAAAATGACTCCAGAGCACAGAAAATATGCTTCAAATGAAATGACCCCAGAACACAAAAAATTCTTTTCCAACGAAATCACCATTGAACATAAAAAATCTCTTCCATCGAAATCACCACAGAAGAGAAAAAATTCGCTTCCAACTAAATCACCACAGAACACAAAAAATTTGCTTCCAACGAAATCACCCTAGAACATAAGAAATTCGCTTCCAACGAAATCACCTGAGAACACAAAAAATTCGCTTCCAACCAAATCACCCCAGAGCACAAAAACTTCGCTTCCAACAAAATCACCCGAGAACACAAAAAATTCGGTTCCAACGTAATTACACCAAAACACAAAAAATTCAGTTGCAACAAAATCTTCTGAGAACACATATATTCGATTCCAAAGAAATCACTCCAGAACACAAAAAATTAACTTCTAACGAAATGACTCCAGAGCACAGAAAACACGCTTCAAACAAAATGACCCCCTACTTCAAAAATTTGCTTCAATCGAAAAAACCGGAGAGCACAAAAAATTCTCTTCCAACGAGATTACCCCAGAAGACAAAAAATTCTTTTCCAATGAAATCTCTTGAGAACACAAATATTCGCTTCCAAATATATCATCCCAGAGCAGAAAAAATTCGCTTCCAACGAAATCACCCGAGAACAAAAAAATTCCCTTTCAATGAAATCATCCGAGAACACAAAGATTGCTTCCAACGAAATCACCACAGAGCACAAAATATTCGCTTCCAACGAAATGACGCCCGAGCACAGAAAACACGCTTTCAATGAAATGACCCCCTACTTCAAAAATTAGCTTCCATCGAAAAGACCGGAGAACACAAAAAATTCTCTTCCAACGATATTACCCCAGAAGACAAAAAATTCTTTTCCAACAAAATCTCCTGAGAACACAAATATTCGATTCAAAAGATATCATCCCAGAGCACAAAAAATTCACTTTCAAACAAATCACGCTGGAACACAAAAATTCCCTTTCAACGAAATCTCCCGTGAACACCAAAATTCGCTTCCAACAAAATGACTCCAGAGCACAGAAAACACGCTTCCAACGAAATGACCCCCTATTTCGAAAATTTGCTTCCACCAAAAAAACCGAAGAACAAAAAAAATTCGCTTCCAATGAAGTGACACCAGACCACAGAAAACACGCTTCCAATTAAATGATCCAATACTTCAAAAATTTGGTTCCATCGAAATCAACCGAGAACAGAAAAAAATTCGCTTGCAACAAAATTACCCCAGAAGACAAAAAATTCTTTTAGACCGAAATCTCATGAGAACACAAATATTCGCTTCCAACGAAAACACCTGAGAACACAAATAATTCGCTTCCAACGTAATCACCCCAGAGCACAAAAATTCGCTTCCAACAAAATTACCCCAGAACACAAAAAATTCGCTTGCAACGAAATCTTCTCAGAACACATATATTCGCTTCCAAAGAAATCACCACAGAACACAAAAAATTCGCTTCCAATAAAATGACTCCAGAGCACAGAAAACACGCTTCCAACGAAATGACCCCCTATTTCAATAATGTGCTTCCATCGAAAAAAACGGAGAACACAAAAAATTCGCATCCAACGATATTACCCAGAACACAAAAAAATTCGCTTCCAACGAAGTGACTCCAGGGCACAGAAAACAGGCTTCCAACAAAATGATCCCATACTTCAAAAATTTACTTCCATCGAAATCACCAGAGAACACAAAAAATTCGCTTGCAATGAAATTACCCCAGAAGACAAAAAATTCTTTTCCCATGAAATCTCCTGAGAACACAAATATTCGCTTCCAACAAAATCACACGAGAACACAAAAAATTCGCTTCTATCAAAATGAATCCAAGGAACAGAAAACACGCTTGCAACGAAATGACCCCCTACTTCAAAAATTTGCTTCCATCGAAAAGACCGGAGAACACATAAAATTCTTTTCCAACGATATTACCCAGGAAGACAAAAAATTCTTTTCCAACGAAATCTCCTGAGAACA
This sequence comes from Meriones unguiculatus, assembly GCF_030254825.1. NCBI lineage: Eukaryota > Metazoa > Chordata > Mammalia > Rodentia > Muridae > Meriones > Meriones unguiculatus. Next base: position 73,366,416 of record NC_083353.1, read on the forward strand.
CAAATATTCGATTCAAAAGATATCATCCCAGAGCACAAAAAATTCGCTTTCAACCAAATCACGCTAGAACACAAAAATTCCCTTTCAACGAAATCTCTCGAGAACACAAAAATTCGCTTCCAACGAAATCACCGCAGAACACAAAAAATTCGCTTGCAACGAAATCTCCTGAGAACACATATATTCACTTCCAACAAAATCACCCCAGAGCACTAAAAATTCGCTTCAAAAGAAATCACCCTAGAACACAAAAAATTCGCTTCCAACGAAATTACCCAGAACACAAAAAAATTGCTTCCGACGAAATGACTCCAGAGCACAGAAAACACGCTTCCAAAGAAATGACCCCCTACTTCAAAAATTTGCTTCCATCGAAAAGACTGGAGAACACAAAAATTCTCTTCCAACGATATTACCCAGGAAGACAAAAAATTCTTTTCCAACGAAATCTCCTGATAACACAAATATTCGATTCAAAAGATATCATCCCAGAGCACAAAAAATTCGCTTTCAACCAAATCACGCTAGAACACAAAAATTCCCTTTCAACGAAATCTCCCGAGAACACAAAAATTCGCTTCCAACGAAATCACCGCAGAACACAAAAAATTCGCTTGCAACAAAATCTCCTGAGAACACAAATATTCACTTCCAACAAAATCACCCCAGAGCACAAAAAATTCGCTTCGAACGAAATGACTCCAGAGCACAGAAAACATGCCTCCAAAGAAATGACCCCCTACTACCAAAATTTGCTTCCATCGAAAAAACCTGAGAACACAAAAAATTCTCTTCCTGCGAGATTACCCCAAAAGACAAAAAATTCTTTTCCAACGAAATCTCCTGAGAACACAATTATTCGCTTCCAAATATATCATCCCAGAGCAGAAAAAATTCGCTTCCAAAGAAATCACCCGAGAACATAAAAAATTCGCTTTCAACGAAATGCCTCCAGAGCACAGAAAATACGCTTCCAATGAAATGACCCCAGAACACAAAAAATTCCCTTCCAACGAAATCACCCTAGAACATAAAAAAATCTCTTCCATCGAAATCACCACAGAAGACAAAAAATATGCTTCCAACCAAATCACCCCAGAGCACAAAAAATTCGCTTCCAATGAAATCAACCTAGAACATAAAAAATTCGCTTCCAACTAAATCACCAGAGAACACAAAAAATTCGGTTCCAACGAAATTACCCCAGAACACAAAAAATTCGCTTGCAACGAAATGACTCCAGAGCAAAGAAAACACGCTTCCAACGAAATGACCCCCTATTTCAATAATGTGCTTCCATCGAAAAAACTGGAGAACACAAAAAATTCGCTTCCAACGATATTATCCAGAACACAAAAAATTCGATTCCTACGAAATGACTCCAGGGCACAGAAAACACGCTTCCAACGAAATGACCCCATACTTTAAAAATTTGCTTCCATTGGAAAAACCCAAGAGCACAAAAAATTATATTCCAACGATATTACCCCAGAAGACAAAAAAATCTTTTCCAACGAAATCTCCTGAGAACACAAATATTCGCTTCCTACAAAATCACCCAAGAACACAAAAAATTCGCTTCCAACGAAATCAACAAGGAGCATAAAAAATTCGCTTCCAACGAAATGACTTCAGAGCAAAGAAAACACGCTTCCAACGAAATGACTCCAGAGCACAGAAAACACGCTTCGAATGAAATGACCCCCTACTTCAAAAATTTGCTTCCATCGAAAAGACCGGAGAACACAAAAAATTCTCTTCCAACGATATTACCCCAGAAGACAAAAAATTCTTTTCCAAGGAAATATCCTGAGAACACAAATATTCGCTTCCAAAGATATCATCCCAGAGCACAAAAAATCGCTTCCAACGAAATCACCCTAGAATACAAAAATTCCCTTTCAACGAAATCACCCGAGAACACAAAAAATTCGCTTCCAACAAAATCACCCTCGAACACAAAAATTCCCTTTCAACGAAATCACCCTAGAACACAAAAAATTCGCTTCCAACGAAATTACCCCAGAGCACAAAAAATTCGCTTCGAAAGAAATGACTCCAGATCACAGAAAACATGCCTCCAAAGAAATAACCCCCTACTACCAAAATTTGCTTACATCGAAAAAACTGGAGAACACAAAATATTCACTTCCAAAGATATCATTCCTGAGCACAAAAACTTCTTTTCCAACGAAATCTCCTAAGAACACAATTATTCGCTTCCAAATATATCATCCCAGAGTAGAAAAAATTCGCTTCCAACGAAATCACCCGAGAACACAAAAAATTCGCTTTCAACGAAATGACTCCAGAGCACAGAAAATACGCTTCCAATGAAATGACCCCAGAACACAAAAAATTCCCTTCCAACGAAATCACCCTAGAACATAAAAAAATCTCTTCCATCAAAATCACCACAGAAGACAAAAAATTCGCTTCCAACCAAATCACCCCAGAGCACAAAAAATTCGCTTCCAACGAAATCACCCTAGAACATAAAAAATTCGCTTCCAACGAAATCACCAGAGAACACAAAATATTCGGTTCCAACGAAATTACCCCAGAACACAAAAAATTCGCTTGCAACGAAATGACTCCAGAGCACAGAAAACACGCTTCCAACGAAATGACCCCCTATTTCAATAATGTGCTTCCATCGAAAAAACCGGAGAACACAAAAAGTTCGCTTCCAACGAAATCACCCTAGAACATAAAAAATTCGCTTCCAACGAAATCACCGGAGAACACAAAATATTCGGTTCCATCGAAATTACCCCAGAACACAAAAAATTCGCTTGCAACGAAATGAATCCAGAGCACAGAAAACACGCTTCCAACGAAATGACCCCCTATTTCAATAATGTGCTTCCATCGAAAAAACCGGAGAACACAAAAAATTCGCTTCCAACGAAATGACTCCAGGGCACAGAAAACACGCTTCCAACGGAATGATACCATACTTCAAAAATTTGCTTCCATCGAAATCACCCGAGAACACAAATGATTCGCTTGCAATGACATTACCCCAGAAGACAAAAAATTCTTTTCCAACGAAATCTCCTGAGAACACAAATATTCGCTTCCAAAGAAATCACCCGAGAACACAAAAAATTCGCTTCCAAGGACAGCAACACTGAGCACAAAAAATTGGCTTCCAACGAAATGACTCCAGAGCACAGAAAACACACTGCCAACGAAATGACCCCATACTTCAAAAATTTGCTTCCATTGAAAAAACCCAAGAACACAAAAAATTATATTCCAACGATATTAAACCAGAATACAAAAAATTCTTTTCCGACGAAATCTCCTGAGAATGCAAATATTCGCTTCCAAAGATATCATCCCAGAGCACAAAAAGTCGCTTCCAAAGAAATCACCCTAGAACACGAAAATTCCCTTTCAACGAAATCACCAGAGAACACAAAAAATTCGCTTCCAACGAAATCACCCCAGAACACAAAAATTCGCTTTTAACAAAATGACTGCAAGGCACAGAAAACACGCTTGCAACGAAATGAACCCCTACATCAAAAATTTGCTTCTATTGAAAATAACCGGAGATCGAAAAAATTCTCTTCCAACGAGATTACCCCAGAAGACAAAAAATTCTTTTCCAACGAAATCTCCTGAGAACACAAATATTCGCTTCCAATGATATCATCCCAGAGCAGAAAAAATTCGCTTCCAACGAAATCACCGCAGAGCACAAAAAATTCGCTTCCAACAAAATGACTCCAGAGCACAGAAAACACGCTTCCAAAGAAAAGACCCCCTACTACAAAAATGTGCTACCATCGAAAAAAACGGAGAACACAAAAAATTCTCTTCCAAAGATATTACCAGAGAAGACAAAAACTTCTTTTCCAACGAAATCTCCTGAGAACAAAATTATTCGCTTCCAAAGATATCATCCCAGAGCATGAAAAATTTGCTTCCAACGAAATCACCCGAGAATACAAAAAATTCGCGTCCAAAGAAATCACCCCAGAACACAAAAAATTCGCTTGCAACGAAATCTCCTGAGTATACAAATATTTGCTTCCAAAGAAATCACCCCAGAGCACAAAAAATTCGCTTCCAACGAAATGACACCAGAGCACAGAAAACACGCCTCCAAAGAAATAACCCCCTACTACCAAAATTTGCTTCCATCGAAAAAAACGGAGAACACAAAAAATTCTCTTCTAAGGATATTACCCCAGAAGACAAAAACTTCTTTTCCAACGAAATCTCCTGGGAACACAATTTTTTGCATCCAAAGATATCATCCCAGAGCACAAAAAATTCGCTTCCAACTAAATTACCCTAGAACACAGAAATTTCCTTTCAACAAAATCACCCGAGAACACAAAAAATTCGCTTCCAATGAAATCACCCCAGAGCACAAAATATTCACTTCCAACGAAATGACGCCTGAACACAGAAAACAAGCTTCCAACGAAATGATCCGATACTTCAAAAATTTGGTTCCATCGACATCAACCAAGAACACAAATAATTCGCTTGCAACAAAATTACCCCAGAAGACAAAAAATTCTTTTAGAACGAAATCTCATGAGAACACAAATATTCGCTTTCAACGAAATCACCCTAGAACACAAAAAATTCACTTCCCACGACATTACCCAGAACCCAAAAAATTCGCTTCCCACGAAATGACTCCAGAGCAAAGAAAACACGCTTCGAACGAAATGATACCATACTTCAAAAATTTGCTTCATTCAAAATCACCCGAGAATTTCTTGTGTTCTGGGTAATTTCCTTGGAAGCGAATTTTTGGTTGCATCGAAATCAACCAAGAACACAAAAAATTGGCTTGCAACAAAATTACCCCAGAAGAAAAAAAATTCTTTTAGAACGAAATCTCATGAGAACACAAATATTTGCTTCCAATGAAATTACCTGAGAACACAAAAAATTCGCTTCCAACGAAAACACCCCAGAGCACAAAAAATTCGCTTCCAACGAAATCTCCTGAGAACACAAATGTTCGCTTCCAAAGATATCATCCCAGAGCAGAAAAATTCGCTTCCAATGAAATCACCCGAGAACACAAAAAATTCGCTTCCCAGGAAATCAACCCAGACCACAAAAAATTCGCTTCCATTGAAATCAACCCAGACCACAAAAAATTCGCTTCCATCGAAATCACCCAAAAACACAAAAAAATGCTTCCAACGAAATTACCCCAGAACACAAAAAAATTTGCTTCCAACAAAATCACCCCAGAGCACAAAAAATTCGCTGCAATCGAAATCACCCTAGAACACAAAAAATTCACTTTCAACGAAATCACCCGAGAACACAAAAAATTTGCTTCCAACGTAATTACCCCAGAACTAAAAAAATTTGCTTCCACCAAAATCACCTGGGAACACAAATAATTTGCGTCCAACGAAATTCCCCCAGAATAGAAAAAATTTACTTCCAACCAAATCAACCCAGAGCACAAAAATTCCCTTCCAACAAAATCACCCGAGAACACAAATATTGGCTTCCAATGAAATAACCCCAGAAGAGAAAAAATTTGCTCTCAACGAAATTACCCCAGAACAGAAAAAATTTGCTTCCAACAAAATCACCCCAGACCACAGAAAATCCCTTCATTGAAATTAAATCAGAACACAATATATTCGCTTCGAACGAAATCAACCCAGAACACAAAATATTCACTTCCATCAAAATGATTCCAGAGCACAGAAAACACGCTTCCAACGAAATCACCCCATACTTCAAAAAATTCACTAACACGAAATCACCCCAGACCATGAAAAAAATCGTTTCCAACGAAATTACCCCAGAACACAAAATAATTCGCTTCCAACGAAACTACCCCAGAACACAAAAATTTCGCATCCATTGAAATGACTCCAGAGCACAGAAAACACGCTTCCAACGAAATCACCCCCTACTTCAAAAATTTGCTTCCATCGAAAAACCCGGAGAACACAAAAAATTCTCTTCCAACGATATTACTCCAGAAGACAAAAAATTCTTTTCAAAGGAAATCTCCTGAGAACACAAATATTCGCTTCCAATGAAATCACCCCAGAGCACAAAAAATCTCTTCTTTGAAATTACACCAGATCATAAAAAATTTGCTTTGAACGAAATCAACCCAGAACACAAAAAATTCACTTCCAACGAAATTACCCCCGAAAACAAAAAATTAGCTTCCAAAGGCATTTCCCCAGAACATAAAAAATTCGCTTCCCAGGAAATCAACCCAGACCACAAAAAATTCGCTTCCATTGAAATCAACCCAGACCACAAAAAATTCGCTTCCATCGAAATCACCCCAAAACACAAAAAATTTGCTTCCAACGAAATTACCCCAGAACACAAAAAATTCGCTTCCAATGAAATCACCCCAGAGCACAGAAAATTGGTTTCCAACAAAATCACCCCAGATCTCGAAAAATTCATTTCCAACGAAATCACACCAGAACAGAGAAAAACTCGCTCTTAACGAAATAACTCCAAAGGTCATAAAGCCCGCTTACTACCAAATTACCCCAAACACCAAAAATTCGCTTCCACCGAAATCAGCCCAGAACACAAAAAATTTGCGTCCAACGAAAGGACTCCAGAACACAGAAAACACGCTTCCAACGAAATCACCCCATACTTCAAAAAAATTGCTTCCAAAGAAATCACCCCTGACCACAAAAAATTCGCTTCCAAAAAAATCAACCCAGAAAACAAAAAATTCGCTTCAATCGAAATCACCCCAGTACACAAAAAATTAGCTTCGAACGAAATCAACCCAGAACACAAAAAATTTGCTTCCATGGAAATGACTCCAGAGCACAGAAAACACGCTTCCAACGAAATCACCCCATACTTCAAAAAATTCGCTAACAACGAAATCACCCCAGACCACAAAAAATTCATTTCCAACGAAATCACCCCAGAAAACAAAAAATTCGCTTCCAAAGAAATCACCCCAGAGCAGAAGAATTTCGCATCCATCGAAATGACTCCAGAGCACAGAAAACACGCTTCCAACGAAATCACCCCAGACCACCAAAAATTCGCTTCCAAAGAAATCACCTCAGAGCACAAAAAATTCGCTTTGAACGAAATGACTCCAGAGCACAGAAAACATGCCTCCAAAGAAATGACCCCCTACTACCAAAATTTGCTTCCATCGAAAAAACTGGAGAACACAAAATATTCACTTCCAAAGATATCATCCCTGAGCACAAAAACTTCGCTTCCAACGAAATCACCGGAGAACACAAAATATTCGGTTCCAACGAAATTACCCCAGAACACAAAAAATTCGCTTGCAACGAAATGACTCCAGAGCACAGAAAACACGCTTCCAATGAAATGATCCGATACTTCAAAAATTTGGTTCCATCGAAATCAACCAAGAACACAAAAAAATCGCTTGCAACAAAATTACCCCAGAAGACAAAAAATTCTTTTAGAACGAAATGTCATGAGAACACAAATATTCGCTTCCAATGAAATCACCTGAGAACACAAAAAATTCGCTTCCAACGAAAACACCCCAGAGCACAAAAAATTCGCTTCCAACGAAATCACCCCAGAGCACAAAAAATTTGGTTCCAACGAAATTACCCCAGAACACAAAAAATTCGCTTGCAACTAAATCTTCTCAGAACACATATATTTGCTTCCAACGAAATCACCCCAGAACACAAAAAATTCGCTTCCAACGAAATGACTCCAGAGCACAGAAAACACGCTTCCAACGAAATGACCCCCTATTTCAATAATGTGCTTCCATCAAAAAAAACGAAGAACACAAAAAATTCGCATCCAACGATATTACCGAGAACACAAAAAAATTCGCTTCCAACGAAGTGACTCCAGGGCACAGAAAACACGCTTCCATCGAAATGATCCCATACTTCAAAAATTTACTTCCATCGAAATCACCCGAGAACACAAATAATTCACTTGCAACGAAATTTCCCCAGAAGACAAAAAATTCTTTTCCAACGAAATCTCCTGAGAACACAAATGTTCGCTTCCAAAGATATCATCCCAGAGCAGAAAAATTCGCTTCCAATGAAATCACCTGAGAACACAAAAAATTCGCTTCCCAGGAAATCAACCCAGACCACAAAAAATTCGCTTCCATTGAAATCAACCCAGACCACAAAAAATTCGCTTCCATCGAAATCACCCAAAAACACAAAAAAAAATGCTTCCAACGAAATTACCCCAGAACACAAAAAAATTTGCTTCCAACGAAATCACCCCAGAGCACAAAAAATTCGCTACAATCGAAATCACCCTAGAACACAAAAAATTCACCTTCAACGAAATCACCCGAGAACACAAAAAATTTGCTTCCAACGTAATTACCCCCGAACTAAAAAAATTTGCTTCCACCAAAATCACCTGGGAACACAAATAATTTGCGTCCAACGAAATTCCCCCAGAATAGAAAAAATTTACTTCCAACCAAATCAACCCAGAGCACAAAAATTCCCTTCCAACAAAATCACCCGAGAACACAAATATTGGCTTCCAATGAAATAACCCCAGAACAGAAAAAATTTGCTTCCAAAGAAATCACCCCAGAGCACAAAAAATTCCCTTCCAACGAAATCACCTTAGAACACAAAAAATTTGCTTTCAACGAAATTACCCCAGAACAGAAAAAATTTGCTTCCAACAAAATCACCCCAGACCACAGAAAATCCCTTCATTGAAATTAAATCAGAACACAATATATTCGCTTCGAACGAAATCAACCCAGAACACAAAATATTCACTTCCATCGAAATGATTCCAGAGCACAGAAAACACGCTTCCAACGAAATCACCCCATACTTCAAAAAATTCACTAACACGAAATCACCCCAGACCATGAAAAAAATCGTTTCCAACGAAATTACCCCAGAACACAAAATAATTCGCTTCCAACGAAACTACCCCAGAACACAAAAATTTCGCATCCATTGAAATGACTCCAGAGCACAGAAAACACGCTTCCAACGAAATCACCCCCTACTTCAAAAATTTGCTTCCATCGAAAAACCCGGAGAACACAAAAAATTCTCTTCCAACGATATTACTCCAGAAGACAAAAAATTCTTTTCAAAGGAAATCTCCTGAGAACACAAATATTCGCTTCCAATGAAATCACCCCAGAGCACAAAAAATCTCTTCTTTGAAATTACACCAGATCATAAAAAATTTGCTTTGAACGAAATCAACCCAGAACACAAAAAATTCACTTCCAACGAAATTACCCCCGAAAACAAAAAATTAGCTTCCAAAGGCATTTCCCCAGAACATAAAAAATTCGCTTCCCAGGAAATCAACCCAGACCACAAAAAATTCGCTTCCATTGAAATCAACCCAGACCACAAAAAATTCGCTTCCATCGAAATCACCCCAAAACACAAAAAATTTGCTTCCAACGAAATTACCCCAGAACACAAAAAATTCGCTTCCAATGAAATCACCCCAGAGCACAGAAAATTGGTTTCCAACAAAATCACCCCAGATCTCGAAAAATTCATTTCCAACGAAATCACACCAGAACAGAGAAAAACTCGCTCTTAACGAAATAACTCCAAAGGTCATAAAGCCCGCTTACTACCAAATTACCCCAAACACCAAAAATTCGCTTCCACCGAAATCAGCCCAGAACACAAAAAATTTGCGTCCAACGAAAGGACTCCAGAACACAGAAAACACGCTTCCAACGAAATCACCCCATACTTCAAAAAAATTGCTTCCAAAGAAATCACCCCTGACCACAAAAAATTCGCTTCCAAAAAAATCAACCCAGAAAACAAAAAATTCGCTTCAATCGAAATCACCCCAGTACACAAAAAATTAGCTTCGAACGAAATCAACCCAGAACACAAAAAATTTGCTTCCATGGAAATGACTCCAGAGCACAGAAAACACGCTTCCAACGAAATCACCCCATACTTCAAAAAATTCGCTAACAACGAAATCACCCCAGACCACAAAAAATTCATTTCCAACGAAATCACCCCAGAAAACAAAAAATTCGCTTCCAAAGAAATCACCCTAGAACACAAAAACTTCGCTTCCAACGAAATCACCGGAGAACACAAAATATTCGGTTCCAACGAAATTACCCCAGAACACAAAAAATTCGCTTGCAACGAAATGACTCCAGAGCACAGAAAACACGCTTCCAATGAAATGATCCGATACTTCAAAAATTTGGTTCCATCGAAATCAACCAAGAACACAAAAAAATCGCTTGCAACAAAATTACCCCAGAAGACAAAAAATTCTTTTAGAACGAAATGTCATGAGAACACAAATATTCGCTTCCAATGAAATCACCTGAGAACACAAAAAATTCGCTTCCAACGAAAACACCCCAGAGCACAAAAAATTCGCTTCCAACGAAATCACCCCAGAGCACAAAAAATTTGGTTCCAACGAAATTACCCCAGAACACAAAAAATTCGCTTGCAACTAAATCTTCTCAGAACACATATATTTGCTTCCAACGAAATCACCCCAGAACACAAAAAATTCGCTTCCAACGAAATGACTCCAGAGCACAGAAAACACGCTTCCAACGAAATGACCCCCTATTTCAATAATGTGCTTCCATCAAAAAAAACGAAGAACACAAAAAATTCGCATCCAACGATATTACCGAGAACACAAAAAAATTCGCTTCCAACGAAGTGACTCCAGGGCACAGAAAACACGCTTCCATCGAAATGATCCCATACTTCAAAAATTTACTTCCATCGAAATCACCCGAGAACACAAATAATTCACTTGCAACGAAATTTCCCCAGAAGACAAAAAATTCTTTTCCAACGAAATCTCCTGAGAACACAAATGTTCGCTTCCAAAGATATCATCCCAGAGCAGAAAAATTCGCTTCCAATGAAATCACCTGAGAACACAAAAAATTCGCTTCCCAGGAAATCAACCCAGACCACAAAAAATTCGCTTCCATTGAAATCAACCCAGACCACAAAAAATTCGCTTCCATCGAAATCACCCAAAAACACAAAAAAAAATGCTTCCAACGAAATTACCCCAGAACACAAAAAAATTTGCTTCCAACGAAATCACCCCAGAGCACAAAAAATTCGCTACAATCGAAATCACCCTAGAACACAAAAAATTCACCTTCAACGAAATCACCCGAGAACACAAAAAATTTGCTTCCAACGTAATTACCCCCGAACTAAAAAAATTTGCTTCCACCAAAATCACCTGGGAACACAAATAATTTGCGTCCAACGAAATTCCCCCAGAATAGAAAAAATTTACTTCCAACCAAATCAACCCAGAGCACAAAAATTCCCTTCCAACAAAATCACCCGAGAACACAAATATTGGCTTCCAATGAAATAACCCCAGAACAGAAAAAATTTGCTTCCAAAGAAATCACCCCAGAGCACAAAAAATTCCCTTCCAACGAAATCACCTTAGAACACAAAAAATTTGCTTTCAACGAAATTACCCCAGAACAGAAAAAATTTGCTTCCAACAAAATCACCCCAGACCACAGAAAATCCCTTCATTGAAATTAAATCAGAACACAATATATTCGCTTCGAACGAAATCAACCCAGAACACAAAATATTCACTTCCATCGAAATGATTCCAGAGCACAGAAAACACGCTTCCAACGAAATCACCCCATACTTCAAAAAATTCACTAACACGAAATCACCCCAGACCATGAAAAAAATCGTTTCCAACGAAATTACCCCAGAACACAAAATAATTCGCTTCCAACGAAACTACCCCAGAACACAAAAATTTCGCATCCATTGAAATGACTCCAGAGCACAGAAAACACGCTTCCAACGAAATCACCCCCTACTTCAAAAATTTGCTTCCATCGAAAAACCCGGAGAACACAAAAAATTCTCTTCCAACGATATTACTCCAGAAGACAAAAAATTCTTTTCAAAGGAAATCTCCTGAGAACACAAATATTCGCTTCCAATGAAATCACCCCAGAGCACAAAAAATCTCTTCTTTGAAATTACACCAGATCATAAAAAATTTGCTTTGAACGAAATCAACCCAGAACACAAAAAATTCACTTCCAACGAAATTACCCCCGAAAACAAAAAATTAGCTTCCAAAGGCATTTCCCCAGAACATAAAAAATTCGCTTCCCAGGAAATCAACCCAGACCACAAAAAATTCGCTTCCATTGAAATCAACCCAGACCACAAAAAATTCGCTTCCATCGAAATCACCCCAAAACACAAAAAATTTGCTTCCAACGAAATTACCCCAGAACACAAAAAATTCGCTTCCAATGAAATCACCCCAGAGCACAGAAAATTGGTTTCCAACAAAATCACCCCAGATCTCGAAAAATTCATTTCCAACGAAATCACACCAGAACAGAGAAAAACTCGCTCTTAACGAAATAACTCCAAAGGTCATAAAGCCCGCTTACTACCAAATTACCCCAAACACCAAAAATTCGCTTCCACCGAAATCAGCCCAGAACACAAAAAATTTGCGTCCAACGAAAGGACTCCAGAACACAGAAAACACGCTTCCAACGAAATCACCCCATACTTCAAAAAAATTGCTTCCAAAGAAATCACCCCTGACCACAAAAAATTCGCTTCCAAAAAAATCAACCCAGAAAACAAAAAATTCGCTTCAATCGAAATCACCCCAGTACACAAAAAATTAGCTTCGAACGAAATCAACCCAGAACACAAAAAATTTGCTTCCATGGAAATGACTCCAGAGCACAGAAAACACGCTTCCAACGAAATCACCCCATACTTCAAAAAATTCGCTAACAACGAAATCACCCCAGACCACAAAAAATTCATTTCCAACGAAATCACCCCAGAAAACAAAAAATTCGCTTCCAAAGAAATCACCCTAGAACACAAAAAATTCGCTTCCAACGAAATCAGCCCAGAGCAGAAGAATTTCGCATCCATCGAAATGACTCCAGAGCACAGAAAACACGCTTCCAACGAAATCACCCCAGACCACCAAAAATTCGCTTCCAAAGAAATCACCCCAGAGCACAAAAAATTCGCTTCGAACGAAATGACTCCAGAGCACAGAAAACATGCCTCCAAAGAAATGACCCCCTACTACCAAAATTTGCTTCCATCGAAAAAACTGGAGAACACAAAATATTCACTTCCAAAGATATCATCCCTGAGCACAAAAACTTCGCTTCCAACGAAATCACCGGAGAACACAAAATATTCGGTTCCAACGAAATTACCCCAGAACACAAAAAATTCGCTTGCAACGAAATGACTCCAGAGCACAGAAAACACGCTTCCAACGAAATGATCCGATACTTCAAAAATTTGGTTCCATCGAAATCAACCAAGAACACAAAAAAATCGCTTGCAACAAAATTACCCCAGAAGACAAAAAATTCTTTTAGAACGAAATGTCATGAGAACACAAATATTCGCTTCCAATGAAATCACCTGAGAACACAAAAAATTCGCTTCCAACGAAAACACCCCAGAGCACAAAAAATTCGCTTCCAACGAAATCACCCCAGAGCACAAAAAATTTGGTTCCAACGAAATTACCCCAGAACACAAAAAATTCGCTTGCAACTAAATCTTCTCAGAACACATATATTTGCTTCCAACGAAATCACCCCAGAACACAAAAAATTCGCTTCCAACGAAATGACTCCAGAGCACAGAAAACACGCTTCCAACGAAATGACCCCCTATTTCAATAATGTGCTTCCATCAAAAAAAACGAAGAACACAAAAAATTCATATCCAACGATATTACCCAGAACACAAAAAAATTCGCTTCCAACGAAGTGACTCCAGGGCACAGAAAACACGCTTCCATCGAAATGATCCCATACTTCAAAAATTTACTTCCATCGAAATCACCCGAGAACACAAATAATTCACTTGCAACGAAATTTCCCCAGAAGACAAAAAATTCTTTTCCAACGAAATCTCCTGAGAACACAAAGGTTCGCTTCCAAAGATATCATCCCAGAGCAGAAAAATTCGCTTCCAATGAAATCACCCGAGAACACAAAAAATTCGCTTCCCAGGAAATCAACCCAGACCACAAAAAGTTCGCTTCCATTGAAATCAACCCAGACCACAAAAAATTCGTTTCCATCGAAATCACCCAAAAACACAAAAAAAATGCTTCCAACGAAATTACCCCAGAACACAAAAAAATTTGCTTCCAACGAAATCACCCCAGAGCACAAAAAATTCGCTGCAATCGAAATCACCCTAGAACACAAAAAATTCACTTTCAACGAAATCACCCGAGAACACAAAAAATTTGCTTCCAACGTAATTACCCCCGAACTAAAAAAATTTGCTTCCACCAAAATCACCTGGGAACACAAATAATTTGCGTCCAACGAAATTCCCCCAGAATAGAAAAAATTTACTTCCAACCAAATCAACCCAGAGCACAAAAATTCCCTTCCAACAAAATCACCCGAGAACACAAATATTGGCTTCCAATGAAATAACCCCAGAACAGAAAAAATTTGCTTCCAAAGAAATCACCCCAGAGCACAAAAAATTCCCTTCCAACGAAATCACCTTAGAACACAAAAAATTTGCTTTCAACGAAATTACCCCAGAACAGAAAAAATTTGCTTCCAACAAAATCACCCCAGACCACAGAAAATCCCTTCATTGAAATTAAATCAGAACACAATATATTCGCTTCGAACGAAATCAACCCAGAACACAAAATATTCACTTCCATCGAAATGATTCCAGAGCACAGAAAACACGCTTCCAACGAAATCACCCCATACTTCAAAAAATTCACTAACACGAAATCACCCCAGACCATGAAAAAATTTGTTTCCAACGAAATTACCCCAGAACACAAAATAATTCGCTTCCAACGAAACTACCCCAGAACACAAAAATTTCGCATCCATTGAAATGACTCCAGAGCACAGAAAACACGCTTCCAACGAAATCACCCCCTACTTCAAAAATTTGCTTCCATCGAAAAACCCGGAGAACACAAAAAATTCTCTTCCAACGATATTACTCCAGAAGACAAAAAATTCTTTTCAAAGGAAATCTCCTGAGAACACAAATATTCGCTTCCAACGAAATCACCCCAGAGCACAAAAAATCTCTTCTTTGAAATTACACCAGATCATAAAAAATTTGCTTTGAACGAAATCAACCCAGAACACAAAAAATTCACTTCCAACGAAATTACCCCCGAAAACAAAAAATTAGCTTCCAAAGGCATTTCCCCAGAACATAAAAAATTCGCTTCCCAGGAAATCAACCCAGACCACAAAAAATTCGCTTCCATTGAAATCAACCCAGACCACAAAAAATTCGCTTCCATCGAAATCACCCCAAAACACAAAAAATTTGCTTCCAACGAAATTACCCCAGAACACAAAAAATTCGCTTCCAATGAAATCACCCCAGAGCACAGAAAATTGGTTTCCAACAAAATCACCCCAGATCTCGAAAAATTCATTTCCAACGAAATCACACCAGAACAGAGAAAAACTCGCTCTTAACGAAATAACTCCAAAGGTCATAAAGCCCGCTTACTACCAAATTACCCCAAACACCAAAAATTCGCTTCCACCGAAATCAGCCCAGAACACAAAAAATTTGCGTCCAACGAAAGGACTCCAGAACACAGAAAACACGCTTCCAACGAAATCACCCCATACTTCAAAAAAATTGCTTCCAAAGAAATCACCCCTGACCACAAAAAATTCGCTTCCAAAAAAATCAACCCAGAAAACAAAAAATTCGCTTCAATCGAAATCACCCCAGTACACAAAAAATTAGCTTCGAACGAAATCAACCCAGAACACAAAAAATTTGCTTCCATGGAAATGACTCCAGAGCACAGAAAACACGCTTCCAACGAAATCACCCCATACTTCAAAAAATTCGCTAACAACGAAATCACCCCAGACCACAAAAAATTCATTTCCAACGAAATCACCCCAGAAAACAAAAAATTCGCTTCCAAAAAAATCACCCTAGAACACAAAAAATTCGCTTCCAACGAAATCAGCCCAGAGCAGAAGAATTTCGCATCCATCGAAATGACTCCAGAGCACAGAAAACACGCTTCCAACGAAATCACCCCAGACCACCAAAAATTTGCTTCCAAAGAAATCACCCCAGAACACAAAAAATTCGCTTCCAACGATATCACCCCGATCACAAAAACTTCATTTCCAACGAAATCAACCCAGATCACAAGAAATTTGCTTCCATCGAAATCACCCGAGAACATAGAAAATTCGCTTCCAACGAAATCACCCCAGATCACAAAAACATCATTTCCAAAGAAATTACACCAGAACAGAGAAAAATTGGCTTCTAACTAAATGACTTCAAAGGACATAAAACCCGCTTCCAAAGACATTAACCCAGAGCACAAAAAAATTCCCTTCCAACAAAATCACCAGAGAACAAAAATATTGGCTTCCAAAGAAATTACTCCAGAACAGAAAAAATTTGCTTCCAACAAAATCACCTCAGAGCACAAAAAATTCCCTTCCAACAAAATCACCCAAGAACACAAATATTGGCTTGCCAAGAAATGACCCCAGAACGGAAAAAATTTGCTTCCATCGAAATCACCCCAGAACACAAAAAATTCGCCTCCAAAGAAATTACCCAAGAACACATAAAAATTGCTTCCAAAGAAATCACCCCAGACACAAAAATTCGCTTCCAAAAAAATTACTCCAGAACACAGAAAACAGGCTTCCAACGAAATCACCCCAGAACACAAAAAATTCGCTTCCAATGAAATCACCCTAGAACACAAAAAATTCGCTTCCAATGAAATTACCCCAGAACACAAAAAATTCGCTTGCACTGAAATCTCCTGAGAACACAAATATTCGCTTCCAAAGAAATCAACACAGAACACAAAATATTCGCTTCCATCAAAATCACCCCAGAACACAAAAAAAATTCGCATCCAACAAAATTACCCCAGAACGCAAGAAATTCGCTTCCAACGAAATCACAGCAAAGCACAAAAAAATCGCTTCCAACGAAATGTCCCCATAATTCAAAAATTTGCTTCCAACGAAATCACCCTAGAACACAAAAAATTCGCTTCCAATGAAATTACCCCAGAACACAAAAAATTCGCTTGCACCAAAATCTCCTGAGAACACAAATATTCGCTTCCAAAGAAATCAACACAGAACACAAAATAATTTGCTTCCAACGAAACTACCCCAGAACACAAAAATTTCGCTTCCAATGAAATCACCCCTGAACACAAAAAATTAGCTTCCAACGAAATGACCCCCTACTTCAAAAATTTTCTTCCATCGAAAAAACCGGAGAACCCAAAAAAGTTCACTTCCAACGAAAATACCCCAGAACACAAAAAATTTGCTTACAACGAAATCTCCTGAGAACACAAATATTCGCTACCAAAGAAATCACCCCAGAGCACAAAAAAATCGCTTCCAACGAAATCACCCTAAAGCAAAAAAAAATTCACTTTCAACGAAATCACCTGAGAACAAAAAAATTGGCGTCCAACAAAATTACCCCAGAATAGAAAAAATTTACTTCCAACCAAATCAAACCAGAGCACAAAAAATTCCCTTCCAACAAAATCACCCGAGAACAAAAATATTGGCTTCCAAAGAAATTACCCCAAAACAGAAAAAAATTTGCTTCCAATGAAATTATCCCAGAAAACAAATATTTGTTTCCAACTTAATAAACCCAGAACACAGAAAATTCGCTTCCATCGAAATCACTCGAGAACAGAAAAATTCGCTTCCAACAAAATTACCCCAGAACACAAAAACATTCGCTTCCAAAGAAATCACCCTAGAGCACAAAAAAAATTCTTTTCCAACGAAATCACACCAGAACAGAGAAATATTCTCTTCTAACGAAATGACTCCAAAGGACATAAAACCTGCTTCCAACGAAATTACACCAGAACACCAAAAATTTGCCTCCAACAAAATTACCCCAGAACACCAAAAATTCTCTTCCACCGAAATCAGCCCAGAACACAAAAAATTAGCTTCGAACGAAATCAACCCAGAACACAAAAAATTCGCTTCCATCGAAGATTCCAGAGCACAGAAAACACGCTTCCAACAAAATCACCCCATACTTCAAAAAACACGCTTCCAACAAAATCACCCCATACTTCAAAAAATTAGCTTCCAATGAAATCACCCCAGAAAACAAAAACTTCGTTTCCAATGAAATCACCCCAGATCACAAAACTTCATTTCCAAAGAAATCACAACAGAACAGATAAAAATTCGCTTCTAACTAAATGACTCCAAAGGACATAAAATTCGCTTCCAAAGATATTACCCCAGAACACAAAAAATTCGCTTATAAGGAAATCAACTGGGAAAACAAATATTAGCTTCCAACGAAATCACCCTAGAACATAAAAAATTCGCTTCCAATGAAATGACTCCAGAGCGCAGAAAACAAGCTTCCAAAGAAATGACCCCCTACTTCAAAAATTTGCTTCCATCGAAAAAACTGGAGAACACAAAATATTCACTTTCAAAGATATCATCCCTGAGCACAAAAACTTCGCTTCCAACACAATTACTCTAGAACACAAATATTCGCATCCAACGAAATCACCCCAGAACGCAAAACATTAGCTTCCAACGAAATTACCCCAGAACAGAAAAAATTTGCTTCCAAAGAAATTACCCCAGAATACAAAAAATTCGCTTCCAACAAAATCTCCGCAGAGCACAGAAAAAATTGCTTCCAACGAAATCCCCCTAGAACTCAAAAATTCGCTTCCCACAAAATCACCCCAGAACACAAAAAAATTTGTTTGCAAAGAAATGACTCGAGAGCACAGAAAACACGCTTCCAACGAAATGACCCCATACTTCAAAAATTTGCTTCCATCGAAATCACCCGAGAACACAAAAAATTCGATTCCACTGAAATCGCCCCAGAACACAAAAAAATTTGCTTCCAGAGAAATGACTCAAGAAAACAGAAAACATGCTTCCAATGAAATCACCCCAGAACACAAAAATTCGTTCCAAAAAAAATTACTCCAGAACACAGAAAACAGGTTTCCAACGAAATCAACCCAGAACACAAAAAATTCGCTTCCAACGAAATCACCCTAGAACACAAAAAATTCGCTTCCATCGAAATCACCACAGAACACAAAAAATTCGCTTGCACCGAAATCTCCTGAGAACACAAATATTCGCTTCCAAAGAAATCAACACAGAACACAAAATATTCGCTTCCATCAAAATCACCCCAGAACACAAAAAAAATTCGCATCCAACAAAATTACCCCAGAACACAAGAAATTCGCTTCCAACGAAATCACAGCAAAGCACAAAAAAATCGCTTCCAACGAAATGTCCCCATAATTCAAAAATTTGCTTCCAACGAAATCACCCTAGAACACAAAAAATTCGCTTCCAACGAAATTACCCCAGAACACAAAACATTCGCTTGCACCGAAATCTCCTGAGAACACAAATATTCGCTTCCAAAGAAATCAACAGAGAACACAAAATAATTTGCTTCCAAAGAAACTACCCCAGAACAAAAAAATTTCGCTTCAAATGAAATCACCCCTGAACACAAAAAATTAGCTTCCAACGAAATGACCCCCTTCTTCAAAAATTTTCTTCCATCGAAAAAACCGGAGAACACAAAAAAATTCGCTTCCAACGAAATTACCCAAGAACACAAAAAATTTGCTTTCAACGAAATCTCCTGAGAACACAAATATTCGCTACCAAAGAAATCACCCCAGAGCACAAAAAATTAGCTTCCAACGAAATGACCCCCTACTTCAAAAATTTGCTTCCATCGAAATCACCCGAGAACACAAAAAATTCGATTCAACTGAAATCACCCCAGAACACAAAAAATTTGCTTCCAGAGAAATGACTCCAGAAAACAGAAAACATGCTTCCAACGATATCACCCCAGAACACAAAAAATTCGCTTCCAAAGAAATTACGTCAGAACACAAAAAATTTGCTTCCATCAAAATCACCCCAGAACAGAAAAAATTCGCTTCCAACGAAATTACCCAAGAACAGAAAAAATTTGCTTCCAACAAAATCACCCAAAGCACAAAAAATTTTTTTCCAAAGAAATCACACTAGAATACAAAAATTTTGCTTGCAATGAAATCTTCTGAGAATACAAATATTCGCTTCCTACGAAATCACCTCAGAGTACAAAAAATTCATTTCCAACGAAATGACTCTAGATCCCAGAAAGCATGCTTCCAAGGAAATGACCCCATACTTCAAAAATTTGCTTCCATCGAAATCACCCCAGAACACAAAAAATTCGCTTCAAACGAAATTACCCCAGAATAGAAATAATTTACTTCCAACCGAATCAACCCAGATCAAAAAAATTCACTTTCCACGAAATCACCCCAGAACACAAAAAATTCGCTTCCAATGATATCACCCCAGAAAACAAAATTTCGCGTCCAACAAAAAAACTCCAGAGCACAGAAAACAGGCTTCCAACGAAATCACCCCATACTACAAAAAATTTGCTTCTAATGAAATCATCCCAGAGTACAAAAAATTCGCTTCCAACAAAATCATGCTAGAACATAAAAAATACGCTTCCATGGAAATCACCCAAGAACACAAAAGATTTGCTTCCTACGAAATCACACCAGAGTACAAAAAATTCGATTCCAACGAAATAACTCTAGATCCCAGAAAGCGTGCTTCCAAGGAAATGACCCCATACTTCAAAAATTTGCTTCCATCAAGATCACCAAGAACATAAAAATTCGCTTCCAACGAAATCACCCCAGAACACAAAAAATTCGCTTCCAGCGAAATTACCCCAGAATAGAAACAATTTACTTCCAACCAAATCAACCCAGATCACAAAAAATTCACTTCCAACGAAATCACCCGAGAACACAAATATTGGCTTCCAACGAAATGAGTCCAGAGCACAGAAAACACGCTTCCAACGAAATGACCCCCTACTTCAAAAATTTGCTTCCATCGAAAAAACCTGAGAACACAAAAAATTTGCTTCCAACAAAATCACCCTAGAACACAAAAAATTCGCTTCCAAAAAAATCACCCCTGAAAACAAAAAATTCGCTTCCAACAAAATCTCCTGAGAACACAATTATTCGCTTCCAAAGAAATCACCACAGAGCACAAAAAATTCGCTTACATCGAAATCACTCGAGAACATAAAAAATTTGCTTCCAACGAAATGACTCCAGAGCACAGAAAACACGCTTCAAACGACATGACAACACACTTCAAAAATTTGTTTCCATCGAAATCACCTGAGAACACAAAAAACTCGCTACAAACTAAATTACCCCAGAACACAAAAAATTCGTTTAAACAAAATCACCACCGAACACAAAAAATTCGCTTCCAACGAAATGACTCCACAGCACATGAAATACGCTTCCAACGAAATGACCCCCAACTTCAAAAATTTGCTTCCATCGAAAAAACCGGAGAACACAAAAAATTCGATACCAACGAAACAACCCTAGAACACAAAAAATTCGGTTCCAACGAAATTACCCCAGAACACAAAAAATTCACTTGCAACGAAATCTTCTGAGAACACATATATTTGCTTCCAACGAAATCACCCAGAACACAAAAAATTTGCTACCAAAGAAATGATTCCAGAGAACAGAAAAAACGCTTCCAACGATATCACCCTATACTTCAAAAAAATTCGCTTCCAATGAAATCTCCCCAGAACACAAAAAATTTGCTTCCAAAGAAATGACTCCAGAGAAGAGAAAACAAGCTTCCAACGAAATCACCCAATACTTCAAAAAAATTCGCTTCTAACGAAATCACCCCAGAACACAAAAATTTTCCTTCGAAAGAAATGACTCTAGAGTCATGCTTCCAAAGAAATCACGCCAAAACACAAAAAAATTCGCTTCCAAGGAAATCTCCTGAGAACACAAATATTCGCTTCCAAAGAAATCAGCCCAGCACACAAAAAATTCCTTTCCAACGAAATCACCCTAGAACAAAAAAATTCCCTTTCAACAAAATTACCTGAGAACACAAAAAGTTCGGGTCCAACGAAATTACTCCAGAATAGAAAAAATTTACTTCCAACAGAATCAACCCAGAGCACAAAAAATTCCCTTAAAACAAAACCACCCAAGAACACAAATATTGGCTTCCAACGAAATTACCCCAGAACACAAAAATTTCGCTTCCAACAAATCACCCCAGAACACAAAAAATTTGCTTCCAACGAAATGACACCATAGCACATGAAACACGCTTCCAACAAAATTACCCCAGAACAGAAAAAATTCATTTCTATCGTAATCACCCCAGAGCACAAAATATTCATTCCTAACGAAATCACAGCAGAACACAAAAAATTTGCTTACAACGAAATCAACCCAAAACACAAAAGATTCGCTTCCATCGAAATCACCCGAGAACAAAAAAAATGGCTTCCAATGAAATCACCCCAGAACACAAAAAATTCGCTTCCAACGTAATCACCCCAGTGCACAAAAAATTCACTTCCAACGAAATGACTCCAGAGCACAGAAAACACGCTTCCAACGAAATCGACCCAGAAAACAAAAAATTCGCTTCGAAAGTAATTACCCCAGAAAACAAAAAATTCGCTTCTATCGAAAAAAACGGAGAACACAAAAAATTCGCTTCCAGCGAAATTACCCCAGAACAAAAAAAAATTCGCTTGCGACTAAATCTCCTGAGAACACAAATATTTGCTTCCAATTAAATCACCCCAGAGCACAAAAAAATTCGCTTCCAACCAAATGACTCCAGAGCACAGAAAACACGTTTCCAATGAAATGACCCCCTACTTCAAAAATTTGCTTCCATCGAAAAAACCGGAGAACAAAAAAAATTCACTTCCAACAAAATTACCCCAGAACACAAAAAATTCGCTTCCAACGAAATGACTCCATAGCACAGAAAACACGCTTCCAACGAAATGACCACCTACTTAAAAAATTTGCTTCCATCAAAAAAAACGGAGAACACAAAAATATCGCTTAAAACGAATTTACCCCAGAACACAAAAAATTAGCTTGCAACGAAATCTTCTGAGAACACAAATATTCGCTTCCAACGAAATCACCCCAGAGCACAAAAAATCGCTTCCAATGAAATGACTCCAGAGCACAGAAAACATGCTTGCAACGAAATGACCCAATACTTCAAAAATTTGCTTCCATCGAAATCACCCGAGAACACAAAAAATTCGCTTCCAATGAAATTACCACAGAATACAAAAAATTCGCTTCCAACTAAATCGCCTGAGAACACAAATATTTGCTTCCAAAGAAATTACCCCAGAGCACAAAAAATTCGCTTCCAAAGAAATCACAAAAGAACACAAATATTGGCTTCCAATGAAATAACCCCAGAACAGAAAAAATTTGCTTCCAAAGAAATCACCCCAGAGCACAAAAAATTCCCTTCCAACGAAATCACCTTAGAACACAAAAAATTTGCTTTCAACGAAATTACCCCAGAACAGAAAAAATTTGCTTCCAACAAAATCACCCCAGACCACAGAAAATCCCTTCATTGAAATTAAATCACAACACAATATATTCGCTTCGAACGAAATCAACCCAGAACACAAAATATTCACTTCCATCGAAATGATTCCAGAGCACAGAAAACACGCTTCCAACGAAATCACCCCATACTTCAAAAAATTCACTAACACGAAATCACCCCAGACCATGAAAAAAATCGTTTCCAACGAAATTACCCCAGAACACAAAATAATTCGCTTCCAACGAAACTACCCCAGAACACAAAAATTTCGCATCCATTGAAATGACTCCAGAGCACAGAAAACACGCTTCCAACGAAATCACCCCCTACTTCAAAAATTTGCTTCCATCGAAAAACCCGGAGAACACAAAAAATTCTCTTCCAACGATATTACTCCAGAAGACAAAAAATTCTTTTCAAAGGAAATCTCCTGAGAACACAAATATTCGCTTCCAACGAAATCACCCCAGAGCACAAAAAATCTCTTCTTTGAAATTACACCAGATCATAAAAAATTTGCTTTGAACGAAATCAACCCAGAACACAAAAAATTCACTTCCAACGAAATTACCCCCGAAAACAAAAAATTAGCTTCCAAAGGCATTTCCCCAGAACATAAAAAATTCGCTTCCCAGGAAATCAACCCAGACCACAAAAAATTCGCTTCCATTGAAATCAACCCAGACCACAAAAAATTCGCTTCCATCGAAATCACCCCAAAACACAAAAAATTTGCTTCCAACGAAATTACCCCAGAACACAAAAAATTCGCTTCCAATGAAATCACCCCAGAGCACAGAAAATTGGTTTCCAACAAAATCACCCCAGATCTCGAAAAATTCATTTCCAACGAAATCACACCAGAACAGAGAAAAACTCGCTCTTAACGAAATAACTCCAAAGGTCATAAAGCCCGCTTACTACCAAATTACCCCAAACACCAAAAATTCGCTTCCACCGAAATCAGCCCAGAACACAAAAAATTTGCGTCCAACGAAAGGACTCCAGAACACAGAAAACACGCTTCCAACGAAATCACCCCATACTTCAAAAAAATTGCTTCCAAAGAAATCACCCCTGACCACAAAAAATTCGCTTCCAAAAAAATCAACCCAGAAAACAAAAAATTCGCTTCAATCGAAATCACCCCAGTACACAAAAAATTAGCTTCGAACGAAATCAACCCAGAACACAAAAAATTTGCTTCCATGGAAATGACTCCAGAGCACAGAAAACACGCTTCCAACGAAATCACCCCATACTTCAAAAAATTCGCTAACAACGAAATCACCCCAGACCACAAAAAATTCATTTCCAACGAAATCACCCCAGAAAACAAAAAATTCGCTTCCAAAAAAATCACCCTAGAACACAAAAAATTCGCTTCCAACGAAATCAGCCCAGAGCAGAAGAATTTCGCATCCATCGAAATGACTCCAGAGCACAGAAAACACGCTTCCAACGAAATCACCCCAGACCACCAAAAATTTGCTTCCAAAGAAATCACCCCAGAACACAAAAAATTCGCTTCCAACGATATCACCCCGATCACAAAAACTTCATTTCCAACGAAATCAACCCAGATCACAAGAAATTTGCTTCCATCGAAATCACCCGAGAACATAGAAAATTCGCTTCCAACGAAATCACCCCAGATCACAAAAACATCATTTCCAAAGAAATTACACCAGAACAGAGAAAAATTGGCTTCTAACTAAATGACTTCAAAGGACATAAAACCCGCTTCCAAAGACATTAACCCAGAGCACAAAAAAATTCCCTTCCAACAAAATCACCAGAGAACAAAAATATTGGCTTCCAAAGAAATTACTCCAGAACAGAAAAAATTTGCTTCCAACAAAATCACCTCAGAGCACAAAAAATTCCCTTCCAACAAAATCACCCAAGAACACAAATATTGGCTTGCCAAGAAATGACCCCAGAACGGAAAAAATTTGCTTCCATCGAAATCACCCCAGAACACAAAAAATTCGCCTCCAAAGAAATTACCCAAGAACACATAAAAATTGCTTCCAAAGAAATCACCCCAGACACAAAAATTCGCTTCCAAAAAAATTACTCCAGAACACAGAAAACAGGCTTCCAACGAAATCACCCCAGAACACAAAAAATTCGCTTCCAATGAAATCACCCTAGAACACAAAAAATTCGCTTCCAATGAAATTACCCCAGAACACAAAAAATTCGCTTGCACTGAAATCTCCTGAGAACACAAATATTCGCTTCCAAAGAAATCAACACAGAACACAAAATATTCGCTTCCATCAAAATCACCCCAGAACACAAAAAAAATTCGCATCCAACAAAATTACCCCAGAACGCAAGAAATTCGCTTCCAACGAAATCACAGCAAAGCACAAAAAAATCGCTTCCAACGAAATGTCCCCATAATTCAAAAATTTGCTTCCAACGAAATCACCCTAGAACACAAAAAATTCGCTTCCAATGAAATTACCCCAGAACACAAAAAATTCGCTTGCACCAAAATCTCCTGAGAACACAAATATTCGCTTCCAAAGAAATCAACACAGAACACAAAATAATTTGCTTCCAACGAAACTACCCCAGAACACAAAAATTTCGCTTCCAATGAAATCACCCCTGAACACAAAAAATTAGCTTCCAACGAAATGACCCCCTACTTCAAAAATTTTCTTCCATCGAAAAAACCGGAGAACCCAAAAAAGTTCACTTCCAACGAAAATACCCCAGAACACAAAAAATTTGCTTACAACGAAATCTCCTGAGAACACAAATATTCGCTACCAAAGAAATCACCCCAGAGCACAAAAAAATCGCTTCCAACGAAATCACCCTAAAGCAAAAAAAAATTCACTTTCAACGAAATCACCTGAGAACAAAAAAATTGGCGTCCAACAAAATTACCCCAGAATAGAAAAAATTTACTTCCAACCAAATCAAACCAGAGCACAAAAAATTCCCTTCCAACAAAATCACCCGAGAACAAAAATATTGGCTTCCAAAGAAATTACCCCAAAACAGAAAAAAATTTGCTTCCAATGAAATTATCCCAGAAAACAAATATTTGTTTCCAACTTAATAAACCCAGAACACAGAAAATTCGCTTCCATCGAAATCACTCGAGAACAGAAAAATTCGCTTCCAACAAAATTACCCCAGAACACAAAAACATTCGCTTCCAAAGAAATCACCCTAGAGCACAAAAAAAATTCTTTTCCAACGAAATCACACCAGAACAGAGAAATATTCTCTTCTAACGAAATGACTCCAAAGGACATAAAACCTGCTTCCAACGAAATTACACCAGAACACCAAAAATTTGCCTCCAACAAAATTACCCCAGAACACCAAAAATTCTCTTCCACCGAAATCAGCCCAGAACACAAAAAATTAGCTTCGAACGAAATCAACCCAGAACACAAAAAATTCGCTTCCATCGAAGATTCCAGAGCACAGAAAACACGCTTCCAACAAAATCACCCCATACTTCAAAAAACACGCTTCCAACAAAATCACCCCATACTTCAAAAAATTAGCTTCCAATGAAATCACCCCAGAAAACAAAAACTTCGTTTCCAATGAAATCACCCCAGATCACAAAACTTCATTTCCAAAGAAATCACAACAGAACAGATAAAAATTCGCTTCTAACTAAATGACTCCAAAGGACATAAAATTCGCTTCCAAAGATATTACCCCAGAACACAAAAAATTCGCTTATAAGGAAATCAACTGGGAAAACAAATATTAGCTTCCAACGAAATCACCCTAGAACATAAAAAATTCGCTTCCAATGAAATGACTCCAGAGCGCAGAAAACAAGCTTCCAAAGAAATGACCCCCTACTTCAAAAATTTGCTTCCATCGAAAAAACTGGAGAACACAAAATATTCACTTTCAAAGATATCATCCCTGAGCACAAAAACTTCGCTTCCAACACAATTACTCTAGAACACAAATATTCGCATCCAACGAAATCACCCCAGAACGCAAAACATTAGCTTCCAACGAAATTACCCCAGAACAGAAAAAATTTGCTTCCAAAGAAATTACCCCAGAATACAAAAAATTCGCTTCCAACAAAATCTCCGCAGAGCACAGAAAAAATTGCTTCCAACGAAATCCCCCTAGAACTCAAAAATTCGCTTCCCACAAAATCACCCCAGAACACAAAAAAATTTGTTTGCAAAGAAATGACTCGAGAGCACAGAAAACACGCTTCCAACGAAATGACCCCATACTTCAAAAATTTGCTTCCATCGAAATCACCCGAGAACACAAAAAATTCGATTCCACTGAAATCGCCCCAGAACACAAAAAAATTTGCTTCCAGAGAAATGACTCAAGAAAACAGAAAACATGCTTCCAATGAAATCACCCCAGAACACAAAAATTCGTTCCAAAAAAAATTACTCCAGAACACAGAAAACAGGTTTCCAACGAAATCAACCCAGAACACAAAAAATTCGCTTCCAACGAAATCACCCTAGAACACAAAAAATTCGCTTCCATCGAAATCACCACAGAACACAAAAAATTCGCTTGCACCGAAATCTCCTGAGAACACAAATATTCGCTTCCAAAGAAATCAACACAGAACACAAAATATTCGCTTCCATCAAAATCACCCCAGAACACAAAAAAAATTCGCATCCAACAAAATTACCCCAGAACACAAGAAATTCGCTTCCAACGAAATCACAGCAAAGCACAAAAAAATCGCTTCCAACGAAATGTCCCCATAATTCAAAAATTTGCTTCCAACGAAATCACCCTAGAACACAAAAAATTCGCTTCCAACGAAATTACCCCAGAACACAAAACATTCGCTTGCACCGAAATCTCCTGAGAACACAAATATTCGCTTCCAAAGAAATCAACAGAGAACACAAAATAATTTGCTTCCAAAGAAACTACCCCAGAACAAAAAAATTTCGCTTCAAATGAAATCACCCCTGAACACAAAAAATTAGCTTCCAACGAAATGACCCCCTTCTTCAAAAATTTTCTTCCATCGAAAAAACCGGAGAACACAAAAAAATTCGCTTCCAACGAAATTACCCAAGAACACAAAAAATTTGCTTTCAACGAAATCTCCTGAGAACACAAATATTCGCTACCAAAGAAATCACCCCAGAGCACAAAAAATTAGCTTCCAACGAAATGACCCCCTACTTCAAAAATTTGCTTCCATCGAAATCACCCGAGAACACAAAAAATTCGATTCAACTGAAATCACCCCAGAACACAAAAAATTTGCTTCCAGAGAAATGACTCCAGAAAACAGAAAACATGCTTCCAACGATATCACCCCAGAACACAAAAAATTCGCTTCCAAAGAAATTACGTCAGAACACAAAAAATTTGCTTCCATCAAAATCACCCCAGAACAGAAAAAATTCGCTTCCAACGAAATTACCCAAGAACAGAAAAAATTTGCTTCCAACAAAATCACCCAAAGCACAAAAAATTTTTTTCCAAAGAAATCACACTAGAATACAAAAATTTTGCTTGCAATGAAATCTTCTGAGAATACAAATATTCGCTTCCTACGAAATCACCTCAGAGTACAAAAAATTCATTTCCAACGAAATGACTCTAGATCCCAGAAAGCATGCTTCCAAGGAAATGACCCCATACTTCAAAAATTTGCTTCCATCGAAATCACCCCAGAACACAAAAAATTCGCTTCAAACGAAATTACCCCAGAATAGAAATAATTTACTTCCAACCGAATCAACCCAGATCAAAAAAATTCACTTTCCACGAAATCACCCCAGAACACAAAAAATTCGCTTCCAATGATATCACCCCAGAAAACAAAATTTCGCGTCCAACAAAAAAACTCCAGAGCACAGAAAACAGGCTTCCAACGAAATCACCCCATACTACAAAAAATTTGCTTCTAATGAAATCATCCCAGAGTACAAAAAATTCGCTTCCAACAAAATCATGCTAGAACATAAAAAATACGCTTCCATGGAAATCACCCAAGAACACAAAAGATTTGCTTCCTACGAAATCACACCAGAGTACAAAAAATTCGATTCCAACGAAATAACTCTAGATCCCAGAAAGCGTGCTTCCAAGGAAATGACCCCATACTTCAAAAATTTGCTTCCATCAAGATCACCAAGAACATAAAAATTCGCTTCCAACGAAATCACCCCAGAACACAAAAAATTCGCTTCCAGCGAAATTACCCCAGAATAGAAACAATTTACTTCCAACCAAATCAACCCAGATCACAAAAAATTCACTTCCAACGAAATCACCCGAGAACACAAATATTGGCTTCCAACGAAATGAGTCCAGAGCACAGAAAACACGCTTCCAACGAAATGACCCCCTACTTCAAAAATTTGCTTCCATCGAAAAAACCTGAGAACACAAAAAATTTGCTTCCAACAAAATCACCCTAGAACACAAAAAATTCGCTTCCAAAAAAATCACCCCTGAAAACAAAAAATTCGCTTCCAACAAAATCTCCTGAGAACACAATTATTCGCTTCCAAAGAAATCACCACAGAGCACAAAAAATTCGCTTACATCGAAATCACTCGAGAACATAAAAAATTTGCTTCCAACGAAATGACTCCAGAGCACAGAAAACACGCTTCAAACGACATGACAACACACTTCAAAAATTTGTTTCCATCGAAATCACCTGAGAACACAAAAAACTCGCTACAAACTAAATTACCCCAGAACACAAAAAATTCGTTTAAACAAAATCACCACCGAACACAAAAAATTCGCTTCCAACGAAATGACTCCACAGCACATGAAATACGCTTCCAACGAAATGACCCCCAACTTCAAAAATTTGCTTCCATCGAAAAAACCGGAGAACACAAAAAATTCGATACCAACGAAACAACCCTAGAACACAAAAAATTCGGTTCCAACGAAATTACCCCAGAACACAAAAAATTCACTTGCAACGAAATCTTCTGAGAACACATATATTTGCTTCCAACGAAATCACCCAGAACACAAAAAATTTGCTACCAAAGAAATGATTCCAGAGAACAGAAAAAACGCTTCCAACGATATCACCCTATACTTCAAAAAAATTCGCTTCCAATGAAATCTCCCCAGAACACAAAAAATTT
The DNA here is from genome assembly GCF_030254825.1 of Meriones unguiculatus. Taxonomy (NCBI): domain Eukaryota; kingdom Metazoa; phylum Chordata; class Mammalia; order Rodentia; family Muridae; genus Meriones; species Meriones unguiculatus. Next base: position 73,397,070 of record NC_083353.1, read on the forward strand.
GCTTCCAAAGAAATGACTCCAGAGAAGAGAAAACAAGCTTCCAACGAAATCACCCAATACTTCAAAAAAATTCGCTTCTAACGAAATCACCCCAGAACACAAAAATTTTCCTTCGAAAGAAATGACTCTAGAGTCATGCTTCCAAAGAAATCACGCCAAAACACAAAAAAATTCGCTTCCAAGGAAATCTCCTGAGAACACAAATATTCGCTTCCAAAGAAATCAGCCCAGCACACAAAAAATTCCTTTCCAACGAAATCACCCTAGAACAAAAAAATTCCCTTTCAACAAAATTACCTGAGAACACAAAAAGTTCGGGTCCAACGAAATTACTCCAGAATAGAAAAAATTTACTTCCAACAGAATCAACCCAGAGCACAAAAAATTCCCTTAAAACAAAACCACCCAAGAACACAAATATTGGCTTCCAACGAAATTACCCCAGAACACAAAAATTTCGCTTCCAACAAATCACCCCAGAACACAAAAAATTTGCTTCCAACGAAATGACACCATAGCACATGAAACACGCTTCCAACAAAATTACCCCAGAACAGAAAAAATTCATTTCTATCGTAATCACCCCAGAGCACAAAATATTCATTCCTAACGAAATCACAGCAGAACACAAAAAATTTGCTTACAACGAAATCAACCCAAAACACAAAAGATTCGCTTCCATCGAAATCACCCGAGAACAAAAAAAATGGCTTCCAATGAAATCACCCCAGAACACAAAAAATTCGCTTCCAACGTAATCACCCCAGTGCACAAAAAATTCACTTCCAACGAAATGACTCCAGAGCACAGAAAACACGCTTCCAACGAAATCGACCCAGAAAACAAAAAATTCGCTTCGAAAGTAATTACCCCAGAAAACAAAAAATTCGCTTCTATCGAAAAAAACGGAGAACACAAAAAATTCGCTTCCAGCGAAATTACCCCAGAACAAAAAAAAATTCGCTTGCGACTAAATCTCCTGAGAACACAAATATTTGCTTCCAATTAAATCACCCCAGAGCACAAAAAAATTCGCTTCCAACCAAATGACTCCAGAGCACAGAAAACACGTTTCCAATGAAATGACCCCCTACTTCAAAAATTTGCTTCCATCGAAAAAACCGGAGAACAAAAAAAATTCACTTCCAACAAAATTACCCCAGAACACAAAAAATTCGCTTCCAACGAAATGACTCCATAGCACAGAAAACACGCTTCCAACGAAATGACCACCTACTTAAAAAATTTGCTTCCATCAAAAAAAACGGAGAACACAAAAATATCGCTTAAAACGAATTTACCCCAGAACACAAAAAATTAGCTTGCAACGAAATCTTCTGAGAACACAAATATTCGCTTCCAACGAAATCACCCCAGAGCACAAAAAATCGCTTCCAATGAAATGACTCCAGAGCACAGAAAACATGCTTGCAACGAAATGACCCAATACTTCAAAAATTTGCTTCCATCGAAATCACCCGAGAACACAAAAAATTCGCTTCCAATGAAATTACCACAGAATACAAAAAATTCGCTTCCAACTAAATCGCCTGAGAACACAAATATTTGCTTCCAAAGAAATTACCCCAGAGCACAAAAAATTCGCTTCCAAAGAAATCACAAAAGAACACAAATATTGGCTTCCAATGAAATAACCCCAGAACAGAAAAAATTTGCTTCCAAAGAAATCACCCCAGAGCACAAAAAATTCCCTTCCAACGAAATCACCTTAGAACACAAAAAATTTGCTTTCAACGAAATTACCCCAGAACAGAAAAAATTTGCTTCCAACAAAATCACCCCAGACCACAGAAAATCCCTTCATTGAAATTAAATCACAACACAATATATTCGCTTCGAACGAAATCAACCCAGAACACAAAATATTCACTTCCATCGAAATGATTCCAGAGCACAGAAAACACGCTTCCAACGAAATCACCCCATACTTCAAAAAATTCACTAACACGAAATCACCCCAGACCATGAAAAAAATCGTTTCCAACGAAATTACCCCAGAACACAAAATAATTCGCTTCCAACGAAACTACCCCAGAACACAAAAATTTCGCATCCATTGAAATGACTCCAGAGCACAGAAAACACGCTTCCAACGAAATCACCCCCTACTTCAAAAATTTGCTTCCATCGAAAAACCCGGAGAACACAAAAAATTCTCTTCCAACGATATTACTCCAGAAGACAAAAAATTCTTTTCAAAGGAAATCTCCTGAGAACACAAATATTCGCTTCCAACGAAATCACCCCAGAGCACAAAAAATCTCTTCTTTGAAATTACACCAGATCATAAAAAATTTGCTTTGAACGAAATCAACCCAGAACACAAAAAATTCACTTCCAACGAAATTACCCCCGAAAACAAAAAATTAGCTTCCAAAGGCATTTCCCCAGAACATAAAAAATTCGCTTCCCAGGAAATCAACCCAGACCACAAAAAATTCGCTTCCATTGAAATCAACCCAGACCACAAAAAATTCGCTTCCATCGAAATCACCCCAAAACACAAAAAATTTGCTTCCAACGAAATTACCCCAGAACACAAAAAATTCGCTTCCAATGAAATCACCCCAGAGCACAGAAAATTGGTTTCCAACAAAATCACCCCAGATCTCGAAAAATTCATTTCCAACGAAATCACACCAGAACAGAGAAAAACTCGCTCTTAACGAAATAACTCCAAAGGTCATAAAGCCCGCTTACTACCAAATTACCCCAAACACCAAAAATTCGCTTCCACCGAAATCAGCCCAGAACACAAAAAATTTGCGTCCAACGAAAGGACTCCAGAACACAGAAAACACGCTTCCAACGAAATCACCCCATACTTCAAAAAAATTGCTTCCAAAGAAATCACCCCTGACCACAAAAAATTCGCTTCCAAAAAAATCAACCCAGAAAACAAAAAATTCGCTTCAATCGAAATCACCCCAGTACACAAAAAATTAGCTTCGAACGAAATCAACCCAGAACACAAAAAATTTGCTTCCATGGAAATGACTCCAGAGCACAGAAAACACGCTTCCAACGAAATCACCCCATACTTCAAAAAATTCGCTAACAACGAAATCACCCCAGACCACAAAAAATTCATTTCCAACGAAATCACCCCAGAAAACAAAAAATTCGCTTCCAAAAAAATCACCCTAGAACACAAAAAATTCGCTTCCAACGAAATCAGCCCAGAGCAGAAGAATTTCGCATCCATCGAAATGACTCCAGAGCACAGAAAACACGCTTCCAACGAAATCACCCCAGACCACCAAAAATTTGCTTCCAAAGAAATCACCCCAGAACACAAAAAATTCGCTTCCAACGATATCACCCCGATCACAAAAACTTCATTTCCAACGAAATCAACCCAGATCACAAGAAATTTGCTTCCATCGAAATCACCCGAGAACATAGAAAATTCGCTTCCAACGAAATCACCCCAGATCACAAAAACATCATTTCCAAAGAAATTACACCAGAACAGAGAAAAATTGGCTTCTAACTAAATGACTTCAAAGGACATAAAACCCGCTTCCAAAGACATTAACCCAGAGCACAAAAAAATTCCCTTCCAACAAAATCACCAGAGAACAAAAATATTGGCTTCCAAAGAAATTACTCCAGAACAGAAAAAATTTGCTTCCAACAAAATCACCTCAGAGCACAAAAAATTCCCTTCCAACAAAATCACCCAAGAACACAAATATTGGCTTGCCAAGAAATGACCCCAGAACGGAAAAAATTTGCTTCCATCGAAATCACCCCAGAACACAAAAAATTCGCCTCCAAAGAAATTACCCAAGAACACATAAAAATTGCTTCCAAAGAAATCACCCCAGACACAAAAATTCGCTTCCAAAAAAATTACTCCAGAACACAGAAAACAGGCTTCCAACGAAATCACCCCAGAACACAAAAAATTCGCTTCCAATGAAATCACCCTAGAACACAAAAAATTCGCTTCCAATGAAATTACCCCAGAACACAAAAAATTCGCTTGCACTGAAATCTCCTGAGAACACAAATATTCGCTTCCAAAGAAATCAACACAGAACACAAAATATTCGCTTCCATCAAAATCACCCCAGAACACAAAAAAAATTCGCATCCAACAAAATTACCCCAGAACGCAAGAAATTCGCTTCCAACGAAATCACAGCAAAGCACAAAAAAATCGCTTCCAACGAAATGTCCCCATAATTCAAAAATTTGCTTCCAACGAAATCACCCTAGAACACAAAAAATTCGCTTCCAATGAAATTACCCCAGAACACAAAAAATTCGCTTGCACCAAAATCTCCTGAGAACACAAATATTCGCTTCCAAAGAAATCAACACAGAACACAAAATAATTTGCTTCCAACGAAACTACCCCAGAACACAAAAATTTCGCTTCCAATGAAATCACCCCTGAACACAAAAAATTAGCTTCCAACGAAATGACCCCCTACTTCAAAAATTTTCTTCCATCGAAAAAACCGGAGAACCCAAAAAAGTTCACTTCCAACGAAAATACCCCAGAACACAAAAAATTTGCTTACAACGAAATCTCCTGAGAACACAAATATTCGCTACCAAAGAAATCACCCCAGAGCACAAAAAAATCGCTTCCAACGAAATCACCCTAAAGCAAAAAAAAATTCACTTTCAACGAAATCACCTGAGAACAAAAAAATTGGCGTCCAACAAAATTACCCCAGAATAGAAAAAATTTACTTCCAACCAAATCAAACCAGAGCACAAAAAATTCCCTTCCAACAAAATCACCCGAGAACAAAAATATTGGCTTCCAAAGAAATTACCCCAAAACAGAAAAAAATTTGCTTCCAATGAAATTATCCCAGAAAACAAATATTTGTTTCCAACTTAATAAACCCAGAACACAGAAAATTCGCTTCCATCGAAATCACTCGAGAACAGAAAAATTCGCTTCCAACAAAATTACCCCAGAACACAAAAACATTCGCTTCCAAAGAAATCACCCTAGAGCACAAAAAAAATTCTTTTCCAACGAAATCACACCAGAACAGAGAAATATTCTCTTCTAACGAAATGACTCCAAAGGACATAAAACCTGCTTCCAACGAAATTACACCAGAACACCAAAAATTTGCCTCCAACAAAATTACCCCAGAACACCAAAAATTCTCTTCCACCGAAATCAGCCCAGAACACAAAAAATTAGCTTCGAACGAAATCAACCCAGAACACAAAAAATTCGCTTCCATCGAAGATTCCAGAGCACAGAAAACACGCTTCCAACAAAATCACCCCATACTTCAAAAAACACGCTTCCAACAAAATCACCCCATACTTCAAAAAATTAGCTTCCAATGAAATCACCCCAGAAAACAAAAACTTCGTTTCCAATGAAATCACCCCAGATCACAAAACTTCATTTCCAAAGAAATCACAACAGAACAGATAAAAATTCGCTTCTAACTAAATGACTCCAAAGGACATAAAATTCGCTTCCAAAGATATTACCCCAGAACACAAAAAATTCGCTTATAAGGAAATCAACTGGGAAAACAAATATTAGCTTCCAACGAAATCACCCTAGAACATAAAAAATTCGCTTCCAATGAAATGACTCCAGAGCGCAGAAAACAAGCTTCCAAAGAAATGACCCCCTACTTCAAAAATTTGCTTCCATCGAAAAAACTGGAGAACACAAAATATTCACTTTCAAAGATATCATCCCTGAGCACAAAAACTTCGCTTCCAACACAATTACTCTAGAACACAAATATTCGCATCCAACGAAATCACCCCAGAACGCAAAACATTAGCTTCCAACGAAATTACCCCAGAACAGAAAAAATTTGCTTCCAAAGAAATTACCCCAGAATACAAAAAATTCGCTTCCAACAAAATCTCCGCAGAGCACAGAAAAAATTGCTTCCAACGAAATCCCCCTAGAACTCAAAAATTCGCTTCCCACAAAATCACCCCAGAACACAAAAAAATTTGTTTGCAAAGAAATGACTCGAGAGCACAGAAAACACGCTTCCAACGAAATGACCCCATACTTCAAAAATTTGCTTCCATCGAAATCACCCGAGAACACAAAAAATTCGATTCCACTGAAATCGCCCCAGAACACAAAAAAATTTGCTTCCAGAGAAATGACTCAAGAAAACAGAAAACATGCTTCCAATGAAATCACCCCAGAACACAAAAATTCGTTCCAAAAAAAATTACTCCAGAACACAGAAAACAGGTTTCCAACGAAATCAACCCAGAACACAAAAAATTCGCTTCCAACGAAATCACCCTAGAACACAAAAAATTCGCTTCCATCGAAATCACCACAGAACACAAAAAATTCGCTTGCACCGAAATCTCCTGAGAACACAAATATTCGCTTCCAAAGAAATCAACACAGAACACAAAATATTCGCTTCCATCAAAATCACCCCAGAACACAAAAAAAATTCGCATCCAACAAAATTACCCCAGAACACAAGAAATTCGCTTCCAACGAAATCACAGCAAAGCACAAAAAAATCGCTTCCAACGAAATGTCCCCATAATTCAAAAATTTGCTTCCAACGAAATCACCCTAGAACACAAAAAATTCGCTTCCAACGAAATTACCCCAGAACACAAAACATTCGCTTGCACCGAAATCTCCTGAGAACACAAATATTCGCTTCCAAAGAAATCAACAGAGAACACAAAATAATTTGCTTCCAAAGAAACTACCCCAGAACAAAAAAATTTCGCTTCAAATGAAATCACCCCTGAACACAAAAAATTAGCTTCCAACGAAATGACCCCCTTCTTCAAAAATTTTCTTCCATCGAAAAAACCGGAGAACACAAAAAAATTCGCTTCCAACGAAATTACCCAAGAACACAAAAAATTTGCTTTCAACGAAATCTCCTGAGAACACAAATATTCGCTACCAAAGAAATCACCCCAGAGCACAAAAAATTAGCTTCCAACGAAATGACCCCCTACTTCAAAAATTTGCTTCCATCGAAATCACCCGAGAACACAAAAAATTCGATTCAACTGAAATCACCCCAGAACACAAAAAATTTGCTTCCAGAGAAATGACTCCAGAAAACAGAAAACATGCTTCCAACGATATCACCCCAGAACACAAAAAATTCGCTTCCAAAGAAATTACGTCAGAACACAAAAAATTTGCTTCCATCAAAATCACCCCAGAACAGAAAAAATTCGCTTCCAACGAAATTACCCAAGAACAGAAAAAATTTGCTTCCAACAAAATCACCCAAAGCACAAAAAATTTTTTTCCAAAGAAATCACACTAGAATACAAAAATTTTGCTTGCAATGAAATCTTCTGAGAATACAAATATTCGCTTCCTACGAAATCACCTCAGAGTACAAAAAATTCATTTCCAACGAAATGACTCTAGATCCCAGAAAGCATGCTTCCAAGGAAATGACCCCATACTTCAAAAATTTGCTTCCATCGAAATCACCCCAGAACACAAAAAATTCGCTTCAAACGAAATTACCCCAGAATAGAAATAATTTACTTCCAACCGAATCAACCCAGATCAAAAAAATTCACTTTCCACGAAATCACCCCAGAACACAAAAAATTCGCTTCCAATGATATCACCCCAGAAAACAAAATTTCGCGTCCAACAAAAAAACTCCAGAGCACAGAAAACAGGCTTCCAACGAAATCACCCCATACTACAAAAAATTTGCTTCTAATGAAATCATCCCAGAGTACAAAAAATTCGCTTCCAACAAAATCATGCTAGAACATAAAAAATACGCTTCCATGGAAATCACCCAAGAACACAAAAGATTTGCTTCCTACGAAATCACACCAGAGTACAAAAAATTCGATTCCAACGAAATAACTCTAGATCCCAGAAAGCGTGCTTCCAAGGAAATGACCCCATACTTCAAAAATTTGCTTCCATCAAGATCACCAAGAACATAAAAATTCGCTTCCAACGAAATCACCCCAGAACACAAAAAATTCGCTTCCAGCGAAATTACCCCAGAATAGAAACAATTTACTTCCAACCAAATCAACCCAGATCACAAAAAATTCACTTCCAACGAAATCACCCGAGAACACAAATATTGGCTTCCAACGAAATGAGTCCAGAGCACAGAAAACACGCTTCCAACGAAATGACCACCTACTTCAAAAATTTGCTTCCATCGAAAAAACCTGAGAACACAAAAAATTTGCTTCCAACAAAATCACCCTAGAACACAAAAAATTCGCTTCCAAAAAAATCACCCCTGAAAACAAAAAATTCGCTTCCAACAAAATCTCCTGAGAACACAATTATTCGCTTCCAAAGAAATCACCACAGAGCACAAAAAATTCGCTTACATCGAAATCACTCGAGAACATAAAAAATTTGCTTCCAACGAAATGACTCCAGAGCACAGAAAACACGCTTCAAACGACATGACAACACACTTCAAAAATTTGTTTCCATCGAAATCACCTGAGAACACAAAAAACTCGCTACAAACTAAATTACCCCAGAACACAAAAAATTCGTTTAAACAAAATCACCACCGAACACAAAAAATTCGCTTCCAACGAAATGACTCCACAGCACATGAAATACGCTTCCAACGAAATGACCCCCAACTTCAAAAATTTGCTTCCATCGAAAAAACCGGAGAACACAAAAAATTCGATACCAACGAAACAACCCTAGAACACAAAAAATTCGGTTCCAACGAAATTACCCCAGAACACAAAAAATTCACTTGCAACGAAATCTTCTGAGAACACATATATTTGCTTCCAACGAAATCACCCAGAACACAAAAAATTTGCTACCAAAGAAATGATTCCAGAGAACAGAAAAAACGCTTCCAACGATATCACCCTATACTTCAAAAAAATTCGCTTCCAATGAAATCTCCCCAGAACACAAAAAATTTGCTTCCAAAGAAATGACTCCAGAGAAGAGAAAACAAGCTTCCAACGAAATCACCCAATACTTCAAAAAAATTCGCTTCTAACGAAATCACCCCAGAACACAAAAATTTTCCTTCGAAAGAAATGACTCTAGAGTCATGCTTCCAAAGAAATCACGCCAAAACACAAAAAAATTCGCTTCCAAGGAAATCTCCTGAGAACACAAATATTCGCTTCCAAAGAAATCAGCCCAGCACACAAAAAATTCCTTTCCAACGAAATCACCCTAGAACAAAAAAATTCCCTTTCAACAAAATTACCTGAGAACACAAAAAGTTCGGGTCCAACGAAATTACTCCAGAATAGAAAAAATTTACTTCCAACAGAATCAACCCAGAGCACAAAAAATTCCCTTAAAACAAAACCACCCAAGAACACAAATATTGGCTTCCAACGAAATTACCCCAGAACACAAAAATTTCGCTTCCAACAAATCACCCCAGAACACAAAAAATTTGCTTCCAACGAAATGACACCATAGCACATGAAACACGCTTCCAACAAAATTACCCCAGAACAGAAAAAATTCATTTCTATCGTAATCACCCCAGAGCACAAAATATTCATTCCTAACGAAATCACAGCAGAACACAAAAAATTTGCTTACAACGAAATCAACCCAAAACACAAAAGATTCGCTTCCATCGAAATCACCCGAGAACAAAAAAAATGGCTTCCAATGAAATCACCCCAGAACACAAAAAATTCGCTTCCAACGTAATCACCCCAGTGCACAAAAAATTCACTTCCAACGAAATGACTCCAGAGCACAGAAAACACGCTTCCAACGAAATCGACCCAGAAAACAAAAAATTCGCTTCGAAAGTAATTACCCCAGAAAACAAAAAATTCGCTTCTATCGAAAAAAACGGAGAACACAAAAAATTCGCTTCCAGCGAAATTACCCCAGAACAAAAAAAAATTCGCTTGCGACTAAATCTCCTGAGAACACAAATATTTGCTTCCAATTAAATCACCCCAGAGCACAAAAAAATTCGCTTCCAACCAAATGACTCCAGAGCACAGAAAACACGTTTCCAATGAAATGACCCCCTACTTCAAAAATTTGCTTCCATCGAAAAAACCGGAGAACAAAAAAAATTCACTTCCAACAAAATTACCCCAGAACACAAAAAATTCGCTTCCAACGAAATGACTCCATAGCACAGAAAACACGCTTCCAACGAAATGACCACCTACTTAAAAAATTTGCTTCCATCAAAAAAAACGGAGAACACAAAAATATCGCTTAAAACGAATTTACCCCAGAACACAAAAAATTAGCTTGCAACGAAATCTTCTGAGAACACAAATATTCGCTTCCAACGAAATCACCCCAGAGCACAAAAAATCGCTTCCAATGAAATGACTCCAGAGCACAGAAAACATGCTTGCAACGAAATGACCCAATACTTCAAAAATTTGCTTCCATCGAAATCACCCGAGAACACAAAAAATTCGCTTCCAATGAAATTACCACAGAATACAAAAAATTCGCTTCCAACTAAATCGCCTGAGAACACAAATATTTGCTTCCAAAGAAATTACCCCAGAGCACAAAAAATTCGCTTCCAAAGAAATCACAAAAGAACACAAATATTGGCTTCCAATGAAATAACCCCAGAACAGAAAAAATTTGCTTCCAAAGAAATCACCCCAGAGCACAAAAAATTCCCTTCCAACGAAATCACCTTAGAACACAAAAAATTTGCTTTCAACGAAATTACCCCAGAACAGAAAAAATTTGCTTCCAACAAAATCACCCCAGACCACAGAAAATCCCTTCATTGAAATTAAATCACAACACAATATATTCGCTTCGAACGAAATCAACCCAGAACACAAAATATTCACTTCCATCGAAATGATTCCAGAGCACAGAAAACACGCTTCCAACGAAATCACCCCATACTTCAAAAAATTCACTAACACGAAATCACCCCAGACCATGAAAAAAATCGTTTCCAACGAAATTACCCCAGAACACAAAATAATTCGCTTCCAACGAAACTACCCCAGAACACAAAAATTTCGCATCCATTGAAATGACTCCAGAGCACAGAAAACACGCTTCCAACGAAATCACCCCCTACTTCAAAAATTTGCTTCCATCGAAAAACCCGGAGAACACAAAAAATTCTCTTCCAACGATATTACTCCAGAAGACAAAAAATTCTTTTCAAAGGAAATCTCCTGAGAACACAAATATTCGCTTCCAACGAAATCACCCCAGAGCACAAAAAATCTCTTCTTTGAAATTACACCAGATCATAAAAAATTTGCTTTGAACGAAATCAACCCAGAACACAAAAAATTCACTTCCAACGAAATTACCCCCGAAAACAAAAAATTAGCTTCCAAAGGCATTTCCCCAGAACATAAAAAATTCGCTTCCCAGGAAATCAACCCAGACCACAAAAAATTCGCTTCCATTGAAATCAACCCAGACCACAAAAAATTCGCTTCCATCGAAATCACCCCAAAACACAAAAAATTTGCTTCCAACGAAATTACCCCAGAACACAAAAAATTCGCTTCCAATGAAATCACCCCAGAGCACAGAAAATTGGTTTCCAACAAAATCACCCCAGATCTCGAAAAATTCATTTCCAACGAAATCACACCAGAACAGAGAAAAACTCGCTCTTAACGAAATAACTCCAAAGGTCATAAAGCCCGCTTACTACCAAATTACCCCAAACACCAAAAATTCGCTTCCACCGAAATCAGCCCAGAACACAAAAAATTTGCGTCCAACGAAAGGACTCCAGAACACAGAAAACACGCTTCCAACGAAATCACCCCATACTTCAAAAAAATTGCTTCCAAAGAAATCACCCCTGACCACAAAAAATTCGCTTCCAAAAAAATCAACCCAGAAAACAAAAAATTCGCTTCAATCGAAATCACCCCAGTACACAAAAAATTAGCTTCGAACGAAATCAACCCAGAACACAAAAAATTTGCTTCCATGGAAATGACTCCAGAGCACAGAAAACACGCTTCCAACGAAATCACCCCATACTTCAAAAAATTCGCTAACAACGAAATCACCCCAGACCACAAAAAATTCATTTCCAACGAAATCACCCCAGAAAACAAAAAATTCGCTTCCAAAAAAATCACCCTAGAACACAAAAAATTCGCTTCCAACGAAATCAGCCCAGAGCAGAAGAATTTCGCATCCATCGAAATGACTCCAGAGCACAGAAAACACGCTTCCAACGAAATCACCCCAGACCACCAAAAATTTGCTTCCAAAGAAATCACCCCAGAACACAAAAAATTCGCTTCCAACGATATCACCCCGATCACAAAAACTTCATTTCCAACGAAATCAACCCAGATCACAAGAAATTTGCTTCCATCGAAATCACCCGAGAACATAGAAAATTCGCTTCCAACGAAATCACCCCAGATCACAAAAACATCATTTCCAAAGAAATTACACCAGAACAGAGAAAAATTGGCTTCTAACTAAATGACTTCAAAGGACATAAAACCCGCTTCCAAAGACATTAACCCAGAGCACAAAAAAATTCCCTTCCAACAAAATCACCAGAGAACAAAAATATTGGCTTCCAAAGAAATTACTCCAGAACAGAAAAAATTTGCTTCCAACAAAATCACCTCAGAGCACAAAAAATTCCCTTCCAACAAAATCACCCAAGAACACAAATATTGGCTTGCCAAGAAATGACCCCAGAACGGAAAAAATTTGCTTCCATCGAAATCACCCCAGAACACAAAAAATTCGCCTCCAAAGAAATTACCCAAGAACACATAAAAATTGCTTCCAAAGAAATCACCCCAGACACAAAAATTCGCTTCCAAAAAAATTACTCCAGAACACAGAAAACAGGCTTCCAACGAAATCACCCCAGAACACAAAAAATTCGCTTCCAATGAAATCACCCTAGAACACAAAAAATTCGCTTCCAATGAAATTACCCCAGAACACAAAAAATTCGCTTGCACTGAAATCTCCTGAGAACACAAATATTCGCTTCCAAAGAAATCAACACAGAACACAAAATATTCGCTTCCATCAAAATCACCCCAGAACACAAAAAAAATTCGCATCCAACAAAATTACCCCAGAACGCAAGAAATTCGCTTCCAACGAAATCACAGCAAAGCACAAAAAAATCGCTTCCAACGAAATGTCCCCATAATTCAAAAATTTGCTTCCAACGAAATCACCCTAGAACACAAAAAATTCGCTTCCAATGAAATTACCCCAGAACACAAAAAATTCGCTTGCACCAAAATCTCCTGAGAACACAAATATTCGCTTCCAAAGAAATCAACACAGAACACAAAATAATTTGCTTCCAACGAAACTACCCCAGAACACAAAAATTTCGCTTCCAATGAAATCACCCCTGAACACAAAAAATTAGCTTCCAACGAAATGACCCCCTACTTCAAAAATTTTCTTCCATCGAAAAAACCGGAGAACCCAAAAAAGTTCACTTCCAACGAAAATACCCCAGAACACAAAAAATTTGCTTACAACGAAATCTCCTGAGAACACAAATATTCGCTACCAAAGAAATCACCCCAGAGCACAAAAAAATCGCTTCCAACGAAATCACCCTAAAGCAAAAAAAAATTCACTTTCAACGAAATCACCTGAGAACAAAAAAATTGGCGTCCAACAAAATTACCCCAGAATAGAAAAAATTTACTTCCAACCAAATCAAACCAGAGCACAAACAATTCCCTTCCAACAAAATCACCCGAGAACAAAAATATTGGCTTCCAAAGAAATTACCCCAAAACAGAAAAAAATTTGCTTCCAATGAAATTATCCCAGAAAACAAATATTTGTTTCCAACTTAATAAACCCAGAACACAGAAAATTCGCTTCCATCGAAATCACTCGAGAACAGAAAAATTCGCTTCCAACAAAATTACCCCAGAACACAAAAACATTCGCTTCCAAAGAAATCACCCTAGAGCACAAAAAAAATTCTTTTCCAACGAAATCACACCAGAACAGAGAAATATTCTCTTCTAACGAAATGACTCCAAAGGACATAAAACCTGCTTCCAACGAAATTACACCAGAACACCAAAAATTTGCCTCCAACAAAATTACCCCAGAACACCAAAAATTCTCTTCCACCGAAATCAGCCCAGAACACAAAAAATTAGCTTCGAACGAAATCAACCCAGAACACAAAAAATTCGCTTCCATCGAAGATTCCAGAGCACAGAAAACACGCTTCCAACAAAATCACCCCATACTTCAAAAAACACGCTTCCAACAAAATCACCCCATACTTCAAAAAATTAGCTTCCAATGAAATCACCCCAGAAAACAAAAACTTCGTTTCCAATGAAATCACCCCAGATCACAAAACTTCATTTCCAAAGAAATCACAACAGAACAGATAAAAATTCGCTTCTAACTAAATGACTCCAAAGGACATAAAATTCGCTTCCAAAGATATTACCCCAGAACACAAAAAATTCGCTTATAAGGAAATCAACTGGGAAAACAAATATTAGCTTCCAACGAAATCACCCTAGAACATAAAAAATTCGCTTCCAATGAAATGACTCCAGAGCGCAGAAAACAAGCTTCCAAAGAAATGACCCCCTACTTCAAAAATTTGCTTCCATCGAAAAAACTGGAGAACACAAAATATTCACTTTCAAAGATATCATCCCTGAGCACAAAAACTTCGCTTCCAACACAATTACTCTAGAACACAAATATTCGCATCCAACGAAATCACCCCAGAACGCAAAACATTAGCTTCCAACGAAATTACCCCAGAACAGAAAAAATTTGCTTCCAAAGAAATTACCCCAGAATACAAAAAATTCGCTTCCAACAAAATCAGCGCAGAGCACAGAAAAAATTGCTTCCAACGAAATCCCCCTAGAACTCAAAAATTCGCTTCCCACAAAATCACCCCAGAACACAAAAAAATTTGTTTGCAAAGAAATGACTCGAGAGCACAGAAAACACGCTTCCAACGAAATGACCCCATACTTCAAAAATTTGCTTCCATCGAAATCACCCGAGAACACAAAAAATTCGATTCCACTGAAATCGCCCCAGAACACAAAAAAAATTGCTTCCAGAGAAATGACTCAAGAAAACAGAAAACATGCTTCCAACGAAATCACCCCAGAACACAAAAATTCGCTTCCAAAAAAATTACTCCAGAACACAGAAATCTTCTGAGAACACATATATTTGCTTCCAACGAAATCACCCAGAACACAAAAAATTTGCTACCAAAGAAATGATTCCAGAGAACAGAAAAAACGCTTCCAACGATATCACCCTATACTTCAAAAAAATTCGCTTCCAATGAAATCTCCCCAGAACACAAAAAATTTGCTTCCAAAGAAATGACTCCAGAGAAGAGAAAACAAGCTTCCAACGAAATCACCCAATACTTCAAAAAAATTCGCTTCTAACGAAATCACCCCAGAACACAAAAATTTTCCTTCGAAAGAAATGACTCTAGAGTCATGCTTCCAAAGAAATCACGCCAAAACACAAAAAAATTCGCTTCCAAGGAAATCTCCTGAGAACACAAATATTCGCTTCCAAAGAAATCAGCCCAGCGCACAAAAAATTCCTTTCCAACGAAATCACCCTAGAACAAAAAAATTCCCTTTCAACAAAATTACCTGAGAACACAAAAAGTTCGGGTCCAACGAAATTACTCCAGAATAGAAAAAATTTACTTCCAACAGAATCAACCCAGAGCACAAAAAATTCCCTTAAAACAAAACCACCCAAGAACACAAATATTGGCTTCCAACGAAATTACCCCAGAACACAAAAATTTCGCTTCCAACAAATCACCCCAGAACACAAAAAATTTGCTTCCAACGAAATGACACCATAGCACATGAAACACGCTTCCAACAAAATTACCCCAGAACAGAAAAAATTCATTTCTATCGTAATCACCCCAGAGCACAAAATATTCATTCCTAACGAAATCACAGCAGAACACAAAAAATTTGCTTACAACGAAATCAACCCAAAACACAAAAGATTCGCTTCCATCGAAATCACCCGAGAACAAAAAAAATGGCTTCCAATGAAATCACCCCAGAACACAAAAAATTCGCTTCCAATGTAATCACCCCAGTGCACAAAAAATTCACTTCCAACGAAATGACTCCAGAGCACAGAAAACACGCTTCCAACGAAATCGACCCAGAAAACAAAAAATTCGCTTCGAAAGTAATTACCCCAGAAAACAAAAAATTCGCTTCTATCGAAAAAAACGGAGAACACAAAAAATTCGCTTCCAGCGAAATTACCCCAGAACAAAAAAAAATTCGCTTGCGACTAAATCTCCTGAGAACACAAATATTTGCTTCCAATTAAATCACCCCAGAGCACAAAAAAATTCGCTTCCAACCAAATGACTCCAGAGCACAGAAAACACGTTTCCAATGAAATGACCCCCTACTTCAAAAATTTGCTTCCATCGAAAAAACCGGAGAACAAAAAAAATTCACTTCCAACAAAATTACCCCAGAACACAAAAAATTCGCTTCCAACGAAATGACTCCATAGCACAGAAAACACGCTTCCAACGAAATGACCACCTACTTAAAAAATTTGCTTCCATCAAAAAAAACGGAGAACACAAAAATATCGCTTAAAACGAATTTACCCCAGAACACAAAAAATTAGCTTGCAACGAAATCTTCTGAGAACACAAATATTCGCTTCCAACGAAATCACCCCAGAGCACAAAAAATCGCTTCCAATGAAATGACTCCAGAGCACAGAAAACATGCTTGCAACGAAATGACCCAATACTTCAAAAATTTGCTTCCATCGAAATCACCCGAGAACACAAAAAATTCGCTTCCAATGAAATTACTCCAGAACACAAAAAATTCACTTCCACCGAAATCACCGAACAACACAAAAAATTCGCTTCCAAAGAAATGACTCCAGAGCACAGAAAACAAGCTTCCAAAGAAATGACCCCATACTTGAAAAATTTGCTTCCATCGAAATCACCTGAGAACACAAAAAATTCGCTTCCAACGAAATTACCACAGAATACAAAAAATTCGCTTCCAACTAAATCTCCTGAGAACACAAATATTTGCTTCCAAAGAAATTACCCCAGAGCACAAAAAATTCGCTTCCAAAGAAATCACAAAAGAACACAAAAAATTCGCTTCCAAAGAAATCACCCGAGAACACAAAAAATTCGCGTCCAAAGAAATTACCCCTGAATAGAAAAAATTTACTAACAACCAAATCAACCCAGAGCACAAAAAATTCCCTTCCAACAAAACCACCCGATAACACAAATATTGGCTTCCCACGAAATTACCCCAGAACGGAAAAAGTTTGCTTCCATCAAAATCACCCCAGAACACAAAAAATTCGCTTCCAAAGAAATCACCCCAGAACACAAAAATTTCCCTTCCAACGAAGTGATTCTAGAACACAGAAAACACGCTTCCAACGAAATCACCCCAGAACAAAAAAAATAGCTTCCAACGAAATCTACCCAGAACACAAAAAATTTCCTTCTGTCGAAATCACCCAAGAACTGAAAAAATTTGCTTCCAACAAAATTACCCCAGAACACAAAAAAATTCGCTTCCAACAAAATCACCACGGAACACAAATATTCGCTTCCAACGAAATCACCCCAGAAAGCAAAACATTACCTTCCAACGAAATTACCCCAGAACAGAAAATATTCGCTTCCAACGAAATTACCCCAGAACACAAGATATTCGCTTCCAACGAAATCACCCCAAAGCACAAAAAAAATTCGCTTTCAACGAAATGACCCTATACTTCAAAAATTTGCTTCCATCGAAAAAAACGGAGAACACAAAAAATTCACTTCCAACGAAATTACCCCAGAACACAAAAAATTCGCGTGCAACAAAATCTCCTGAGAAGACAAATATTCGTTCCAAAGAAATCACCCCAAAGCACAAAAAATTCCCTTCTAACGAAATGAACCCATATTTCAAAAATTTGCTTCCATCGAAATCACCTGAGAACACGAAAAATTCGATTCCAACAAAAATGCCCCAGAACACAAAAAATTCTCTTCCAACAAAATCAACCCAGCACACAAAATATTCGCTTCCATAGAAATCACCCCAGAACACAAAAAGTTCGCTTCCAAAGAAATAACTCCAAAACACAAAAAAATCGCTTCCAATGAAATGACTCCAGAGCACAGAAAACACGATTCCAACGAAATCACCCGAAAACACAAAACATTCTCTTCCAACGTAATTACATCAGAACACGAAAAATTTGCTTCCAACAAAATCAAGCCAGAACACAAAAAATTTGCTTCCCTCGAAATCAGCCAAGAGAACAGAAAAAATTCGCTTCCAACGAAATCACAAAAGAAGACAAAAAATTCGCTTCCAAAGAAATCACCCGAGAACACAAATATTAGCTTCCCACGAAATTACCCCAGAACGGAAAAGGTGTGCTTCCATCGAAAACACCCCAGAACACAAAAAATTCCCTTCCAAAGAAATCACCCTAGAACACAAAAATTTCCCTTCGAACGAAGTGATTCCAGAACACAGAAAACACGCTTCCAACGAAATCACCCCAGAACACAAAAAATTCGCTTCCAACGAAATCAACACAGAACACAAAAAATTTGCTTCTGTCGAAATCATCCAAGAACAGAAAAAATTTGCTTCCAACAAAATTACCCCAGAACACAAAAAAATTCGCTTCCAATGAAATCACCTGGGAACACAAATATTCGCTTCCAACGAAATCACCCTAGAACATAAAAAATTCGCTTCCATCAAATTAACCCAAGAACACAAAAAATTCGCTTCCAACGAAATTGCCCCAGAACACAAGATATTCGCTTCCAACGAAATCACCCCAAAGCACAAAAAAATTCGCTTTCAACGAAATGACCCCCTAATTCAAAATTTGCTTCCATCGAAAAAAACGGAGAACACAAAAAATTTGCTTCCCACGAAATTACCCCAGAACACAAAAAATTCGCTTGCAACGAAATCTCTAGAGAAGACAAATATTCATTACAAAGAAATCACCCCAAAGCACAAAAAATTCTCTTCCAAAAAAATCAAACCAGCACACAAAATATTCGCTTCCATCGAAATCACCCCAGAACACAAAAAATTCGCTTTCAAAGAAATTAACCCAGAACACAAAAATTCTCTTCCAAAAAAATCACCCCAGAACACAAAAAATTCGCTTCCAAAGAAATCACCCCAAAACACACAAAAAAAATCACTTCCAATGAAATGACTCCAGAGCACAGAAAACACGCTTCCAACGAAATCACCCCAAAACACAAAACATTCTCTTCCAACGTAATTACATCAGAACACAAAAAATTTGCTTCCCTCGAAATCACCCGAGAACAGAAAAAATTCGCTTCCAACGAAATCACAAAAGAACACAAAAAATTCGCTTCCAAAGAAATCACCCGAGAACACAAAATTTCGCGTCCAACGAAATTACCCCAGAATAGAAAAAATTTACTTCAAAAAAAAATCAACCCAGATCATAAAAAATTCCCTTCCAACAAAATCACCCGAGAACACAAATATTGGCTTCCCACAAAATTACCCCAGAACGGAAAAAGTTTGCTTCCATCGAAATCACCCCAGAACACAAAAAATTTGCTTCCACCAAAATGACTCCAGAGCACAGAAAAAACGCTTCCAACAAAATGACCCCCTACTTCAACAATTTGCTTCCATGGAAAAACCGGAAAACACAAAAAATTCTCTTCCAACGAAATCAACCCAGAACACAAAAAATTTGCTTCTGTCGAAATCACCTAAGAACAGAAAAAATTTGCTTCCAACAAAATTACCCCAGAACACAAAACATTCACTTCCAACGAAATCACCGGGGAACACAAACATTCGCTTCCATCGAAACCACCCCAGAACACAAAAAATTCGCTTCCAACAAAATTACCCCAGAAGACAAGAAATTCGCTTCCAATTAAATCACCCCAAAATACAAAAAATTCGCTTACAACGAAATCACCCTAAAACACAAAAAATTCGCTTTCAACCAAATCACCCGAGAACACAAAAAATTCGATTCCTAGGAAATCACCCCAGAGCACAAAAATTCCCTTCCAACAAAATCACTCGAAAACACAAATATAGACTTCCAAAGAAATTACCCCAGAACACAAAAAATTCGCTTCCAACGAAATCACCCCAGAGCACAAAAAATTCGCTTCCAACGAAACGAATCCAGAGCACAGAAAACATGCTTCCAACGAAATGACCCCCTACTTGAAAAATTTGCTTCCATTGAAATCACCAGAGAACACAAAAAATTCGCTTCCAACGAATTACCCCAGAACACAAAAAAATTTGCTTGCAACGAAATCTCCTGAGAAGACAAATATTCGCTTCCAACAAAATCACCCCAGAGCACAAAAAATTCGCTTCCAACGAAATCACCCCAGAACACAAAAAATTCGCTTCCAACGAAATCACCCCAGAACACAAAAAATTAGCTTCCAGCGAAACGACTCCAGAGCACAGAAAACACGCCTCCAACGAAATGACCCCCTACTTGAAAAATTTGCTTCCACCGAAATCACCAGAGAAAACAAAAAATTCGCTGCCAACAAAATCAGCCCAAAACACAAAAAATTCGCTTCCAACAAAATCACCAGGGAACACAAACATTCGCTTACAACAAAATCACCCCAGAGCACAAAAAATTCGCTTCCCAGGAAATCACCCAGAACAAAAAAATTTGCTTCCAAAGAAATTACCCCAGAACACAAAAATTCACTTCCAACGAAATCACCCCAGAACACAAAAAAAATCCCTTCCAAAGAAATGACTCCAGAGCACAGAAAACATGCTTCCAATGAAATGACCCCCTACTTCAAAAATTTGCTTCCAACGAAATAACTCCAGAACACACAAAATTCGCTTCCAACGAAATCACCCTAGAACACAAAAATTTCGCTTTCAAAGAAATGACTCCATAACACTGAAAAAACGCTTCCAACGAAATCAACCTAGAACACAAAAAATTCGCTTCCAACGAAATACCCCAAGAACACAAAAAATTCGCTTCCAACGCAACTACCCCAGAACACAAGAAATTCGCTTCCAACGAAATCACCCCAAAGCACAAAAAAATTTGCTTCCAACCAAATCACCTGAGAACACAAAAAATTCGCTTCCAAGGAAATCACCCCAGAGCACAAAAAATTCGCTTCCAACGAAATTACTCAGGAACACAAATATTCGCTTCCAATGAAATCACTCCAGAGCACAAAAAAATTCGCTTCCAAAGAAATTACCCCAGATCACAAGAAATTCGCTTCCAACGAAATCACCCAAGAGCACAAACTATTTGCTTCCAACGAAATTACCCCATACTTCAAAAATTTGCTTCCATCGAAATCACCTAAGAACACAAAAAATTCGCTTCCAATGAAATTACCCCAGAACACAAAAATTTCGCTTCCAACGAAATGACTCCATAACACTGAAAAAATGCTTCCAACGAAATCACCCGAGAACACAAAAAATTCGCTTCCAACGAAATTACCCCAGAATACAAGAAATTCGCTTCCAACGAAATCACCCCAAACCACAAAAAAATTGCTTCCAACCAAATCACCTAAGGACACAAAAAATTCGCTTCCAAGGAATTCACCCCAGAGCACAAAAAATGCGCTTCCAAAGAAATCACCCTAGAACATAAATTTTCGCTTCCATTGAAATCACCCCAGAAAACAAAAAATTCACTTGCAATGAAATCTCCTGAGAACACAAATATTCGCTTCCAAAGAAATCACCCAAAGCACAAAAAATTCACTTCCAACAAAATCACCCCAGAACACAAAAAATTCGCTTCCAACAAAACGACTCCAGAGCACAGAAAACACGCTTCCAATGAAATGACCCCAGAACACAAAAAATTCGCTTCCAACAAAATTACTAAGGAACACAAATATTCGCTTCCAATGAAATCACTCCAGAGCACAAAAAAATTCGCTTCCAAAGAAATCACCCCAAAACACAAAAAATCGCTTCCAATGAAATGACTCCAGAGCACAGAAAACACGCTTCCAACGAAATCACCCCGAAACACAAAAAATTTGCTTCCCTCGAAATCACCCGAGAACAGAAAAAATTCGCTTCCAACGAAATCAACCGGAAACACAAATATTAGCTTCCAACGAAATCATCCTAAAACACAAAAAATTGGCTTCCAACTAAATGACTCCAGAGCACAGAAAACACGCTTCCAACGAAATGACCCCCTACTTCAAAAATTTGCTTCCATCGAAAAAACCAGAGAACACAAAACATTAGCTTCCAACGAAATTACCCCAAAACAAAAAAATTCGCTTCCAAAGAAATCTCCAGAGAACACAAATATTCGCTTCCAAAGAAATCACACAGAGCACAAAAAATGCGCTTCAAACCAAATCACCCCAGAACACAAATATTCGCTTCCAACGAAATCAACCCAGAACGCAAAACATTAGCTTCCCACGAAATTACCCCAGAAGAGAAATATTCGCTTCCAAAGAAATTACCCCAGAATAGAAAAAATTCGCTTCCAAAAAATCCCCGCAGAACACAAAAAAATTACTTCCAATGAAATCACCCTAGAATACAAAAAATTCGATTCCAACAAAATCACCCCAGAACACAAGAAATTTGCTTCCAAAAAATGACTCCAGAGCAGAGAAATCACACTTCCAACGAAATCAACTCATACTTCAAAAAAAATTCGCTTCCAACAAAATTGCCCCACGACACAAAAAATTCGCTTCCAAAGAAATCACCCCAGAACACAAAAAATTCACTTCCAACGAAATGACTCCAGAGCACAGAAAAAACAGTTCCAACGAAATGACCCCCTACTTCAAAAATTTGCTTCCACCAAAAAAACCTGAGAACACAAAAAATTCTCTTCCAACCACATCATCCCAGAACCCAAAAAATTTGCTTCCATTGAAATCACCCGAGAACAGAAAAAATTCGCTTCTAACTACATGACCCATACTTCAAAAATTTGCTTCCATCGAAATCACCTGAGAACATAAAAAATTCGCTTCCAATGAAATTACCCCAGAACACAAAAAATTCGCTACCAACGAAATGACTCCAGAGCACAGAAATCACGCTTTCAACGAAATGACCCTCTACTTAAAAAATATGCTTCCGTCGAAAAAACCAGAGAACACAAAAAATTCTCTTCCAAAGAAATTACCCCAGAACACAAAAATTGCTTGCAACAAAATCTCCTTAGAACACAAATATTCGCTTCCAAGGAAATCACCCCAGAACACAAAAAATTCGCTTCCAACGAAATGACTACAGAGCAAAGAAAACACGCTTCCAACGAAATTACCCCAGAATAGAAATAATTTACTTCGAACCAAATCAACTCAGAGCACAAAAAATTCCCTTCTAACAAAATCACCCGAGAACACAAATATTGGTGTCCAACGAAATTACCCCAGAACAGAAAAAATTTGGTTCCGTCGAAATCACCCCAGAAGACAAAAAATTCGCTTCCAACGAAATCACCGCAGAGCACAAAAAATTCGCTTCCAACGAAACGACTCCAGAACACAGAAAACACACTTCCAACGAAATGACCACCTACTTGAAAAATTTGTTTCCATCGAAATCACCAGAGAACACAAATAATTCGATTCCAAGGAAATCAGCCCAGAGCACAAAAATTCCCTTCCAACAAAATCACTCGAAAACACAAATATAGACTTCCAAAGAAATTACCCCAGAACACAAAAATTCGCTTCCAATGAAATCACCCCAGAGCACAAAAAATTCGCTTCCAACGAAACGACTCCAGAGCACAGAAAACACGCTTCCAACGAAATGACCCCCTACTTGAAAAATTTGCTTCCATCGAAATCACCAGAGAACACAAAAAATTCGCTGCCAATGAAATCAGCCCAAAACATAAAAAATTCGCTTCCAACAAAATCACCCGGGAACACAAACATTCGCTTCCAACGAAATCACCCCAGAGCACAAAAAATTCGCTTCCAACGAAATCACCCCAGAACAAAAAAATTTGCTTCCAAAGAAATTACCCCAGAACACAAAAATTCGCTTTCAACGAAATCACCCCAGAACACAAAAAAATCCCTTCCAAAGAAATGACGCCAGAGCACAGAAAACACGCTTCCAATGAAATGACCCCCTACTTGAAAAATTTGCTTCCATCGAAATCACCAGAGAACACAAAAAATTCGCTTCCAACGAAATTACCCCAGAACACAAAAAAATTTGCTTGCAACGAAATCTACTGAGAAGACAAACATTCGCTTCCAACGAAATCACCCAAGAGCACAAAAAATTCGATTCCAACGAAATCACCCCAGAACACAAAAAATTTGCTTCCAACGAAATCTCCCCAGAACACAAAAAATTCGCTTCCAACGAAACGACTCCAGAGCACAGAAAACACGCTTCCAACTTAATGACCCCCTACTTGAAAAATTTGCTTCCATCGAAATCACCAGAGAACACAAAAAATTCGCTTCCAAGGAAATCACCCCAGAGCACAAAAAATTCCCTTCAAACAAAATCACTCGAGAACACAAATATAGACTTCCAAAGAAATGACCCCAGAACACAAAAAATTCGCTTCCAACAAAATCACCCCAGAGCACAAAAAATTCCCTTCCAACAAAATCACCAGAGAACACAAATATTGGCTACCAACAAAATTACCCCAGAACAGAAAAAATTTGATCCCATGGAAATCACCACAGAAAACAAAAAATTCGCTTCCAAAGAAATTACCCCAGAGCACAAGAAATTTGCTTCCAACAAAATCACCACAAAGCACAAAAAATTCGCTTCCATAAATATCACCGTAGAACATAAAAAATTCGCTTCTTTCGAAATCAACCAAGAAAAAAAAATTTGCTTCCAACGAAATCACCCCAGAACACAAAAAATTCTCTTCCAAGGAAATTACCCCAGAATACAAAAAATTCGCTTCCAACGAAATCAACCAAGAAAACAAAAAAATTTGCTTCAATCGAAATCACCCGAGAACAGAAAAAATTCGCTTCAATCGAAATCACCCGAGAACACAGAAAAATTCAATTCCAACGAAATTACCCCAGACACAAGAAATTCGCTTCCAACGAAATCACCCCAGAACACAAAAAATTCACTTCCAACGAAATGACTCCAGAGCACAGAAAAAACAGTTCCAACGAAATGACCCCCTACTTCAAAAATTTGCTTCCACCAAAAAAACCTGAGAACACAAAAAATTCTCTTCCAACCTCATCATCCCAGAACCCAAAAAATTTGCTTCCATTGAAATTACCCGAGAACAGAAAAAATTCGCTTCTAACTACATGACCCATACTTCAAAAATTTGCTTCCATCGAAATCACCTGAGAACATAAAAAATTCGCTTCCAATAAAATTACCCCAGAACACAAAAAATTCGCTACCAACGAAATGACTCCAGAGCACAGAAATCATGCTTTCAACGAAATGACCCCCTACTTAAAAAATATGCTTCTGTCGAAAAAACCAGAGAACACAAAAAATTCGCTTCCAAAGAAATTACCCCAGAACACAAAAAATTGCTTGCAACAAAATCTCCTTAGAACACAAATATTCGCTTCCAAGGAAATCACCCCAGAACACAAAAAATTCGCTTCCAACGAAATGACTACAGAGCACAGAAAACACGCTTCCAACGAAATTACCCCAGAATAGAAATAATTTACTTCGAACCAAATCACCACAGAGCACAAAAAATTCGCTTCCATAAATATCACCGTAGAACATAAAAAATTCGCTTCCTTCGAAATCAAGCAAGAAAAAAAAATTTGCTTCCAACGAAATCACCCCAGAACACAAAAAATTCTCTTCCAAGGAAATTACCCCAGAATACAAAAAATTCGCTTCCAACGAAATCAACCAAGAAAACAAAAAAATTTGCTTCCATCGAAATCACCCGAGAACAGAAAAAATTCGCTTCAATCGAAATCACCCGAGAACACAGAAAAATTCAATTCCAACGAAATTACCCCAGACACAAGAAATTCGCTTCCAACGAAATCACCCCAAAGCACAAAAAAATTTGCTGCCAACGAAATAACCCCATACTTCAAAACTTTGTTTCCATCGAAATCACCTGAGAACAAAAAAAATTCACTTCCAACGAAATTACCCCAGAACACAAAAAATTCACTTCCTACGAAATTACCCCAGAACACAAGAAAATCGCTTCCAACGAAATCACCCCAGAGCACAAAAAATTTGCTTTCAAGGAAAACACCCAAGAAAACAAAAAATTCGCTTCCAAATAAATCACCCCAGAGCACAAAATATTCGCTTCCAACGAAATAAATCCAGAGCACAAAAAACATGCTTCCAACAAAATGACCCCCTACTTCAAAAATTTCCTCCCATCAAAAAAAACGGAAAACACAAAAAATTCGCTTCCAACGAAATTATCCCAGAACACAAAAAATTCGCTTACAACCAAATCTCCTGAGAACACAAATATTCGCTTCCAACGAAATCACCCCAGAGAACAGAAAATTCGCTTACAACCAAATCTCCTGAGAACACAAAAAAATCCCTTCCAAAGAAATGACTCCAGGGCACAGAAAAACGCTTCCAATGAAATGACCACCTACTTCAAAAATTTGCTTCTAACGAAATCACCCTAGAACACAAAAAATTCGCTTCCAACAAAATCACTCTAGAACACAAAAAATTCCCTTTCTACAAAATCACCCAAAAACAAAAAAAATTCGCGTCCAATGAAATTACCACAGAATAGAAAAAATTTGCTTCCAACCAAATCAACCCAGAGCACAAAAAATTCCCTTCCAACAAAATCACCCGAGAACACAAATATTAGCTTCCAACAAAATTACCCAGGACAGAAAAAATTTGCTTCCAAAGAAATCACCCCAGAGCACAAAAAATTCCTTTCCAACAAAATCACCCGAAAACACAAATATTGGCTTCCAACGAAATGATCCCATACTTCAAAAATTTGCTTCCATCGAAAAACCGGAGAAAACAAAAAATGCGCTTCCAACGAAATTACCCCAGAACACAAAAAAATTCCCTTGCAAAGAAATCTAATGAGAACACAAATATTCGCTGCCAACAAAATCACCCTAGAACACAAAAAATTCTCTTTCAACTAAATGACCTGAGAACACAAAAAATTGGCTTCCAACTTAATTACAACAGAATACAAAAAATTCGCTTAAAAAGAAATCACCCCATAACACAAAAATTTCGCTTCCAACGAAATGACTCCAGAACACAGAAAACAGGCTTCCAGCAAAATCACCCCAGAACAAAAAAATTCGCTTCCAACGAAACGACTCCAGAGCACAGAAAACACGCTTCCAACTTAATGACCCCCTACTTGAAAAATTTGCTTCCATCGAAATCACCAGAGAACACAAAAAATTCGCTTCCAAGGAAATCACCCCAGAGCACAAAAAATTCCCTTCAAACAAAATCACTCGAGAACACAAATATAGACTTCCAAAGAAATGACCCCAGAACACAAAAAATTCGCTTCCAACAAAATCACCCCAGAGCACAAAAAATTCCCTTCCAACAAAATCACCAGAGAACACAAATATTGGCTACCAACAAAATTACCCCAGAACAGAAAAAATTTGATCCCATGGAAATCACCCCAGAAAACAAAAAATTCGCTTCCAAAGAAATTACCCCAGAGCACAAGAAATTTGCTTCCAACAAAATCACCACAAAGCACAAAAAATTCGCTTCCATAAATATCACCGTAGAACATAAAAAATTTGCTTCCTTCGAAATCAACCAAGAAAAAAAAAATTTGCTTCCAACGAAATCACCCCAGAACACAAAAAATTCTCTTCCAAGGAAATTACCCCAGAATACAAAAAATTCGCTTCCAACGAAATCAACCAAGAAAACAAAAAAATTTGCTTCCATCGAAATCACCCGAGAACAGAAAAAATTCGCTTCAATCGAAATCACCCGAGAACACAGAAAAATTCAATTCCAACGAAATTACCCCATACACAAGAAATTCGCTTCCAACGAAATCACCCCAAAGCACAAAAAAATTTGCTGCCAACGAAATGACCCCATACTTCAAAACTTTGTTTCCATCGAAATCACCTGAGAACAAAAAAAATTCGCTTCCAACGAAATTACCCCAGAACACAAAAAATTCACTTCCTATGAAATTACCCCAGAACACAAGAAAATCGCTTCCAACGAAATCACCCCAGAGCACAAAAAATTTGCTTTCAAGGAAAACACCCAAGAAAACAAAAAATTCGCTTCCAAATAAATCACCCCAGAGCACAAAAAATTCGCTTCCAAAGAAATAAATCCAGAGCACAAAAAACATGCTTCCAACAAAATGACCCCCTACTTCAAAAATTTCCTCCCATCAAAAAAAAACGGAAAACACAAAAAATTCGCTTCCAACGAAATTATCCCAGAACACCAAAAATTCGCTTACAACCAAATCTCCTGAGAACACAAATATTCGCTTCCAACGAAATCACCCCAGAGAACAGAAAATTCGCTTACAACCAAATCTCCTGAGAACACAAAAAAATCCCTTCCAAAGAAATGACTCCAGGGCACAGAAAAACGCTTCCAATGAAATGACCACCTACTTAAAAATTTGCTTCTAACGAAATCACCCTAGAACACAAAAAATTCGCTTCCAACAAAATCACTCTAGAACACAAAAAATTCCCTTTCTACAAAATCACCCAAAAACAAAAAAATTCGCGTCCAACGAAATTACCACAGAATAGAAAAAATTTACTTCCAACCAAATCAACCCAGAGCACAAAAAATTCCCTTCCAACAAAATTACCCGAGAACACAAATATTAGCTTCCAACAAAATTACCCAGGACAGAAAAAATTTGCTTCCAAAGAAATCACCCCAGAGCACAAAAAATTCCTTTCCAACAAAATTACCCGAAAACACAAATATTGGCTTCCAACGAAATGATCCCATACTTCAAAAATTTACTTCCATCGAAAAACCGGAGAAAACAAAAAATGCGCTTCCAACGAAATTACCCCAGAACACAAAAAAATTCCCTTGCAAAGAAATCTAATGAGAACACAAATATTCGCTGCCAAAAAAATCACCCTAGAACACAAAAAATTCTCTTTCAACTAAATGACCTGAGAACACAAAAAATTGGCTTCCAGCTTAATTACAACAGAATACAAAAAATTCGCTTCCAAAGAAATCACCCCATAACACAAAAATTTCGCTTCCAACGAAATGACTCCAGAACACAGAAAACAGGCTTCCAGCAAAATCACCCCAGAACAAAAAAATTCGCTTCCAACGAAATGACTCCAGAGCACAGAAAACACGCTTCCAACGAAATGACCCGAGAACACAAAAAATTCACTTCCAACAAAATTACTCACGAACACGAATATTCGCTTCCATTGAAATCACTCCAGAGCACAAAAAAATTCGCTTCCAAAGAAATTACCCCAGAAAACAAGAAATTCGCTTCCAACGAAATCACCCAAGAGCACAAACTATTTGCTTCCAACGAAATGACCCCATACTTCAAAAATTTGCTTCCATCGAAATCACCTAAGAACACAAAAAAATCGCTTCCAATGAAATTACCCCAGAACACAAAAAATTCGCTTCCAACGAAATGACCCCAGAGCCCCAAAATTTTGCTTCCAACGAAATGACTCCAGAGCAAAGAAAACACGCTTCCAACGAAATGACCCCCTACTTCAAAAATTTGCTTCCATCGAAAAAACCAGAGAACACAAAAATTCGCTTCCAACAAAATTACTCAGGAACACAAATATTCGCTTCCAATGAAATCACTCCAGAGCACAAAAAATGCACTTCCAACGAAATCCCCCTAGAACATAAAAAATTTGCTTCCATCGAAATCACCCGAGAACACAAAAAATTCGCTTCCAACGAAATCACACCAGAGCACAAAAAATTCGCTTCCAACAAAATCCCCCTAGAACATAAAAAATTCGCTTCCATCGAAATCACCCAAGAACACAAAAAATTCGCTTCCAACAAAATTACCCCAGAAGACAGGATATTCGCTTCCAATGAAATCACCGCAAAATACAAAAAATCGCTTCCAACGAAATCACCCTAAAACAAAAAAATTCGCTTTCAACCAAATCACACAAGAACACAAAAAATTCCCTTCCAACGAAATGACTCCAGTGCACAGAAACACGCTTCCAATGAAATGACCCCCTACTTGAAAAATTTGCTTCCATCGAAATCACCAGAGAACACAAAAAATTCGCTTCCAACGAATTACCACAGAACACAAAAATATTCGCTTGCAACGAAATCTCCTGAGAAGACAAATATTCGCTTCCACGAAATCACCCCAGAGCACAAAAAATTCGCTTCCAACGAAATCACCCCAGAACAAAAAAATTTGCTTCCAAAGAAATTACCCCAGAACACAAAAATTCGCTTCCAACAAAATCACACCAGAACACAAAAAAATCCCTTCCAAAGAAATGACTCCAGAGCACAGAAAACATGCTTCCAATGAAATGACACCCTACTTCAAAAATTTGCTTCCAACAAAATCACCCCAGAACACAAAAAATTCGCTTCCAAAGAAATCACCCTAGAACACAAAAATTTCGCTTCCAAAGAAATGACTCCATAACACTGAAAAAACGCTTCCAACGAAATCACCCGAGAACACAAAAAATTTGCTTCCAACGAAATTACCCCAGAACACAAGAAATTCGCTTCCAAAGAAATCACCCAAAAGCACAAAAAATTCGCTTCCAACGAAATACCCCGAGAACACAAAAAATTCGCTTCCTACGCAACTACCCCAGAACACAAGAAATTCGCTTCCAACGAAATCACCCCAAAGTACAAAAAAATTTGCTTCCAACCAAATCACCTGAGAACACAAAAAATTCGCTTCCAATGAAATTACCCCAGAACACAAAAAATTCGCTTCCAAGGAAATCACCCCAGAGCACAAAAAATGCGATACCAAAGAAATCACCCTAGAACATAAATTTTCGCTTCCATCGAAATCACCCCAGAAAACAAAAAATTCGCTTGCAACGAAATCTCCTGAGAACACAAATATTCGCTTCCAAAAAATCACCCAGAGCACAAAAAATTCGCTTCCAACAAAATTACCCCAGAACACAAAAAAATTCGCTTGCAAAGAAATCTAATGAGAACACAAATATTCGCTTCCAACGAAATCACCCCAGAACACAAAAAATTCGCTTCCAACGAAATGACTCCAGAGCACAGAAAACACGCTTCCAACGAAATGACCCCAGAACAAAAAAAATTCGCTTCCAATACAATTACTCAGGAACACAAATATTCGCTTCCAATGAAATCACTCCAGAGCACAAAAAAATTCGCTTCCAAAGAAATCACCCCAGAACACAAGAAATTCGCTTCACAACGAAATCACCCAAGAGCACAAACTATTTGCTTCCAACGAAATGACCCCATACTTCAAAAATTTGCTTCCATCAAAATCACCTAATAACACAAAAAATTTGATTCCAAAGAAATGACCCCAGACCCCAAAATTTTGCTTCCAACGAAATGACTCCAGAGCAAAGAAAACACGCTTCCAACGAAATGACCCCCTACTTCAAAAATTTGCTTCCATCGAAAAAACCAGAGAACACAAAAATTTCGCTTCCAACAAAATTACTCAGGAACACAAATATTCGCTTCCAATGAAATCACTCCAGAGCACAAGAAATTCGCTTCCAAAGAAATTCCCCTAGAACATAAAAAATTTGCTTCCATCGAAAACACCCGAGAACACAAAAAATTCTCTTCCAAGGAAATTACCCAGAACAAAAGAAATTCGCTTCCAACGAAATCACGCCAGAGCACAAAAAATTCGCTTCCAACGAAAAGACCCCATACTTCAAAAATTTGCTTGCATCGAAATCACCTAAGAACACAAAAAATTCGCTTCCAACGAAATTACCCCAGAACACAAAAAATTCGCTTCCAACGAAATGACTCCAGAACCCCAAAATTTTGCTTCCAACGAAATGACTCCAGAGCAAAGAAAACACGCTTCCAAAGAAATGACCCCCTACGTCAAAAATTTGCTTCCATCGAAAAAACCGGAGAACACAAAAAATTCGCTTCCAACAAAATTACTCAGGAACACAAATATTCGCTTCCAATGAAATCACTCTAGAGCTTCCAACGAAATCCCCCTAGAACATAAAAAATTTGCTTCCATCGAAATCACCGGAGAACACAAAAAATTCGCTTCCAAGGAAATTACCCAGAACACAAGAAATTTGCTTCCAACGAAATCACGCCAGAGCACAAAAAATTCGCTTCCAACGAAATCACGCCAGAGCACAAAAAATTCGCTTCCAACGAAATCCCCCTAAAACATAAAAAATTCGCTTCCATCGAAACCACCCAAGAACACAAAAAATTCGCTTCCAACAAAATTACCCCAGAAGACAAGAAATTCGCTTCCAATGAAATCACCCCAAAATACAAAATATTCGCTTCCAACAAAATCACCCGGAACACAAACATTCGCTTCCAGCGAAATCACCCCAGAGCACAAAAAATACGCTGCAAATGAAATCAGCCCAGAATACAAAAAATTCACTTTCAACGAAATCACCCGAGAATACAAAAAATTCGCTTCCAACGAAATTACCCCTGAACACAAAAAATTCGCTTCCAACAAAATCACCCTAGAACATAAAAAATTTGCTTCCATGGAAATCACCACAGAACAAAAAAATTTGCTTCCAAAGAAATTACCCCAGAACACAAAAATTCGCTTCCAACGAAATCACCCCAGAACAAAAAAAAATCCCTTCGAAAGAAATGACTCAACAGCACAGAAAACATGCTTCCAATGAAATGACCACCTACTTCAAAAATTCGCTTCCAAAGAAATCACCCTAGAACACAAAAATTTTGCTTGCAACGAAATGACTCCATAACACTGGAAAAACGCTTCCAACGAAATCACCCCAGAACACAAAAAATTCTCTTCCCAGGAAATTACCCCAGAACACAAAAAATTCGCTTCCAGCGAAATGACCCCAGAGCCCCAAAATTTTGCTTCCAACGAAATGACTCCAGACCAAAAAAAAAACACGCTTCCAACGAAATGACCCCCTACTTCAAAAATTTGCTTCCATTGAAAATACCAAGGAGAACACAAAAATTCGCTTCCAACAAAATTACTCAGGAACACAAATATTCGCTTCCAATCAAATCACTCCAGAGCACAAAAAATTCGCTTCCAACGAAATCCCCCTAGAACATAAAAAATTTGCTTCCATCAAAATCACCCGAGAACAAAAAAAATTCGCTTGCAACAAAATTACCCCAGAAGACAAGAAATTCGCTTCCAATTAAATCACCCCCAAATACAAAAAATTCGCTTCCAACGAAATCACCCTAAAACACAAAAAATTCGCTTTCAACCAAATCACCCGAGAACACAAAAAATTCGATTCCAAGGAAATCACCCCAGAGCACAAAAATTCCCTTCCAACAAAATCACTCGAAAAAACAAATATAGACTTCCAAAGAAATTAACCCAAAACACAAAAAATTCGCTTCCAACGAAATCACCCCAGAGCACAAAAAATTCGCTTCCAACGAAACGACTCCAGAGCACAGAAAACACGCTTCCAACGAAATGACTCCCTACTTGAAAAATTTGCTTCCATCGAAATCACCAGAGAACACAAAAAATTCGCTTCCAACGAAATTACCCCAGAACACAAAAAAATTTGCTTGCAATGAAATCTCCTGAGAAGACAAATATTCACTTCCAACGAAATCACCCCAGAGCACAAAAAAATTCGCTTCCAACGAAATCACCCCAGAACACAAAAAATTTGCTTCCAACGAAATCACCCCAGAACACAAAAAAATTCGCTTAAAACGAAACGACTCCAGAGCACAGAAAACACGCTTCCAATGAAATGACCCCCACTTCAAAAATTTGCTTCCAACGAAATCACCCCAGCACACAAAAAATTGGATTCCAAAGAAATCACCCTAGAACACAAAAATTTCGCTTCCAAAGAAATGACTCTATAACACTGAAAAAACGCTTGCAACAAAATCACCTGAGAACACAAAAAATTCGCGTCCAACGAATTACCCCAGAACACAAGAAATTCGCTTCCAAAGAAATCACCCCAAAGCAAAAAAAATTCGCTTCCAACGAAATACCCCGAGAACACAAAAAATTTGCTTCCAACGCAACTACCCCAAAACACAAGAAATTCGCTTCCAACGAAATCACCCCAAAGTACAAAAAAATTTGCTTCCAACCAAATCACCTGAGAACACAAAAAATTCGCTTAAAACAAAACGACTCCAGAGCACAGAAAACACGCCTCCAACGAAATGACCCCCTACTTGAAAAATTTGCTTCCATCGAAATCACCAGAGAACACAAAAAATTCGCTGCCAACGAAATCAGCCCAAAACAAAAAAAATTTGCTTTCAACAAAATCACCCGGGAACACAAACATTCGCTTCCAACGAAATCACCCCAGAGCATAAAAAATTCGCTTCCAACGAAATCACCCCAGAACAAAAACATTTGCTTCCAAAGAAATTACCCCAGAACACAAAAATTGGCTTCCAACGAAATTACGCCAGAACACAAAAAATCCCTTCCAAAGAAATGATTCAAGAGCACAGAAAACACGCTTCCAATGAAATGACCCCCTACTTCAAAAATTTGCCTCCATCGAAAAAACCGGAGAACACAAAAAATTCGCTTCCAAGGAAATTACCCAGAACACAAGAAATTCGCTTCCAACGAAATCACGCCAGAGCACAAAAAATTCGCTTCCAACGAAAAGACCCCATACTTCAAAAATTTGCTTGCATCGAAATCACCTAAGAACACAAAAAAATTCGCTTCCAACGAAATTACCCCAGAACACAAAAAATTCGCTTCCAACGAAATGACTCCAGAACCCCAAAATTTTGCTTCCAACGAAATGACTCCAGAGCAAAGAAAACACGCTTCCAACGAAATGACCCCCTACTTCAAAAATTTGCTTCCATCGAAAAAACCGGAGAACACAAAAAATTCGCTTCCAACAAAATTACTCAGGAACACAAATATTCGCTTCCAATGAAATCACTCCAGAGCTTCCAAAGAAATCCCCCTAGAACATAAAAAATTTGCTTCCATCGAAATCACCCGAGAACACAAAAAATTCGCTTCCAAGGAAATTACCCAGAACACAAGAAATTTGCTTCCAACGAAATCACGCCAGAGTACAAAAAATTCGCTTCCAACGAAATCCCCCTAGAACATAAAAAATTCGCTTCCATCGAAACCACCCAAGAACACAAAAAATTCGCTTCCAACAAAATTACCCCAGAAGACAAGAAATTCGCTTCCAATGAAATCACCCCAAAATACAAAATATTATCTTCCAACAAAATCACCCTAAAACACAAAAAATTCGCTTGCAACCAAATCACCCGAGAACAAAAAAAAACCAATTCCAAGGAAATCACTCCAGAGCACAAAAAATTCCCTTCCAACAAAATCACTCGAGAACACAAATATAGACTTCCAAAGAAATCACCCCAGAACACAAAAAATTTGATTCCAACGAAAAAACTCCAGAGCACAGAAAACACGCTTCCAACGAAATGGCCCCCTACTTGAAAAATTTGCTTCCATCGAAATCACCAGAGAACACAAAAAATTTGCTTCCAACGAAATTTCCCCAGAACACAAAAAAATATTTGCTTACAACAAAATCTCCTGAGAACACAAATATTCGCTTCCAACGAAATCACCCCAGAGCACAAAAAATTCGCTGCAAATGAAATCAGCCCAGAATACAAAAAATTCACTTTCAACGAAATCACCCGAGAATACAAAAAATTCGCTTCCAACGTAATTACCCCTGAACACAAAAAATTCGCTTCCAACAAAATCACCCTAGAACATAAAAAATTTGCTTCCATGGAAATCACCACAGAACAAAAAAATTTGCTTCCAAAGAAATTACCCCAGAACACAAAAATTCGCTTCCAACGAAATCACCCCAGAACAAAAAAAAATCCCTTCGAAAGAAATGACTCAACAGCACAGAAAACACGCTTCCAATGAAATGACCACCTACTTCAAAAATTTGCTTCCAAAGAAATAACCCCAGAACACAAAAAATTGGATTCCAAAGAAATCACCCTACAACACAAAAATTTCGCTTCCAACGAAATGACTCCATAACACTGAAAAAACGCTTCCAACGAAATCTCCCGAGAATACAAAAAATTCGCTTCCAACGTAATTACCCCAGAACACAAAAAATTTGCTTCCAACAAAATCACCCGGAAGACAAATATTCGCTTCCAACGAAAACACCCCAGAGCACAAAAAATTTGCTTCCAAAGAAATCACACTAGAACATAAAAATTTCGCTTCCATCGAAATCACCCCAGAACAAAAAAATTTGCTTCCAAAGAAATTACCCCAGAACACAAAAATTCACTTCCAACGAAATCTCCCCAGAACACAAAAAATTCGCTTCCAAAGAAATCACCCTAGAACACAAAAATTTCGCTTCCAACGAAATGACTCCATAATACTGAAAAAACGATTCCAACGAAATCACCCCAGAACACAAAAAATTCTCTGCTTAGGAAATTACCCCAGAACACAAAAAATTTGCTTCCAACGAAATCAATTCACAAGAGAAAAAAATTTGCTTCCATCGAAATCACCACAGAACACAAAAAATTCGCTTCCAACGAAATGTCTCCAGAGCACAGAAAACACGCTTCCAACGAAATGACCCCAGAACACAAAAAATTCACTTCCAACAAAATTACTCAGGAACACAAATATTCGCTTCCAATGAAATCACTCCAGAGCACAAAAAAATTCGCTTCCAAAGAAATTACCCAAGAGCACAAACTATTTGCTTCCAACGAAATGACCCCCTACTTCAAAAATTTGCTTCCATCGAAATCACCCGGGAACACAAAAAATTCGCTTCCAACGAAATTACCCTAGAACACAAGAAATTCACTTCCAACGAAATCACGCCAGAGCACAAAAAATTCGATTCCAACGAAATCCCCCTAGAACATAAAAAATTCGCTTCCATCGAAATCACCCAAGAACACAAATTTCGTTGGAAGCGAATTTTTTGTGTTCTCGGGTGATTTCGTTGAAAGGGAATTTTTGTGTTCTAGGGTGATTTCTTTGGAGGAGAAGTTTGTGCTCTGGGATGATATCTTTGGAAGCGAATATTTGTGTTCTCAGGAGATTTCGTTGGAAAATAATTTTTTGTCTTCTAGGGTAATATCGTTGGAAGAGAATTTTTTGTGTTCTCCGGTTTTTTCGATGGAAGCAAATTTTGAAGTAGGGTGTCATTTCATTGGAAGCATGTTTTCTGTGCTCTGGAGTCATTTCGTTGGAAGCGAATTTTTTGTGCTCCGGGGTGATTTCGTTGGAAGCGAATTTGGCTTCTGGGGTAATGTCGTTGGAAGAGAATTTTTTGTGTTCTCCGGTTTTTTCGATGGAAGCAAATTTTGGAAGTAGGGGGTCATTTCGTTGGAAGCGTGTTTTCTGTGCTCTGGAGTCATTTCGTTAGAAGCTAATTTTGTGTGCTCTGGGGTGATTTCATAGGAAGCGAATATTTGTGTTCTCAGGAGATTTCGTTGCAAAGGAATTTTTTGTGTTCTGGGTTAATTTCGTTGGAAGCGAATTTTTTGTGTTCTCGTGTGATACCGTTGAAAGGGAATTTTTGTGTTCTAGGGTGATTTCCTTGGAAGCGAATTTTTTGTGCTCTGGGATGATATCTTTGGAAGCAAATATTTGTGTTCTCAGGAGATTTAGTTGGAAAAAAGAATTTTTTGTAGTCTGGGGAAATATTGTTGGAAGAGCATTTATTGTGTTCTCCGGTTTTTTCGATGGAAGCAAATTTTGAAGTAGGGTGTCATTTCTTTGGAAGCATGTTTTCTGTGCTCTGGAGTCATTTCGTTGGAAGCGAATTTTTTGTGCTCTAGGGTGATTTCGTTGGAAGCGAATATTTGAGTTCTCAGGAGATTTCGTTGCAAGTGAATTTTTTGTGTTCTGGGGTAATTTCGTTGGAAGCGAATTTTTTGTTTTCTCGCGTGATTTATTTGAAAGGGAATTTTTGTGTTCTGGGGTGATTTAGTTGGAAGCGAATTTTTTGTGCTCTGGGATGATATCTTTGGAAACGAATTTTGTGTTCTCAGGAGATTTCGTTGGAAAAGAATTTTTTGTCTTTTGGGGTAATATCGTTGGAAGAGAATTTTTTGTGTTCTCCGGTTTTTTCGATGGAAGCAAATTTTTGAAGTAGGGGGTCATTTCATTGACACCATGTTTTCTGTGTTCTGGAGTCATTTCGTTGGAGCGAATTCTTTGTGCTCTGCGGTCATTTCGATGGAAGCGAATTTTTGTCTTCTCAAGAGATTTCGTTGCATCTGAATTTTTTGTGTTCTGGAGTAATTTCGTTGGAAGCGAATTTTTTTGTGTTCTCAGGTGATTTCGTTGAAAGGGAATTTTTGCGTTCTAGGGTGATTTTGTTGGAAGCGAATTTTTTGTGCTCTGGGATGATATCTTTGGACGCGAATATTTGTGTACTCAGGAGATTTCGTTGGAAGCGAATTTGGCTTCTGGGGTAATGTCGTTGGAAGAGAATTTTTTGTGTTCTCCGGTTTTTTCGATGGAAGCAAATTTTGGAAGTAGGGGGTCATTTCGTTGGAAGCGTGTTTTCTGTGCTCTGGAGTCATTTCGTTGGAAGCGAATTTTTTGTGCTCTGGGGATTATTTCATTGGATGCGAATATTTGTGTTCTCAGAAGATTTCGTTGCATGCGAATTTTTTGAATTCTTGGGTAATTTCGTTGGAAGCGAATTTTTTGTGTTCTCAGGTGATTTCTATGGAAACAAATTTTTGAATAGGGGGTCATTTCGTTGGAAGCTTGTTTTCTGTGCCCTGGATTCATTTCGTTGGAAACGAGTTTTTTGTGCTCTAGGGTGATTTCGTTGGAAGCAAATATTTGTGTTCTCAGGAGATTTCGTTTGAAAAGAAATTTTTGTCTTCTGGGGTAATTTTGTTGGAAGCAAGTTTTTTGTGTTCTTGGGTGATTTCGATGGAAGAAAATTTTTGAAGTAGGGGGTCATTTCGTTGGAAGCGTGTTTTCTGTGCTCTGGAATCATTTCGTTGGAAGCGAATTTTTTTGTGCTCTGGGGTGATTTTGTTGGAATGTAATTTTTTTTGCTCTGGGATGATATCTTTGGAAGCGAATTTTTGGTGGTCTGGGGTGATTTCGATGGAAGGAAATTTTTTCTGTTCTGTGGTAATTTCGTTGAACGGGAATTTTTTGTGTTCTAGGGTGATTTCATTGGAAGCGAATTTTTTTGTGCTCTAGGATGACTTTTGGAAGCAAACATTTGTGTTCTCAGGAGATTTCATTTGAAGAGAATTTTTTGTGTACTGGGGTAATATTGTTGGAAGCGAATTTTTTGTGTTCTCAGGTGATTTCCTTGAAAGGGAATTTTTGTGTTCTAGGGTGATTTCTTTGGAAGCGAAGTTTTTGTGCGCTGGGATGATATCTTTGGAAGCAAGTATTTGTGTTATCAGGAGATTTCGTTGGAAAAGAATTTTTTCTCTTCTGTTTTAATATTGTTAGAAGAGAATTTTTTGTGTTCTCCGGTCTTTTCGATGGAAGCAAATTTTTGAAGTATGGGGTCATTTCGTTGGAAGCGTATTTTCTGTGCTCTGGAGTCATTTCGTTGGAAGCGAATT
Source organism: Meriones unguiculatus (assembly GCF_030254825.1). Classification (NCBI taxonomy): domain Eukaryota; kingdom Metazoa; phylum Chordata; class Mammalia; order Rodentia; family Muridae; genus Meriones; species Meriones unguiculatus. Next base: position 73,436,889 of record NC_083353.1, read on the forward strand.
TTTTGTGTTCTGGGGTGATTTCGTTGGAAGCGAATTTTTGTGTTCTCGAGTGATTTCGATGGAAGCAAATTTTTGAAGTATGGGATCATTTCGTTGGAAGGGAACTTTTGTGTTCTGGGGTGATTGCGTTGAAAGGGAATTTTTGTGTTCTAGGGTGATTTCGTTGGAAGCGAATTTTTTGTGCTCTTTTTTGGTATCTTTGGAAGCGAATATTTGTGTTCCCAGGAGATTTCCTTGGAAAAGAAATTTTTGTCTTCGGTGTTAATTTCGTTGGAAGCGAATTTTTTGTTTTCTTGGGTGATTTCGATGGAAGCAAATTTTTGGTGCTCTGGGGTGATTTGTTTGGAAGCGAATTTTTTGTATTCTGTGGTGATTTCAATAGAAGCGAATTTTCAGTGTTCTCGGGTGATTTCCTTGGAAGCGTGTTTTCTGTTCCCTGGAGTCATTTCGTTGGAAGCGAATATTTTGTGTTTTGGGTGATTTCGTTGGAAGCGAATTTTTTGTGTTCTGGGGTAATTGCTTTGGAAGCGAATTTGTTTTGTTCTAGGTGATTTCGTTGAAAGCAAATTTTTTATGTTCTAGGGTGATTCCGTTGGAAGCGAATTTTTTGTGCTCTGGGGTGATTTGTTTCGAAGCGATTTTTTTGTCTTCTGTGGTGATTTCAATAGAAGCGAATTTTCTGTGTTCTCGGGTGATTTCGTTGGAAGCGTGTTTTCTGTGCTCTGCAGTCATTTCTTTGGAAGCGAATTTTTTGTACTCTGGGGTGATTTTGTTGGAAGCGAATATTTGTGTTCTCAGGAGATTTCGTTGCAAGCGAATTTTTTGTGTTCTTGGGTGATTTCTTTGAAAGGGAATTTTTGTTTTCTAGGGTGATTTCGTTGGAACCGAATTTTTTGTGCTCTGGGATGATATCTTTGGAAGCGAATATTTGTGTTCTCAGGAGATTTCGTTGGAAAAGGATTTTTTGCCTTCTGGGGTAATATCGTTAGAAGAGAATTTTTTGTGTTCTCCGGTCTTTTCGATGGAAGCAAATTTTGAAGTATGGGGTCATTTCGTTGGAAGCGTGTTTTCTGTGCTCTGGAGTCATTTCGTTTGAAGCGAATTTGTTGTGTTCTCGGGTGATTTCGTTGAAAGCAAATTTTTTATGTTCTAGGGTGATTTCGTTGGAAGCAACTTTTTTGTGTTCTGGGGTGATTTGATTGAAAGCGAATTTTTTGTCTTCTGTGGTGATTTCAATAGAAGCGAATTATCTGTGTTCTCAGGTGATTTCTTTGGAAGCGTGTTTTTTGTGCTCTGGAGTCATTTCGTTGGAAGCGAATTTTTTGTGCTCTGGGATGATATCTTTGGAAGCGAATATTTGTGTTCTCAGGAGATTTCGTGGGAAAAGAATTTTTGTCTTCTGGGGTAATATCGTTGGAAGAGAATTTTTTGAGTTCTCCGGTTTTTTCGATGGAAGCAAATTTTTGAAGTAGGGGGTCATTTCGTTCGAAGCATATTTTCTGTGCTCTGAGGTGATTTCGTTGGAAGCGAATATTTGTTTTTCTCAGAGATTTTTTTGAAAGGGAATTTTTTTGTTCTAGGGTGATTTCTTTGGAATCGAACTTTTTGTGCTCTGGGATGATATCGTTGGAAGCGAATATATGTGTTCTCAGGAGATTTCGGTGGTAAAGAGTTTTTTGTGTTCTCCAGTTTTGCGATAGAAGCAAATTTTTGAAGTAGGGGGTCATTTCATTGGAAGCGTGTTTTCTGTGTTCTGGAGTCATTTCGTTGGAAGCGAATTGTTTTTGTTCTCGGGTGATTTCTTTGAAAGGGAATTTTTGTTTTCTGAGGTGATTTCGTTGGAAGCGAATTTTTTCTGCTCTGGGATGATATCTTTGGAATCGATTATTTGTGTTCTCAGGAGATTTCGTTGCAAAAGATTTTCTTGTCTTCTGGGGTAATGTCGTTGGAAGAGAATTTTTTCTGTTTTCCGGTTTTTTCAATGGAAACAAATTTTTGAAGTAGGGGGTCACTTCGTTGGAAGCGTGTTTTCTGTGCTCTGGAGTCATTTCGTTGGAAGCGAATTTTGTGTGCTCTGGGGTGATTTCGTTGGAAGCGAATTTTTTGTTTTCTCAGGTGATTTTTTTGAAAGGGAATTTTTTTGTTCTAGGGTGATTTCGTTGGAATCGAATTTTTTGTGCTCTGGGATGATATCTTTGGAAGCGAATATATGTGTTCTCAGGAGATTTCGTTGGAAAAAATTTTTTGTCTTCTAGGGTAATATTGTTGGAAGATAATTTTTTGTGTTCTCCGTTTTTTTCGATGGAAGCAAATTTTTGAAGTAAGGGTTCATTTCGTTGGAAGCGAATTTTTTTGTGCTCTGGGGTGATTTCGTTGGAAGCGAATATTTGTGTTCTCAGGAGATTTCGTTGGAAGCGAATTTTTTGTGTTCTCGGGTAATTTCCTTGAAAGGGAATTTTTGCGTACTATGGTGATTTCGTTGGAAGCGAATTTTTTGTGTTATGGGATGATATCTTTGGAAGCGAATATTTGTGTTCTCAGGAGATTTCGTTGCAAGCGATTTTTTTGTGTTCTGGCGTTAAGTCGTTGGAAGCGATTTTTTTGTGTTCTCGGGTGATTTCCTTGAAAGGGAATTTTTGCGTTCTAGGGTGATTTCTTTGGAAGCGATTTTTTGTGCTCTGGGATGATATCTTTGGAAGTGAATATTTGTGTTCTCAGGAGATTTCGTGGGAAAAGAATTTTTTGTCTTCTGTGGTAATATCTTTGGAAGCGAATTTTTTGTGTTCTCGGGTGATTCCGATGGAAGCAAATTTTTGAAGTATGGGATCATTTCGTTGGAAGCATGTTTTCTGTGCGCTGGAGTCATTTCGTTGGAAGTGAATTTTTTGTGTTCTGAGGTGATTTCATTGGAAGCGAATTTTTTGTCTTCTGGTGTAATTTCGTTGGAAGCAAATTTTTTGTGTTCTTGGGTGATTTCATTGAAAACTGTTTTTTTGTGTTCTAGCATGATTTCCTTGGAAGCGAATTTTTTGTGTTCTGGGGTGATTTCGATGGAAGGAAATTTTTTCTGTTCTGTGGTAATTTCGTTGGACATGAATTTTTTGTGTTCTCGGGAGATTTCGTTGAAAGGGAATTTTTGTGTTCTAGGGTGATATCTTTGGAAGCAAATGTTTTTGTGCTCTAGGATGATTTTTTGGAAGCAAACATTTGTATTCTCATGAGATTTCATTGGAAGAGAATTTTTTGTGTTCTGGGGTAATATTGTTGGAAGAGAATTTTTTGTGTTCTCCGGACTTTTGGATGGAAGCAAATTTTTGAAAGAGGGGGTCATTTCGTTGGTAGCGTGTTTTCTGTGCTCTGGAGTCATTTCGTTGGAAGCAAATTTTTTGTGTTCTGTAGTGATTTCATTGGAAGCGAATATTTGTGTTCTCAGGAGATTTTGTTGCAAGTGAATTTTTTGTGTTCTCAGGTGATTTCCTTGAAAGGGAATTTTTGTGTTCTAGGGTGATTTCTTTGGAAGCGAAATTTTTGTGCGCTGGGATGATATCTTTGGAAGCAAGTATTTGTGTTATCTGGAGATTTCGTTGGAAAAGAATTTTTGTCTTCTGGGGTAATATCGTTGGAAGAGAATTATTTGTGCTCTGGGGTGTTTTGTTTGGAAGCGAATTTTTTGTCTTCTTTGGTGATTTCAATAGAAGCGAATTTTCTGTGTTCTCGGGTGATTTCGTTGAAAGCGTGTTTTCTGTGCTATGGAGTCATTTCGTTGGAAGCGAATTTTTTGTACTCTGGGGTGATTTTGTTGGAAGCGAATATTTTTGTTTTCCGGAGATTTCATTGCAAGCGAAATTTTTGTGTTCTCGGGTGATTTCGTTGAAAGGGAATTTTTGTGTTGTAGGGTGATTTCTTTGGAAGCGAAGTTTTTGTGCTCTGGGATGATATCTTTGGAAGCGAATATTTGTGTTCTCAGGAGATTTCATTGGAAAAGAATTTTTTGTCTTCTGTGGTATTATCGTTAGGAGAGAATTTTTTGTGTTCTCCGGTCTTTTCGATGGAAGCAAATTTTGAAGTATGGGGTCATTTTGTTGGAAGCGTGTTTTCTGTGCTCTGGAGTCATTTCGTTGGAAGCGAATTTTTTGTGTTCTGGGGTGATTTCGTTGGAAGCGAATTTATTGTGTTCTGGGGTAATTTCGATGGAAGCAAGTTTTTTCTTTTCTCGGGTGATTTCGATGGAAGCAAATTTTTGAAGTACGGGATCATTTCGTTGGAAGCGAATTTTTTATGTTCTGGGGTAATTTCGTTGGAAGCGAATTTTTTGTGTTCTCGGGTGATTTCGTTGAAAAGGAATTTTTGTGTTCTAGGGTGATTTCGTTGGAAGCGAATTTTTTGGGCATTGAGATGGTATCTTTGGAAGCGAATATTTGTGTTCTCAGGAGATTTCGTTGGAAAAGAAATTTTTGTCTTTGGGGGTAATTTCGTTGGAAGCAATTTTTTGTGCTGTGTTTTGATTTCGTTGGAAGCGAATTTTTTTGTGTTCTCGGGTGATTGGGTTGAAAGGGAATTTTTGTGTTCTAGGGTGATTTCGTTGGAAGCAAATTTTTGAAGTATGGGATAATTTCGTTGGAGGCGTGTTTTCTGTGCTTTGGAGTCATTTCATTGGAAGCGAAATTTTTGTGTTTTGGGTGATTTCTTTGGAAGCGAATATTTTGTGTTCTCGGGTGATTTCGTTTGAAGCGAGATTTTTATGGTCTAGGATGATTTAGTTGCAAGCGAATTTTTTGTGTTCTGGGTTAATTTCTTTCGAAGCGAATTTGTTGTGTTTTCGGGTGATTTCGTTGAAAGCAAATTTTTCATGTTCTAGGGTGATTTCGTTGGAAGCAACTTTTTTGTGCTCTGGGGTGATTTGTTTGGAAGCGAATTTTTTGTCCTCTGTGGTGATGTCAATAGAAGCGAATTTTCTGTGTTCTCGGGTGATTTCGTTGGAAGCGTGTTTTCTGTGCTCTGGAGTCATTTCGTTGGAAGCGAATTTTTTGTACTCTGGGGTGATTTCTTTCGAAGCGAATATTTGTGTTCTCAGGAGATTTCGTTGCAAGCGAATTTTTTGTGTTCTCGGGTGATTACGTTGAAAGGGAATTTTTGTGTTCTAGGGTGATTTCTTTGGGAGGGAAGTTTTTGTGCTCTGGGATGATATCTTTGGAAGCAAATATTTGTGTTCTCAGAAGATTTCGTTGCAAGCAAATTTTTTGTGTTCTGGGGTAATTTCGTTGGAAGCGAATTTGTTGTGTTTTCGGGTGATTTCGTTGAAAGCAAATTTTTCATGTTCTAGGGTGATTTCGTTGGAAGCAACTTTTTTGTGCTCTGGGGTGATTTGTTTGGAAGCGAATTTTTTGTCTTCTGTGGTGATGTCAATAGAAGCGAATTTTCTGTGTTCTCGGGTGATTTCGTTGGAAGCGAATTTTTTGTGCTCTGGGGTGATTTCGTTGGAAGCGAATATTTGTGTTCTCAGGAGATTTCGTTGCAAGCGAATTTTTTGTGTTCTGGGGAAATTTCGTTGGAAGTGAATTTTTTGTGTTCTCGGGTCATTTTGTTGGAAGCGAATATTTCTGTTCTCAGGAGATTTCGTTGGAAAAGTAATTTTTGTCTTCTGGGGTAATTGCGTTGGAAGCGAATTTTTTGTGTTCTTGACTGATTTCGATGGAAGCAAATTTTTGAAGTATGGGGTCATTTCGTTTGAAGCGTGTTTTCTGTGCTCTGGAGTCATTTCGTTGGAAGCGAATTTGTTGTGTTTTCGGGTGATTTCGTTGAAAGCAAATTTTTTATGTTCTAGGGTGATTTCGTTGGAAGCAACTTTTTTGTGTTCTGGGGTGATTTGTTTGGAAGCGAATTTTTTGTCTTCTGTGGTGATTTCAATAGAAGCGAATTTTCTGTGTTCTTGGGTGATTTCGTTGGAAGCGTGTTTTCTGTGCTCTGGAGTCATTTCGTTGGAAGCGAATTTTTTGTGCTCTGGGATGATATCTTTGGAAGCGAATATTTGTGTTCTCAGGAGATTTCGTTGGAAAAGAATTTTTTGTCTTCTGGGGTAATGTCGTTGGAAGAGAATTTTTTGTGTTCTCCGGTTTTTTCGATGGAAGCAAATTTTGGAAGTAGGGGGTCATTTCGTTGGAAGCGTGTTTTCTGTGCTATGGAATCATTTCGTTGGAAGCGAATTTTTTGTGCTCTTGGGTGATTTCGTTGGAAGCGAATATTTGTGTTCTCAGGAGATTTCGTTGCAAGCGAATTTTTTGTGTTTTGTGGTAATTTCGTTGAAAGTGAATTTTTGTGTTCTCCTTTCAATTCATTGAAAGGGAATTTTTGCGTTGTAGGGTGATTTCGTTTGAAGCGAATTTTTTGTGCTCTGGGATGATATCTTTGGAAGTGAATATTTGTGTTCTCAGGAGATTTCGTGGGAAAAGAATTTTTGTCTTCTGGGGTAATATCGTTGGAAGAGAATTTTTTGAGTTCTCCGGTTTTTTCGATGGAAGCAAATTTTTGAAGTAGGGGGTCATTTCGTTGGAAGCATATTTTCTGTGCTCTGAGGTGATTTCGTTGGAAGCGAATATTTGTTTTTCTCAGGAGATTTTTTTGAAAGGGAATTTTTTTGTTCTAGGGTGATTTCTTTGGAATCGAACTTTTTGTGCTCTGGGATGATATCGTTGCAAGCGAATATATGTGTTCTCAGGACATTTCGGTGGTAAAGAGTTTTTTGTGTTCTCCGGTTTTACGATAGAAGCAAATTTTTGAAGTAGGGGGTCATTTCGTTGGAAGCGTGTTTTCTGTGTTCTGGAGTCATTTCGTTGGAAGTGAATTTTTTTTTTCTCGGGTGTTTTCTTTGAAAGGGAATTTTTTTGTTCTAGGGTGATTTCGTTGGAATCGAATTTTTTGTGCTCTGGGATTATATCTTTGGAAGCGAATATATGTGTTCTCAGGAGATTTCGTTGGAAAAGTATTTTTTGTCTTCTGGGGTAATATCGTTAGAAGAAAATTTTTTGTGTTCTCCGGTCTTTTCGATGGAAGCAATTTTTTGAAGCATGGGGTCATTTCATTGGAAGCGTGTTTTCTATGCTCTGGAGTCATTTCGTTGGAAGCGAATTTTTTGTGTTCTGGGGTTAATTCGTTGGACTCGAATTTTTTGTGTTCTGGGGTAATTTCGTTCGAAGCGAATTTTTTCTGTTCTCGGGGGATTTCGATGGAAGCAATTTTTTAAAGTATGGGATCATTTCATTGGAAGCATGTTTTCTGTGCTTTGGAGTCATTTCGTTGGAAGCAAATTTTTCGTGCTCTGTGGTGATTTCTTTGGAAGCGAATATTTGTGTTTTCAGGAGATTTTGTTGCAAGTGAATTTTTTGTTCTAGGGTGATTTCGTTGGAAGCGTATTTTTTGTGTTCTCCTGTGATTTCGTTGAAAGGGAATTTTTGTGTTCCAGGGTGATTTCGTTGGAAGCGAATTTTTTGTGCTCTGGGATGATATCTTTGGAAGCGAATATTTGTGTTCTCAGGAGGTTTCGTTGCAAGCGAATTTTTTGGGTTCTGGGGTGATTTCGTTAGAAGCGAATTTTTTGGGTTCTCGGATGATTTCCTTGAAAGGGAATTTTTGTGTTCTAGGGTGATTTCTTTGGAAGCGAAGTTTTTGTGCGCTGGGATGATATCTTTGGAAGCAAGTATTTGTGTTATCAGGAGATTTCGTTGGAATAGAATTTTTTGTCTTCTGGGGTAATATCGTTGGAAGAGATTTTTTTGTGTTCCCCAGTCTTCTCGATGGAAGCAAATTTTTGAAGTAGGGGGTCATTTCGTTGGAAGCAAATTTTTTGTGCTCTGTGGTGATTTCGTTGGAAGCGAATATTTGTGTTCTCAGGAGATTTCGTTGCAAAAGAATTTTTTGTGTTCTTGTGTGATTTCGTTGAAAACTAATTTTTTGTGTTCTAGCATGATTTCGTTGGAAGCGAATTTTTTGTGTTCTGGGGTGATATCGAAGGAAGGAAATTTTTTCTGTTCTATGGTAATTTCGTTGGACGTGAATTTTTTGTGTTCTCGGGAGATTTCGTTGAAAGGGAATTTATTTGTGCTCTGGGATGATATCTTTGGAAGTGAATATTTGTGTTCTCAGGAGATTTCTTGGGAAAAGAATTTTTGTCTTCTGGGGTAATATCGTTGGAAGAGAATTTTTTGAGTTCTCCGGTTTTTTTGATGGAAGCAAATTTTTGAAGTAGGGGGTCATTTCGTTGGAAGCACATTTTCTGTGCTATGGGGTGATTTCGTTGGAAGCGAATTTTTTGTGTTCTCGGGTGATTTCTTTGAAAGGGAATTTTTGTGTTCTAGGGTGATTTCGTTGGAAGGGAATTTTTTGTGCTCTGGGATGATATCTTTGGAAGGGAATATTTGTGTTCTCAGGAGATTTCAGTGGAAAAGTGTTTTTTGTGTTCTCCGGTTTTACGATAGAAGCAAATTTTTGAAGTAGGGAGTCATTTCGTTGGAAGCGTGTTTTCTGTGTTCTGGAGTCATTTCGTTGGAAGCGAATCTTTTTTGTTCTCGGGTGATTTCTTTGAAAAGCAATTTTTGTTTTCTCAGGTGATTTCGTTGGAAGCAAATTTTTTCTGCTCTGGGATGATATCTTTGGAAGCGAATATTTGTGTTCTCAGGAGATTTCTTTGGAAAAGAATTTTTTGTCTTCTGGGGTAATGTCCTTGGAAGAGAATTTTTTGTGTTCTCCGGTTTTTTCGATGGAAGCAATTTTATGAAGTAGGGGGTCATTTTGTTGGAAGCGTGTTTTCTGTGCTCTGGAGTCTTTTCGTTGCAAGCGAATTTTTTGTTCAGGGGTGTTTTCGTTGGAAGCGAATTTTTTGTGTTCTCTTGTGAGTTCGTTTAAAGGGAATTTTTGTGTTCTAGGGTGATTTCGTTGGAAGCGAATTTTTTGTGCTCTGGGATGATTCCTTTGGAAGCGAATATTTGTGTTCTCAGGAGATTTCGTTGCAAAAGAATTTTTTGTCTTCTGGGGTAATGTCGTTGGAAGAGAACTTTTTGTGTTCTCCGTTTTTTTCGATGGAAACAAATTTTTGAAGTAGGTGGTCACTTCGTTGGAAGCGTGTTTTCTGTGCTCTGGAGTCATTTCGCTGGAAGCGAATTTTGTGTGCTCTGGGGTGATTTCGTTGGAAGCGAAATTTTTGTGTTCTCCGGGTTTTTCGATGGAAGTAAATTTTTGAAGTAGGGGGTCATTTCGTTCGAATCGTGTTTTCTGTACTCTGGAGTCATTTCGTTGAAATGGAATTTTTTGTGCTCTGGGGTGATTTCGTTGGAAGCGAATTTTTTTGCGTTCTTAGGTGATTTCGTTGAAAGCTAATTTTTTTGTGTTACATGGTGATTTTGTTGGAAATGAATTTTTTGTGTTTTGGGGTAATTACGTTCTAAGTGAATTTTTGGTGTTCTCGCGATATTTCGATGGAAGCAAATTTTTGAAGTAGGGGTTCATTTCGTTGGAAGCCTGTTTTCTGTGCTCTAGAGTCATTTTGTTGGAAGGGAATTTTTTGCGCTCTGGGGTGATTTTGTTGGAAGGGAATTTTTTGCGCTCTGGGGTGATTTCGTTGGAAGCGAATTTTTTGTGTTCTTCGGTGATTTCGTTGAAAGCTAATTTTTTGTGTCTAGCGTGATTTCGTTGGCAGCGAATTTTTTGTGTTCTCGGGTGATTTCGATGGAAGCAAATTTTTTCTGTTCTGTGCTAATTTAGTTGCAAGCGAATATTCTCTGTTCTTGGGTGATTTTTTGGAAAGGGAATTTTTGTGTTCTAGGGTGATTTCGTTGAAAGGGAATTTTTGTGTTCAAGGGTGCTTTCGTTGGAAGCGAATTTTTTGTGCTCTGGGATGATATCTTTGGAAGCGAATATTTTTGTTCTCAGGAGATTTCGTTGGAAAAGAATTTTTTGTCTTCTGGGGTAATCTTGTTGGAAGAGAATTTTTTGTGTTCTCCGGTATTTCGATGGAATCAAATTTTTGAAATAGGGGGTCATTGCTTTGGAAGCGTGTTTTTGTGCTCTGGAGTCATTTCGTTGGAAGCAAATTTTTTGTGTTCTGGGGTGAGTTCAATAGAAGCAAATATTTGTGTTCTCAGAAGATTTCGTTGCTAGAGACTTTTTTGTGGTCTGGGGAAATTGATTTGGAAGCGAATTTTTTGTGTCCTCATGTGATTTCGATGGAAGCAAATTTTTGAAGTATACGGTCATTTCGTTGGAAGCAAATTTTTTCTGCTGTGGGGTGATTTTGTTGGAAGCGAATTTATTGTGCTCTGGGGTGATTTAGTTGGAAGCGAATTTTTTGTCTCTGTGGTGATTTCGATGGAAGCGATTTTTTTATGTTCTAGGGTGATTTCGTTGGAAGGGAATTTTTTGTGTTCTGGGGTCATTTCATTGGAAGTGTGTTTTCTGTGCTCTGGAGTCATTTCGTTGGAAGGGAATTTTTTGTGCTCTGGGGTGATTTCGTTGGAAGCGAATTTTTTGTGTTCTCGGGTGATTTCGTTGAAAGCGAATTTTTTATGTTCTAGGCTGATTTCGTTCGAAGCTTATTTTTTGTGTTCTGGGGTGATTTGGTTGGAAGTGAATCTTTTGTCTTCTGTGGTGATTTCGATGGAAGCAAATTTTTTATGTTCTAGGGTGATTTCGTTGGAAGCGAATTTTTTCTACTCTGGAATGATATCTTTTGAAGCAAATATTTGTGTTCTCACAATATTTCGTTTTCCGTGCTCTGGAGTCATTTCGTTGGAAGCAAATTTTTTGTGCTCTGGGGTGATTTCGTTGGAATCGAATATTTGTGTTCTCAGGAGATTACGTTGCATGCGGATTTTTTGTGTTCTGGGGTGATTTCGTTGGAAGCGAATTTTTTGTGCTCTGGGATGATATCTTTGGAAGCGAATGTTTGTGTTCTCAGGAGATTTCGTTGGAAAAGAATTTTTGTCTTCTGGGGTAATATCATTGGAAGAGAATTTTTTCTGTTCTCCAGTTTTTTCGATGGAAGCAAATTTTTCAAGTAGGGGGTCATTTCGTTAGAAGTGTGTTTTCTGTGCTCTGGAGTCATTTCGTTGGAAGCGAATTTTTTGTGCTCTGGGGTGATTTCGTTGGAAGCGAATATTGGTGTTCTCAGGAGATTTCGTTGAAATTGAATTTTTTGTGTTCTGGGGTAATATCGTTGGAAGAGAACTTTTGTGTTCTCCGGTTTTTTCAATGGGAGTAAATATTTGAAGTAGGTGGTCATTTCGTTGGAAGCATGTTTTCTGTGCTCTGGAGTCTTTTCGTTGGAAGCGAATTTTTTGTGCTCTGGGTTGGTTTCGTTGGAAGCGAATTTTTTGTGTTCTGGGGTGATGTCGTTGAAAGGGAATTTTTTGTGTCTGGGGTGATTTTGTTGGAAGCAAATTTTTTGTGCTCCAGGATGTATTCTTTGGAAGCGAATATTTGTGTTCTCAGAAAATTTCGTTGGAAGCAAATTTTTTGTGTTCTGGGGTAATTTCGTTGGAAGAGAAAATTTTGTGTGCTCAGGATTTTTCGATGGAAGCAAATTTTTAAAGTAGGGGGTCATTTCGTTGGAAGCGTGTTTTGTGTTTTGTAGTCATTTCGTTGGAAGTAAATTTTTTGTGTTCTGGGGTGATTTCTTTGGAAGAGAATTTTTTGTGTTCTGGGGTAATTTCGTTGGAAGCGAATTTTTTGTGTTCTCCGGTGATTTCGTTGAAAGGGATTTTTTTGTGTTCTAGGGTGATTTCTTTGGAATAAAATATTTTGTGTTCTGCTTTGATTTCAATGGAAGCAAATATTTTCTGTTTTGTGGTAATTTCGTTGGGCGTAAACTTTTTGTGTTCTCTGGTGATTTCGTTGAAAGGGAATTTTTTGTGTTCCAGGGTGATTTCTCTAAAAGGAAATTTTTGTGTTCTAGGGTGATTTGTGTTCACCGTTTTTTCAATGGGAGTAAATTTTTGAAGTAGGTGGTCATTTCGTTGGAAGCATGTTTTCTGTGCTCTGGAGTCTTTTCGTTGGAAGCGAATTTTTTGTGCTCTGGGATGATATCTTTGGAAGCGAATATTTGTGTTCTCAGGAGATTTCATTGTAAAAGAATTTTTTCTCTTCTGGGGTAATATCGTTGGAAGAGAATTTTTTGTGTTCTCCGGTTTCTTCAATGGAAGCAAATATTTGAAGTAAGGGGTCATTTCGTTCGAAACGAATTTTCTGTGCTCTGGAGTCATTTCATTGGAAGTGAATTTTTTGTGCTCTGGGGTGATTTGGTTGGAAGCGAATTTTTTGTCTTCTGTGGTGATTTCGATGGAAGCGAATTTTTTATGTTCTAGGGTGATTTCGTTGGAAGCGAATTTTTTGTGCTCTGGGGTGATTTAGTTGGAAGCGAATTTTTTCTGTTCTCGTGTGATTTCGTTGAAAGGGAATTTTTGTGTTCTGGGGTAATTTCGTTGGAAGCATATTTTTGTGTTCTCCGGTTTTTTCGATGGAAGCGAATTTTTTAAGTAGGGGGTCATTTTGTTGGAAGTGTGTTTTCTGTGCTCAGGAGTCATTTCGTTGGAAGCGAATTATTTGTGTTCTCGGGTGATTTCGATGGAAGCAAATTTTTGAAGTAAGGGTTCATTTCGTTGGAAGCATGTTTTCTGTGCTCTGGGGTAATTTCGTTGGAAGCTAATTTTTTGTGTTCTGGGGTGATTTCGTTGGAAGCGAATATTTGTGTTCTCAGAAAATTTCGTTGCAAGCAAATTTTTTGTGTTCTGGGGTTATTTCATTGGAAGCGAATTTTTTATCTTCTCCGGTTTTTCGATGGAAGCAAGTTTTTGAAGTAGGGGGTCATTTCGTTGGAATCGTGTTTTCTGTGCTCTGTAGTCATTTCGTTGGAAGCGAATTTTTTGTGTTCTCCGGTTTTTCGATGGAAGCAAGTTTTTGAAGTAGGGGGTCATTTCGTTGGAATCGTGTTTTCTGTGCTCTGGAGTCATTTCGTTGGAAGGGAATTTTTCGTGCTATAGGGTGATTTCGTTGGAAGCCTATTTTTTGTGTTCTCTGGTGATTTCATTGAAAGCTAATTTTTGTGTTCTAGCGTGATTTCATTAAAAGCGAATTTTTTCTGTTCTGGGGTGTTTTCGATGGAAGCAAATTATTTCTGTTCTGTGGTAATTTCGTTGGACGTGAATTTTTTGTGTTCTCGGGTGATTTCGTTGAAAGGGAATATTTTGTGTTCTATGGTGATTTCGTTGGAAGCAAATTTTTTGTGTTCTCGGGGGATTTCGTTGAAAGTGAATTTTTGTGTTCTGGGGTAATTTCATTGGAAGTGTATTTTTGTGTTCTCCGGTTTTTTCGATGGACGCGAATTTTTTAAGTAGGAGGTCATTTCGTTGGAAGTGTGTTTTCTGTGCTCTGGAGTCATTTCGTTGGAAGCGAATTTTTTGTGTTCTCGGGTGATATCGATGGTAGCAAATTTTTGAAGTAAGGGATTATTTCGTTGGAAGCGTGTTTTCTGTGCTCAGAAGTAATTTTCTTGGAAGCGAAGTTTTTGTGTTCTGGGGTGATTTCGTTGGAAGCGAATATTTGTGTTCTCAGAATATTTCGTTGCAAGCAAATTTTTAGTGTTCTGGGGTTATTTCATTGGAAGCGAATTTTTTATCTTCTCCGGTTTTTCGATGGAAGCAAGTTTTTGAAGTAGGGGGTCATTTCGTTGGAATCGTGTTTTCTGTGCTCTGTAGTCATTTCGTTGGAAGCGAATTTTTTGTGTTCTCCGGTTTTTCGATGGAAGCAAGTTTTTGAAGTAGGGGGTCATTTCGTTGGAATCGTGTTTTCTGTGCTCTGGCGTCATTTCGTTGGAAGGGAATTTTTTGTGCTCTGGGGGGATTTTGTTGGAAGCCAATTTTTTGTGTTCTCGGGTGATTGCATTGAAAGCTAATATTCGTGTTCTAGTGTGATTTCGTGGGAAGCGAATTTTTTGTGCTCTAGGATGATTTCTTTGGAAGCGAATATTTGTGTTCCCAGGAGATTTCTTTGGAAGTGAATTTATTCTGTTCTGGGGTAATTTCGTTGGAAGCGAATTTTTTGTGTTCTCGGGTGATTTCGATGGAAGCAAATTTTTCAAATATGGGGTCAATTCATTGTAAGCGTGTTTTCTGTGCCCTGGAGTCATTTCGTTGGAAGTGAATTTTTTGTGTTCTGGTGTGCTTTCATTGAAAGCGAATATGTGTGTTCTCAGAAGATTTGGTTGCAAGCGAATTTTTTGTGTTCTAGTGTAATTTCGTTGGAAATGAATTTTTTGTGTCCTCGGGTGATTTCAATGGAAGCAAATTTTTAAGTATGGGGTCATTTCATTGGAAGGGTGTTTTCTGTGCTCTGGAGTGATTTCGTTGGAAGCGAATATTTTGTGCTCTGGGGTGATTTCATTGGAAGCGAATATTTGTGTTCACAGGAGATTTCGTTGCAAGCGAATTTTTTTGTTCTGGGGTGATTTCATTTTAAGCGAATTTTTTGTGCTCTAGGAGGATACCTTTGGAAGAGAATATTTGTGTCCTCAGGAGATTTCGTTGGAAAAGAATTTTTTGTGTTCTCCGGTCTTTTCGGTGGAAGCAAATTTTTGAAGTAGGGGGTCATTTCGTTGGAAGCGTGTTTTCTTTGCTGAGGAGTCATTTCGTAGGAAGCGAACTTTTTGTGTTCTGGGTGATTTCGTTGCAAGCAAATTTTTTGTGTTCAGGGTTAATTTCGTTGGAAGCGAATTTTTGAGGTATGGGGTCATATCGTTGGACGCGTGTTTTCTGGGCTCTGGAGTCATTTCTTTGGAAGCGAATTTTTCGTGCCCTTGGGTGATTTTGTTGGAAGCGAATTTTTTGTGTTCTTGGGTGATTTCGTTGAAAGCAAATTTTTTATGATCTAGGGTGATTTCGTTGGAAGTGAATATTTTTCTGCTCATGGGTGATTTGGTTAGAAGCGAATTTTTTGGCTTCTGTGATGATTTTTATGGAAGCGAATTTTTTATGTTCTAGGGTGTTTTCGTTGGAAGGGAATTTTTTGTGCTCTGGGGTGATTTTTTGGAAGCCAATTTTTTGTGTTTCGGGTGATTTCATTGAAAGCTAATTTTTGTGTTCTAGCGTGATTTTGTTGGAAGCGAATTTTTTGTCTTCTGGGGTGATTTCGATGGAAGCAATTTTTTTTCTGTTCAGTGAATTTCGTTGGACGTGAATTTTTTGTGTTCTCGGGTGATTTCGTTGAAAGGTAATTTTTTGTTTTCTAGGGTGATTTTGTTGGAAGCGAATTTTTTTGTGCTCTGGGATGATTTCTTTGGAAGCGAATATTTGTGTTCCCAGGAGATATGGTTGGAAGCGAATTTATTGTTTTCTGGGGTAATTTCTTTGGAAGCGAATTTTTTGTGTTTTCGGGTGATTTCGATGGAAGCAAATTTTTCAAATATGGGGTAATTTCGTTGGAAGCGTGTTTTCTGTGCTCTGGAGTGATTTCGTTGGAAGTGAATTTTTTGTGCTCTGCGGTGATTTCATTGGAAGCGAATATTTGTGTTCTCAGGAGATTTCGTTGGAAAAGAATTTTTTGTCTTCTGGGGTAATATTGTTGGAAGAGAATATTTTGTGTTCTCTGGTTTTTTCGAAGGAAGCAAATTTTTGAAGTAGCAGATTATTTCGTTGGAAGCGTATTTTCTGTGCTCTGGAGTCATTTCGTTCGAAGCGAAATTTTGTGCTCGGGGGTGATTTTGTTGGAAGCAAATATTTGTGTTCTCAGGAGATTTCGTTGCAAGCGAATTTTTTGTATTCTGGGGTGATTTTGTTGGAAGGGAATTTTTTTGTGTTCTCGGGTGATTTCGTTGGAAGCGAATTTTTTGTGTTTTGGGGTGATTTCGATGGATACAAATTTTTGAAGTAAGGGGTCATTTCGTTGGAAGCGGGTTTCTGTACTCTGGATTCATTTCGTTGGAAGCGAATTTTTTGTCCTCTGGGGTGATTTCGTTAGAAGCGAATTTTTTGTGTTCTCGGGTAATTTTGATGGAACAAATTTTTGAAGTATGGGGTCATATCGTTGGAAACGTATTTTTTGTGTTCTCGGGTGATTTCGTTGAAAGCAAATTTTTTATGTACTAGGGTGATTTCGTTGGAAGTGAATTTTTTCTGCTCTGGGGTGATTTGAATGGAAGGGAATTTTTTGTGTTCTGTGGTGATTTCGATGGAAGCGAATTTTGTTGTTCTAGGTTGATTTCGTTGGAAGCGAATTTTTTGTGCTCTGGGGTGATTTCGTTGGAAGCGAATTTTTTGTGTTCTCGGGTGATTTCATTGAAAGGGAATTTTTGTGTGATAGGGTGATTTCGTTGGAAGCGAATTTTTTGTGCTCTGGGAAGATATCTTTGGAAGCAAATATTTGTGTTCTCAGGAGATTTCTTTGGAAAAGAATTTTTTGTCTTCTGCGGTAATATCGTTGGAAGCGAATTTTTTATTTTCTCTGGTTTTTTCGATGGAAGCAAATTTTTGAAGTAGGGGGTCATTTCGTTGGAAGCATGTTTTCTGTGCTCTGGAGTCATTTCCTTGGAAGGGAATTTTTTGTGCTCTGGGGTGATTTCATTTTAAGCTAATTTTTTTGTGTTTTAGCGTGATTTGGTTGGAAGCGAATATTTTGTGTTCTGGGGTTATTTCGATGGAAGCAAACATTTTCTCTTCTGTGGTAATTTCATTGGACGTGAATTTTTTGTATTCTCGGGTGATTTCGTTGAAAGGGAATTTTTTGTGTTCTCGGGTGATTTCGTTGTAAGCGAATTTTTTGTGCTCTGGGATGATTTCTTTGGAAGCGAATATTTGTGTTCCCAGGAGATTTCGTTGGAAGGGATTTTTTTGTGTTCTGGGGTAATTTCTTTGGAAGCGAATTTTTTGTATTCTACGGGTTTTTCGATGGAAGCAAATTTTCAAGTAGGGGATCATTTCGTTGGAACTGTGTTTTCTGTGCTCTGGAGTCATTTCGTTGGCAGCGAATTTTTTGTGCTCTGGGGTGATTTATTTGGAAGCGAATTCTTTATGTACTAGGGTGATTTCGTTGGAAGTGAATTTTTTCTGCTCTGGGGTGATTTGGTTGGAAGCGAATTTTTTGTCTTCTGTGGTGATTTCGAAGGAAGCGAATATTTTATGTTCTACGGTGATTTCGTTGGAAGCGAAATTTTTATGCTCTGGGATGATATTTTTGGAAGCGAATATTTGTGCTCTCAGGAGATTTCGATGGAAAAGAATTTTTTGTGTTCTGGGATAAATTCGTTGGAAGCGAATTTTTTGTGTTCTGGGGTGATTTCGATGGTAAGAAATTTTTGAAGTTGGGGTCATTTCGTTGGAAGCGGGTTTTCTGTACTCTGGATTCATTTCGTTGGAAGCGAATTTTTTGTGCTCTGGGGTGATTTCGTTGGAAGCGAATTTTTTCTGTTCTCGGGTGATTTTGATGGAAGCAAATTTTTGAAGTATGGGGTCATATCGTTGGAAACGAATTTTTTGTGTTCTCGGGTGATTTCGTTGGAAGTGAATTTTTTCTGCTCTGGGGTGATTTTGTTGGAAGCGAAATTTTTGTGTTCTCGGTTGATTTCGTTGAAAGTGAATTTTTGTGTTATAGGGTTATTTCGTTGGAAGCGAATTTTTTGTGCTCTGGGATGATATCTTTGGAAGCAAATATTTGTGTTCTCAGGAGATTTCGTTGGAAAAGAATTTTTTGTCTTTTGGGGTAATATCGTTGGAAGAGAATTTTTTGTGTTCTCTGGTTTTTTTGATGGAAGCAAATTTTTGACGTAGGGGGTCATTTGGTTGGAAGCGTGTTTTCTGTGCCCTTTAGTCATTTCGTTGGAAGCAAAATTTTTGTACTCTGGGGTGATTTCGTTGGAAGCTAATTTTTGTGTTCTCAGGAGATTTCGTTGCATGCGAATTTATTGTTTTCTCGAGTAATTTTGTTGGAAGCAAATTTTTTGTGTTCTCGGGTGATTTCGTTGAAATCGAATTTTTGCGTTCAAGGGGGATTTTGTTGGAAGCGTATTTTTTGTGCTCTGGGATGATATCTATTGAAGCGAATTTTTTTGTGTTCCCTGGTGATTTCGATGGAAGCAAATTTTTGAAGTATGGGATCATTTAGTTGGAAGCGTGTTTTCTGTGCTCTGGAGTCATTTCGTTGGAAGCGAATTTTTTGTGTTCTGGGGTGATTTCTTTGGAAGCGAATATTTGTATTCTCAGAAAATTTCGTTGAAAGCGAATTTTTTGTGTTCTTGGGTAATTTCGTTGGAAGCGAATTTTTTATGTTCTCCGGTTTTCGATGGCAGCAAATTTTTTAAGTAGGGGGTCATTTCGTTGAAATCGTGTTTTATGTGCTCTGGAGTCATTTCATTGGAAGGAAATTTTTTGTGCTCTGGGGTGATTTCATTGAAAGCTATTTTTTTGTGTTCTAGTGTGATTTCTTTGGAAGCGAATTTTTCGTGCTCTTGGGTGATTTCGTTGGAAGCGAATATTTGTGTTCACAGGAGATTTCTTTGCAAGCGAATTTTTTGTGTTCTGGGGTGATTTCGTTGGAAGCGAATTTTTTGTGCTGTGGGGTGATTTCGTTGGAAGCCAATATTTGTGTTCTCAGGAGATTTCGTTGCAGGCAAATTTTTCGTGCTCTTGGGTGATTTCGTTGGAAGCGAATATTTGTGTTCACAGGAGATTTCATTTTAAGCGAATTTTTTGTGTTCTAGGGTAATTTTTTGGAAGCGAATTTTTCGTACTCTGGGATCATATCTTTGGAAACGAATATTTGTGTTCTCAGGAGATTTCGTTGGAAAAGAATTTTTTGTCTTCTGGGGTAATATCGTTGGAATAGAATTTTTTATGTTCTCCGGTTTTTTTGATTGAAGCAAATTTTTGATGTCATTTCGTTGGAAGCGTGTTTTCTGTGCTCTGGAGTTACTTGTTGGAAGAGAATTTTTTGTGTTCTGGGTTGATTACTTTGGAAGCAAATTTTTTCGTGCTCTGGAGTGATTTCGTTGGAAGCGAATTTTTTTTGTTCTTGGGTGATTTCGTTGAAAACTGATTTTTTGTGTTCTAGCATGATTTCCTTGGAAGCGAATTTTTTGTGTTCCTGGGTGATTTCGATGGAAGCAAATTTTTTCTGTTCTATGGTAATTTTGTTGGATGTGAATCGTTTGTGTTCTCAGGTGATTTCGTTGAAAGGGAATTTTTTGTGTTAGAGGGTGATTTTGTTGGAAGCGAATATTTTTGTACTCTGGGATGATTTTTTTGGAAGCGAATATTTGTGTTTTCAGGAGATTTCGTTGGAAGCGAATTTTTTTGTGTTCTGGGGTAATTTTGTTGGAAGCAAATTATTTGTGTTCCTGGGTGATTTCGATGGAAGCACATTTTTGAAATATTGGGTCATTTCGTGGAAAGCGTGTTTTCTGTGCTCTGGAGTAATTTCATTTTTGTTCTCAGAAAATTTCGTTGCAAGCGAATTTTTTGTGTTCTGTGGAAATTTCGTTGGAAGCGAATTTTTTATGTTCTCTGGTTTTTCGATGGAAGAAAATTTTTGAAGTAGTGGGTCATTTCGTTGGAATAGTGTTTTCTGTGCTCTGGAGTCATTTCGTTGGAAGGGAATTTTTTGTGCTCTGGGGTGATTTCTTTGGAAGCGAATTTTTTGTGCTCTGGATGATATCTTTGGAAGCGAATATTTGTGTTCTCAGGAGATTTCGTTGGAAAAGAATTTTTTGTGTTCTGGGGTAATTTCGTTGGAAGCGAATTTTTTTGTCTTCTGAGGTAATATCTTTAGAAGAGAATTTTTTATGTTCTCCGTTTTTTTCGATGGAAGCAAATTTTGAAGTAGGGGGTCATTTCGTTGGAATCGTGTTTTATGTGCTCTGGAGTCATTTCGTTGGAAGGGAATTTTTTGTGCTGTGGGGTGATTTCATTGAATTTTTTGTGTTCTCGGGTGATTTCGTTGAAAGGGAATTTTTTGTGTTCTATGGTGATTTCTTTGGAAGCGAATTTTTTGTGCTCTGGGATGATTTCTTTGGAAGCGAATATTTCTGTTCCCAGGAGATTTCGTTGGAAGCGATTTTTTGTGTTCTGGGGTAATTTCGTTGGAAGCGAATTTTTTGTGTTCTCGGGTGATTTCGATGGAAGCAAATTTTTGAAGTATGGGGTCATATCGTTGGAAGCGTGTTTTCTGTGCTCTGGAGTCATTTCTTTGGAAGCCAATTTTTTTTGTGCTCTGGGGTGCTTTCGTTGGAAGCGAATTTTTTTGTGCTCTGGGATGATTTCTTTGGAAGTGAATATTTGTGTTCTCAGGAGATTTCGTTGGAAAAGAATTTTTTGTCTTCTTGGGTAATCTCGTTGGAAGAGAATTTTTTGTGTTCTCTGGTTTATTCGATGGAAGCAAAATTTTGAATTAAGGGGTCATTTCGTTGCAAGCGTGTTTTCTGTGCTCTGGAGTCATTTCTTTGGATGCGAATTTTTTGTGCTTTGGTGTGATTTCGCTGGAACCGAATATTTGTGTTCTCAGGAGATTTCGTTGCAAGCGAATTTTTTGTGTTCTGGGGTAATTTCGTTGGAAGCGAATTTTTTGTGTCCTCGGGTGATTTCGATGGAAACAAATATTTGAAATATTGGGTCATTTCGTTGGAATCGTGTTTTCTGTGCTCTGGAGTCCTTTCGTTGGAAGGGAATTTTTTGTGTTCTCGGGTTATTTCAATGGAAGCAAATTTTTGAAGTATGGGATCATTTCGTTGGAAGCTCGTTTTCTGTGCTCTGGAGTCATTTCGTTTGAAGCCTATTTTTTGTGTTCCGGGTTAAATTCGTTGGAAGCGAATTTTTTGTGTTCTCCGGTTTTTTCAATGGAAGCAAATTATTGAAATAGGGGGTCATTTCATTGGAAGCGTGTTTTCTGTGCTCTGGAGTCATTTCATTGGAAGCGAATTTTTTGTGTTCTGGGGTGATTTCGTTGGAAGCGATTATATGTGTTCTCAGAAGATTTCGTTGAAGGCAAATTTTTTGTGTTCTGGGGTAATTTCTTTGAAAGCGAATTTTTTGTGTTCTCAGGTGATATCGTTGAAAGCGAATTTTTTTATTCTAGGGTGATTTCTTTGGAAGCGAATTTTTTGTGCTCTGGGGTGAGTTCGTTGGATGCGAATATTTGTGTTCTCAGGAGGTTTCATTGGAAAAGAAATTTTTGTCTTCTGGGGTAATTTCATTGGAAGCGAAATTTTTGTGTTCTCAGGTGATTTCGATGGAAGCAAATATATGAAATAGGGGGACATTTCGTTGGAATCGTGTTTTCTGTGCTCTGGAGTCCTTTCGTTGGAAGTGAATATTTTGTGCTCTGGGGTGATTTCGTAGGAAGCGATTTTTTTGTGTTCTCGGGTGATTTCATTGAAAGGGAATTTTTGCGTTCTAGGGTGATTTCATTGGAAGCGAATTTTTTGTGCTCTGGGACGATTTCGTTGGAAGCGAATATTTGTGTTCTCAGGAGATTTCATTGCAAGCGAATTTTTTGTGTTCTGGGTTGATTTCATTGGAAGCGAATTTTTTGTGTTCTCTGGTGATTTCTTTGAAAGGAAATTTTGTGTTTTCGGGTGATTTATTTGAAAAAGCTAATTTTTTGTGTTGTAGCGTGATTTCGTTGGAAGCAAATTTTTTTTATTCTGGGGTGATTTCGATGGAAGCAAATTTTTTTCTGTTCTGTGATAATTTCGTTGGACGTGAATTTTTTGTGTTATCGGGTGTTTTCGTTGGAAGCGAATATATGTGTCCTCAGAAGATTTCGTTGAAAGCGAAATTTTTGTGCTCTGGGGTGATTTCTTTGGAAGCGAATATTTGTGTTCTCAGGAGATTTCGTTGCAAGCGAATTTTTTGTGTTCTGGGGTAATTTCGTTGGAAGCGTATTTTTGTGTTCTCTGGTTTTTTCGATGGAAGCAAATTTTTTAAGTAGGGGGTCATTTCGTTTGAAGCGTGTTTTCTGTGCTCTGGAGTCATTTCGTTGGAAGCGAATTTTTTGTGTTCTCTGGTGATTTCGATGGAAGCAAATATTTGAAGTATGAGATCATTTTGTTGAAAGCATGTTTTCTGTGCTCTGGAGTAATTTCGTTGGAAGCGAATTTTTTGTGTTCTGGGGTGATTTCGTCGGAAGCAAATATTTGTGTTCTCAGAAAATTTCGTTGCAAGCGAATTTTTTGTGTTCTGGGGTAATTTCGTTGGAAGTGAATATTTGTGTTCTCAGAAAATTTCGTTGCAAGCGAATTTTTTTGTTCTGGGGTGATTTCGTTGGAAGCGAATATTTGTGTTCTCAGAAAATTTCGTTGCAAGTGAATTTTTTGTGTTCTGGGGTAATTTCTTTGAAAGCGAATTTTTCATGTTCTCCGGTTTTTCGATGGAAGCAAATTTTTTAAGTAGGGGGTCATTTCGTTGGATTCGTGTTTTATGTGCTCTGGAGTCATTTCGTTGGAAGAGAATTTTTTGTGCTCAGGGGTGATTTCATTGAACGCTAATTTTTTGGGTTCTAGCGTGATTTCTTTGGAAGAGAATTTTTTGTGTTCTCGGGTGATTTCGATGGAAGCAAAATTTTTCTGTTCTGTGGTAATTTCGTTGGACCTGATTTTTTGTGTTCTCAGGTGATTTTGTTGAAAGGAAATTTTTTGTGTTCTAGGGTGAATTCGTTGGAATCGAATTTTCTGTGCTCTGGAGTCATTTCGTTGGAAGCTATTTTTTTGTGTTCTCGGGTGATTTCGTTGAAAGGGAATGTTTTGTGTTCTAGGGTGATTTTGTTGGCAGCGAATTTTTTGTGTTCAGGGGTGATTTCGATGGAAGCAAATTTTTGAAGTATGGGGTCATATCATTGGAAGCATGTTTTCTGTGCTCTGGAGTCATTTCTTTGGAAGCGAATTTTTCGTGCTCTTGGGTGATTTCGTTCGAAGGGAATTTTTTGTGCTCTGGGATGATATCTTTGGAAGCGAATATTTGTGTTCTCACGAGATTTCGTTTGAAAAGAAGTTTTTGTCTTCTGGGGTAATATCATTGGAAGAGAATTTTTTGTCTTCTGTGGTGATTTCGATGGAAGCGATTTTTTTTTGTTCTATGGTGTTTTCGTTGGAAGCGAATTTTTTGTGTTCTTGGGTGATTTCACTGAAAGGGAATTTTTGTGTTCTAGGGTAATTTCGTTGGAAGCAAATTTTTTGTGCTCTGGGACGATTTCGTTGGAAGCGAATTTTTGTGTTCTCAGGAGATTTCATTGCAAGTGAATTTTTTGTGTTCTGGGGTGATTTTATTGGAAGCGAATTTTTTGTGTTCTCACGTGATTTCTTTGAAAGGAAATTTTGTGTTTTCGGGTGATTTCGTTGAAAAAGCTAATTTTTTGTGTTCTAGCGTGATTTCGTTGGAAGCAAATTTTTTTTATTCTGGGGTGATTTCGATGGAAGCAAATTTTTTTCTGTTCTGTGATAATTTCTTTGGACGTGAATTTTTTGTGTTATCGGGTGCTTTCGTTGGAAGCGAATTGTTTGTGCTCTGGGATGATTTCTTTGGAAGCGAATATTTGTGTTCTCAGGAGATTTCATTGGAAAAGAATTTTTTGTCTTCTGGGGTAATCTCGTTGGAAGCGAATTTTTTGTGTTCTCTGGTGATTTCGATGGAAGCAAATATTTGTGTTCTCAGAAAATTTCGTTGCAAGCGAATTTTTTGTGTTCTGGGGTAATTTCGTTGGAAGCGAATATTTGTGTTCTCAGAAAATTTCTTTGCAAGCGAATTTTTTTGTTCTGTGGTGATTTCGTTGGAAGCGAATATTTGTGTTCTCAGAAAATTTCGTTGTGTTCTCCGGTTTATTCATTGGAAGCAAATTTTTGAAGTAGGGGGTCATTTCGTTGCAAGCGTGTTTTCTGTGCTCTGGAGTCATTTCCTTTCAAGGGAATTTTTTGTGCTCTCGGGTGATTTCATTGCAAGTGAATTTTTTGTGTTCTCGGGTGATTTCGTTGAAAAAGCTATTTTTTGTGTTCTAGCATGATTTGGTTGGAAGCAAATTTTTTGTATTATGGGGTGATTTCGATCAAAGCAAATTTTTCTGTTCTGTGATAATTTCGTTGGACGTGAATTTTTTGTGTCATCGGGTGATTTTGTTGGAAGCGAATTTTTTTGTGCTCTGGGATGATATCTTTGGAAACGAATATTTGTGTTTTCAGGAGATTTCGTTGGAAAAGAATTTTTTGTCTTCTGGGGTAATATCGTTGGAAGAGAATTTTTTGTGTTCTCCGGTTTTTTTGATGGAAGCAAATTTTTGAAGTAGGGGGTCATTTCGTTGGAAGCGTGTTTTCTGTGCTCTGGAGTCATTTCGTTGGATGCGAATTTTTTGTGCTTTGGTGTGATTTCGTTGGAAGCTTATATTTGTGTTCTCAGGAGATTTCGTTGGAAAAGAATTTTTTGTCTTCTGCGGTAATATCGTTGGAAGAGAATTTTTTGTGTTCTCCGGTATTTTCGATGGAAGCAAATTTTGAAGTAGGGTGTCTTTTCGTTGGAAGCATGTTTTCGTTGCTCTGGAGTCATTTCGTTGGAAGCGAATTTTTTTGTGATCTCGAGTGATATCGTTGAAAGGGAATTTTTGTGTTCTGGGGTGATTTCTTTAGAAGCGATTTTTTTTTGCTCTGGGATGATATCTTTGGAAGCGAATATTTGTGTTCTCAGGAGATTTCTTTGCAAGTGAATTTTTTGTGTTCTGGGGTAATTTCATTGGAAGAGAATATTTTGTGTTCTCCAGTTTTTTCGATGGAAGCAAATTTTGAAGTAGGTAGTCATTTCGTTGGAAGCATGTATTCTGTACTCTGGAGTCATTTCGTAGGAAGCGAAATTTTTGTGTTCTCGGGTGATTTCGTTGAAAGGGAATTTTTGTGTTCTAGGGTGATTTCGTTGGAAGCGAATTTTTTGTGCTCTGGGATGATATATTTGGAAGCGAATATTTGTGTTCTCAGGAGATTTCGTTGCAAGTGAATTTTTTGTGTTCTGGGGTAATTTCATTGGAAGAGAATTTTTTGTGTTCTCGGGTGATTTTGTTGAAATGATTTTTTTGTGCTCTGGGATGATATCTTTGGAAGCGATTATTTGTGTTCTCAGGAGATTTCGTTGCAAGTGAATTTTTTGTGTTCTGGGGTAATTTCGTTGGAAGCGTATTTTTTGCGTTCTCACGTGATTTCTTTGAAAGGGAATTTTTGTGTTCTGCGGTGATTTCGTTGAAATGATTTTTTTGTGCTCTGTGATGATATCTTTGGAGGCGAATATTTGTGTTCTCAGGAGATTTCGTTGAAAAAGAATTTTTTGTCTTCTGGAGTAATCTCGTTGGAAGAGAATTTTTTGTGTTCTCGGGTGATTTCCTTGAAAGGGAACTTTTGTGTTCTGGGGTGATTTCGTTGAAATGATTTTTTTGTGCTCTGGGATGATATCTTTGGAAGCGATTATTTGTGTTCTCAGTAGATTTCGTTGGAAAAGAATTATTTGTCGTCTGGGGTAATATCGTTGGAAGAGAATTTTTTGTGATCTCCGGTTTTTTCGATGGAAGCAATTTTTTCAAGTAGGGGGTCATTTCGATGGAAGCGAATTTTTTGTGCTCTGGGGTGATTTCTTTGGAAGCAACTGTTTTGTGTTCTCGGGTGATATCGTTGAAAGGGAATTTTTGTGTTCTGGGGTGATTTCGATGGAAGCGATTTTTTTTTGCTCTGGGATGATAAGTTTGGAAGCGAATACTTGTGTTCTCAGGAGATTTTGTTGCAAGTGAATTTTTTGTGTTCTGGGGTAAGTTCGTTGGAAGCGAATTTTTTGTGTTCTCACGTGATTTCTTTGAAAGGGAATTTTTGTGTTCTGGGGTGATTTCATTGAAATGATTTTTTTGTGCTCTGGGATGATATCTTTGGAAGCGAATATGTGTGTTCTCAGGAGTTTTCGTTGGAAAAGAATATTTTGTCTCCTGGGGTAATATCGTTGGAAAAGAATTGTTTGTGTTTTCCGGGTTTTTCGATGGAAGCAAATTTTTGAAGTAGGGATCATTTCATTGGAAGCATGTTTTCTGTGCTCTGGAGTCATTTCGTTGGAAGCGAATTTTTTGTGCTCTGGGATGATTTCGTTGTAATCGAATATTTGTGTTCTCAGGAGATTTCGCTGGAAAAGAATTTTTTGTCTTATGGGGTAATTTGGTTGGAAGCGAAATTTTTGTGTTCTCGGGTGATTTCGTTGAAAGGGAATTTTTGTGTTCTAGGGTGATTTCGTTGGAAGCGAATTTTTTGTGCTCTGGGATGGTATCTTTGGAAGCGAATATTTGTGTTCTCAGTAGATTTCGTTGGAAAATAAATTTTTCTCTTCGGGGGTAATTTCGTTGGAAGCGAATTTCTTGTGTTCTTGGGTGATTTCGATGGAAGCAAATTTTTGAAGGATGGTATAATTTCGGTGGAGGTGTGTTTTCTGTGCTTTGGAGGCATTTCATTGGAAGCGAAATTTTTGTGTTTTGGGTGATTTCGTTGGAAGCGAATTTTTTGTGTTCTCGGGTGATTTCGTTTGAAGCGAGTTTTTTATTTTCTAGGGTGATTTCGTTGCAAGCGAATTTTTTGTGTTCTGGGGTAATTTCTTCGGAAGCGAATTTGTTGTGTTCTGGGGTGATTTCGTTGAAAGCAAGTTTTTTATGTTCTAGGGTGATTTTGTTGCAAGCGAATTTTTGGTGTTCTGGGGTAATTTCCTTGGAAGCGAATTTTTTGTGTTCTGGGGTGATTTCGTTGCAAGTGAATTTTTTGTGTTCTGGGGTGATTTCGTTGGAAGCAATTTTTTTGTGTTCTCGGGTGATTTCCTTGAAAGGGAATTTTTGTTTTCTAGGGTGATTTCTTTGGAGCGAATTTTTTTGCGCTGGGATGATATCTTTGGAAGCAAGTATTTGTGTTATCAGGAGATTTCGTTGGAAAAGAATTTTTTGTCTTATGGGGTAATATCGTTGGAAGAGAATTTTTTGTGTTCTACAGTCTTCTAGATGGAAGCAAATTTTTGAAGTAGGGAGTCATTTCGTTGGAAGCGTGTTTTCTGTGCCCCTGAGTCATTTCTATGGAAACGAATTTTTTGTGTTCTGGGGTGATTTCGTTGGAAGCGAATTTTTTGTGTTCTTGGGTGATTTCTTTGAAAGGGAATTTTTGTGTTCTAGGGTGATTTCGTTGGAAGCGAATTTTTTGTGCTCTGGGATTGTATCTGTGGAAGCGAATATTTGTGTTCTCAGGAGATTTTGTTGGAAAAGAAATTTTTGTCTTCGGGGGTTATTTCGTTGGAAGCGAATTTTTTGTGTTCTTGGGTGATTTCAATGGAAGCAAATTTTTGAAGTATGGGATAAATTCGTTGGAGGTGTGTTTTCTGTGCTTTGGAGTCATTTCATTGGAAGCGAAATTTTTGTGTTTTGGGTGATTTCGTTGCAAGCGAATTTTTTGTGTTCTGGGGTAATTTCTTCGGAAGCGAATTTGTTGTGTTCTCGGGTTATTTCGTTGAAAGGAAATTTTTTATGTTCCAGGGTGATTCTGTTGGAAGCGAATTATTTGTGCTCTGGGGTGATTTGTTTGGAAGCTAATTTTTTGTCTTCTGTGGTGATTTCAATAGAAGCGAATTTTCTGTGTTCTCGGCTGATTTCGTTGGAAGCATGTTTTCTGTGCTCTGGAGTCATTTCGTTGGAAGCGAATTTTTTGTGCTCTGTCGTGATTTCGTTGGAAGCAAAATTTTTGTGTTCTCGGGTGATTTCGTTTGAAGTGAGTTTTTTATGTTCTAGGGTGATTTCGTTGCAAGCGAATTTTTTGTGTTCTGGGGTAATTTCGTTGGAAGCGAATTTGTTGTGTTCTCGGGTGATTTCGTTGAAAGTAAATTTTTATGTTCTAGGGTGATTTCGTTGGAAGCAACTTTTTTGTGCTCTGCGGTGATTTGTTTGCAAGCGAATTTTTTGTCTTCTGTGGTGATTTCAATAGAAGCGAATTTTCTGTGTTCTCGGGTGATTTCGTTGGAAGCGTGTTTTCTGTGCTGTGGAGTCATTTCGTTGGAAGCAAATTTTTTGTATTCTGTGGTGATTTCGTTGGAAGCGAATATTTGTGTTCTCAGGAGATTTCCTTGCAAGCGAATTTTTTGTGTTCTCGGGTGATTTCGTTGAAAGGGAATTTTTGTGTTCTAGGGTGATTTCTTTGGAAGAGAAGTTTTTGTGCTCTGGGATGATATCTTTGGAAGCGAATATTTGTGTTCTCAGGAGATATCGTTGGAAAAGAATTTTTTGTCTTCTGGGGTAATATAGTTAGAAGAGAATTTTTTGTGTTCTCCGGTCATTTCGATGGAAGCAAATTTTTGAAGTATGGGGTCATTTCGTTGGAAGCGTGTTTTCTGTGCACTGGAGTCATTTCGTTGGAAGCGAATTTTTTGTGTTCTGGGGTGATTTCTTTGGAAGCGAATTTTTTGTGGTCTGGGGTAATTTCGTTGGAAGCGAATTTTTTCTGTTCATGGGTGATTTCGATGGAAGCAAATTTTTGAAATATGGGATCATTTCTTTGGAAGTGAATTTTTTGTGTTCTGAGGTGATTTCTTTGGAAGCGAATTTTTTGTGTTCTCGGGTGATTTGGTTGAAAGGGAATTTTTGTGTTCTAGGGTGATTTCGTTGGAAGCGAATTTTTTGTGCTCTGGGATGGTATCTTTGGAAGCGAATATTTGTGTTCTCAGGAGATTTCGTTGGAAAAGAAATATTTGTCTTCGGGGGTAATTTCGTTGGAAGCAAATTTCTTGTGATCTTGGGTGATTTTGATGGAAGCAAATTTTTGAAGGATGGTATAATTTCGTTGGAGGTGTGTTTTCTGTGCTTTGGAGTCATTTCATTGGAAGCGAAATTTTTGTGTTTTGGGTGATTTCGTTGGAAGCGAATTTTTTGTGTTCTCAGGTGATTTCGTTTGAAGCGAGTTTTTTATGGTCTAGGGTGATTTCGTTGCAAGCGAATTTTTTGTGTTCTGGGGTAATTTCTTCGGAAGCGAATTTGTTGTGTTCTCTGGTGATTTCGTTGAAAGCAAATTTTTTATGTTCTAGGGTGATTTTGTTGCAAGTGAATTTTTGGTGTTCTGGGGTAATTTCCTTGGAAGCGAATTTTTTGTGTTCTGGGGTGATTTCGTTACAAGTGAATTTTTGTGTTCTGGGGTGATTTCGTTGGAAGCGAATTTTTTGTGTTCTCAGGTGATTTCCTTGAAAGGGAATTTTTGTGTTCTAGGGTGATTTCTTTGGAAGCGAAGTTTTTTTGCGCTGGGATGATATCTTTGGAAGCAAGTATTTGTGTTATCAGGAGATTTCGTTGGAAAAGAATTTTTTGTCTTCTGGGGTAATATCGTTGGAAGAGAATTTTTTTGTGTTCTCCGGTCTTTTTGATGGAAGCAAATTTTTTAAATAGGAGGTCATTTCGTTGGTAGCGTGTTTTCTGTGCTCTGGAGTCATTTTGTTGGAAGCGAATTTTTTGTGCTCTGAGGTGATTTTGTTGGAAGCAAATATTTGTGTTCTCAGGAGATTTCGTTGCAAGGAAATTTTTTGTGTTCTGCGGTGATTTCGTTGGAAGGGAATTTTTTGTGTTCTCGGGTGATATCGTTGAAAGGGAATTTTTGTGTTCTGGGATAAATTCATTGTAAGCAAATTTTTTGTGTTCTGGGGTGATTTCGATGGAAGCGAATTTTTTGTGTTCTCAGGTGATTTCCTTGAAAGGGAATTTTTGTTTTCTAGGGTTATTTCTTTGGAAGCGAAGTTTTTTTGCGCTGGGATGATATCTTTGGAAGCATGTATTTGTGTTATCAGGAGATTTCGTTGGAAAAGAATTTTTTGTCTTCTGGGGTAATATCGTTGGAAGAGAATTTTTTGTGTTCTCCGGTTTTTTCGATGGAAGCCAATTTTTGAAGTAGGGAGTCATTTCGTTGGAAGCGAGTTTTCTGTGCTCTGGAGTCATTTCTTTGGAAGCAAATTTTTTGTGTTCTGGGGTGATTTCGTTGGAAGTGAATTTTTTATGTTCTAGGGTGATTTCGTTGGAAGTAACTTTTTTGTGCTCTGGGGTGATTTGTTTGGAAGCAAATTTTTTGTCTTCTGTGGTGATTTCAATAGAAGTGAATTTTCTGTGTTCTCGGGTGATTTCGTTGGAAGCGTGTTTTCTGTGCTCTGGAGTCATTTCGTTGGAAGCGAATTTTTTGTACTCTGGGGTGATTTCGTTGGAAGCGAATATTTGTGTTCTCAGGAGTTTTCGTTGCAAGGGAATTTTTGTGTTCTCGGGTGATTTCCTTGAATGGGAATTTTTGTGTTCTACGGTGATTTCTTTGGAAGCGAAGTTTTTGTGCGCTGGGATGATATCTTTGGAAGCTAGTATTTGTGTTTCGTTGGAAAAGAATTTTTTGTCTTCTGGGGTAATATCGTTGGAAGAGAATTTTTTGTGTTCTCCGGTTTTTTCGATGGAAGCAAATTTTTGAAGTAGGGAGTCATTTAGTTGGAAGCGAGTTTTCTGTAGTCTGGAGTCATTTCTTTGGAAGAGAATTTTTTGTGTTCTGGGGTAATTTCGTTGGAAGCGAATGTTTTGTGCTCTGGGATGATATCTTTGGAAGCGAATGTTTGTGTTCTGATGTAATTCCGTTAGAAGACAATGTTTTGTGTTTTGGGGTGATTTCGTTGGAAGCGTGTTTTCTGTTCAATGGAGGCATTTTGTTGGAAGCCAATTTTTTGTACTCTGGGGTGATTTCGTTGGAAGCGAATATTTGTGTTCTCAGGAGATTTCGTTGGAAGCGAATTTTTGTGTTCTGTGGTGATTTCGTTGGAAGCGAATTTTTTGTGTTCTCAGGTGATTTCTTTGAAAGGGAATTTTTGTGTTCTAGGGTGATTTCATTGGAAGCGAATTTTTTGTGCTCTGGGATGATATCTTTGGAAGCGAATATTTGTGTTCTCAGTAGATTTCGTTGGAAAAGAAATTTTTGTCTTCGGGGGTAATTTCTTTGGAAGTGAATTTTTTGTGTTCTTGGGTGATTTCCATGGAAGCAAATTTTTGAAGTATGGGATCATTTCGTTGGAGGCATGTTTTCTGTGCTCTGGAGTCATTTCGTTGGAAGCGAATTTTTTGTGTTCTCAGGTGATTTTTTTGAAAGGGAATTTTTTTGTTCTAGGGTGATTTCGTGGGAATTAAATTATTCGTGCTCTGGGATGATATCTTTGAATGCGAACATATTTGTTCTCAGGAGATTTCGTTGGAAAAAATTTTTTGTCTTCTGGGGTAATATCGTTGGAATAGAATTTTTTGTGTTCTCCTTTTTTTTCGATGGAAGCAAATTTTTGAAGAAGTGGTTCATTTCGTTGGAAGCAAATTTTTTTGTGCTCTGGGGTGATTTCGTTGGAAGCGAATATTTGTCTTCTCAGGAGATTTCGTTGCAAGCGATTTTTTTGTCTTCCGGGTTCATTTCGTTGGAAGCGAATTTTTTGTGTTCTCGGGTGATTTCTATGGATGCAAATTTTTGAAGTACGGTTTCATTTTGTTGGAAGCATGTTTTCTGTGCTCTGGAGTCATTTCGTTGGAAGCGAATTTTTTGTGTTCTCGGGTGATTTCGTTGAAAAATAATTTTTTGTGTTCTAGCATGATTTCGTTGGAAGCGAATTTTTGTGTTCTGTGGTGATTTCGAAGGAAGGAAATTTTTTCTGTTCTGTGGTAATTTCTTTGGACGTGAATTTTTTGTGTTCTCAGGAGAATTCTTTGAATGGGAATTTTTTATGTTCTAGGGTGATTTTGTTGGAAGTGAATTTTTTTCTGCTCTGGGATGATTTTTGGAAGCAAACATTTGTGTTCTCAGGAGATTTCGTTGGAAATGAATTTTTTGTGTTATGGGGTAATATCGTTGGAAGAGAATATTTTGTGTTCTCCGGACTTTTCGATGGAAGCAAATTTTTGAAGTATGGGGTCATTTCGTTGGAAGCATGTTTTCTGTGCTCTGGAGTCATTTCGTTGGAAGCAAATTTTTTGTGCTCTGTGGTGATTTCGTTGGAAGCGAATATTTTTGTTCTCAGGAGATTTCGTTCCAAGCGAATTTTTTCTGTTCTGGGGTGATTTCGTTGAAAACTAATTTTTTGTGTTCTAGCATGATTTCGTTGGAAGCAAATTTTTTGTGTCCTGGGGTAATTTCGAAGGAAGGAAATTTTTTCTGTTCTGTGGTAATTTCGTTGGACGTGAATTTTTTGTGTTCTCGGGAGATTTCGTTGAAAGGGAATTTTTTGTGCTCTGGAATGATATCTTTGGAAGTGAATATTTGTGTTCTCAGGAGATTTCTTGGGAAAAGAATTTTTGTCTTCTGGGGTAATATCGTTGGAAGAGAATTTTTTGAGTTGTCTGGTTTTTTCGATGGAAGCAATTTTTTGAAGTAGGGGGTCATTTCGTTGGAAGCGTGTTTTCTGTGCTCTGGAGTCATTTTGTTGGAAGCGAATTTTTTGTGCTCTGGGGTGATTTCGTTGGAAGCGAATTTTTTGTGTTCTCGGGCGATTTCTTTGAAAGGGAATTTTTGTGTTCTAGGGTGATTTCGTTGGAAGGGAATTTTTTGTGCTCTGGGATGATATCTTTGGAAGCGAATATTTGTGTTCTCAGGAGATTTCTGTGGAAAAGAGTTTTTTGTGTTCTCCGGTTTTACGATAGAAACAAATTTTTGAAGTAGGGGGTCATTTCGTTGGAAGCGTGTTTTCTGTGTTCTGGAGTCATTTCGTTGGAAGCGAATTTTTTTTGTTCTCGGGTGATTTCTTTGAAAGGGAATTTTTGTTTTCTGAGGTGATTTCGTTGGAAGCGAATTTTTTGTGTTCTCGGGTGATTTCCTTGAAAGGGAATTTTTGTGTTCTAGGATGATTTCTTTGGAAGCGAAGTTTTTGTGCGCTGGGATGATATCTTTGGAAGCAAGTATTTGTGTTATCAGGAGATTTCGTTGGAAAAGAATTTTTTGTCTTCTGGGGTACTATCGTTGGAAGAGAATTTTTTGTGTTCTCCAGTCTTCTCGATGGAAGCAAATTTTTGAAGTAGGGGGTCATTTCGTTGGAAGCATGTTTTCTGTGCTCTGGAGTCATTTGGTTGGTGGTGAATTTTTTGTGTTCTGAGGTGATTTCATTGGAAGTGAATTTTTTGTTTTCTTGGGTGATTTCGTTGAAAACTGATTTTTTGTGTTCTAGCATGATTTCCTTGGAAGCGAATTTTTTGTGTTCTGGGGTGATTTCGATGGAAGGAAATTTTTTTCTATTGTGTGGTAATTTCGTTGGAAGCGAATTTTTTGTGTTCTTGGGTGATTTCCTTGAAAGGGAATTTTTGCGTACTAGGGTGATTTCGTTGGAAGCAAATTTTTTGTGTTCTGGGGTAATATCGTTGGAAGAGAATTTTTTGTGTTCTCCGGTTTTTTTCGATGGAAGCAAATTTTTGAAATATCGGGTTATTTCTTTGGAAGCGTGTTTACTGTGCTCTGGAGTCACTTCGTTGGAAACGAATTTTTTGTGTTCTGGGTTTATTTCGTTGGAAGCGAATATATGTGTTTTCGGGAGATTTCGTTGCAAGCGAATTTTTTGTATTCTGGGGTAATTTCGTTGGAAGCAAATTTTTTGTGCTCTTGGGTGATTTGGTTGGAAGCGAATTTTTTGTCTTCTGTGGTGATTTCGAAGGAAGCGAGTGTTTTATATTCTAGGGTGATTTCGTTGGAAGGGAATTTTTTGTGTTCTGTGCTCATTTCATTGGAAGCGTGTTTTGTGTGCTCTGGAGTCATTTCGTTGGAAGCGAATTTTTTGGTGCTCCGGGGTGATTTCATTGGAAGCGAATATTTGTGTTCTCAGGAGATTTCCTTGCAAGGGAATTTTTTGTGTTCTGCGGTGATTTCGTTGGAAGCGAATTTGTTGTGTTCTCGGGTGATTTCGTTGAAAGGGTATTTTTCTAGTTTAGGGTGATTTCGTTGGAAGGGAATTTTTAGTGTTCTCAGGTGATTTTTTTGAAAGGGAATTTTTTTGTTCTTGGGCGATTTCTTTGGAATCGAATTTTTTGTGCTCTGTGATGATATCTTTGGAAGTGAATATTTGTGTTCTCAGGAGATTTCGTTGGAAAAGAATTTTTTGTCTTCTGGGGTAATATCATTAGAAGAGAATTTTTTTGTTTTCCGGTATTTCCATGGAAGCAATTTTTTGAAGTAGGGGGTCATTTCGTTAGAAGCATGTTTTCTGTGCTCTGGAGTCATTTCTCGGGTCATTTCATTCGAAGTGTGTTTTCTGTGCTCTGGAGTCATTTCGTTGGAAACGAATTTTTTGTGCTCTGGGGTGATTTCGTTGGAAGCGAATTTTTTGTATTCTCAGGAGATTTCATTGCAAGCGAATTTTCTGTGTTCTGGGGTGATTTCTTTGGAAGCGAATTTTTTGTGTTCTCGGGGGATTTCAATGATAGGGAATTTTTGTGTTGTAGGGTGATTTCTTTGGAAGAGAAATTTTTGTGCTCTGGGATGATATCTTTGAGAACGAATATTTGTTTTCTCAGGAGATTTCGTTGAAAAAGAATTTTTTGTCTTCTGGGGAAATTTCGTTGGAAGCAAATTTTTTGTGTTCTGCGGTGATTTCGATGGTAGCAAATTTTTGAAGTATGGGGTCATTTTGTTGGACGCGTGTTTTCTATGCTCTGGAGTCATTTCTTTGGAAGCGAATTTTTTGTGCACTGGGTTGATTTCTTCGGAAGCGAATTTTTTGTGTTCTCGGGTGATTTAGATGGAAGCAAATTTTTGAAGAATGGGGTCATTTCGTTGAAAGCAAATTTTTTGTGTTCTGGGGTGATTTCATTGGAAGAGTAATTTTTGTGTGCTCAGGATTTTTCGATGGAAGCAAATTTTTTGTGCTCTGGAGTGATTTGGTTGGAAGCGAATTTTTTGTCTTCTATGGTGATTTCGATGGAAGCGAATTTTTTATGTTCTAGAGTGATTTCGTTGAATGCGAATTTTTTGTGTTCTGGAGTCATTTCATTGGAAGCGTGTTTTGTGTGCTCTGGAGTCATTTTGTTGGAAGCGAATTTTTTGTGCTCTGTGATGTTTTCTTTGGAAGCAAATATTTGTGTTCTCAGTAGATTTCGTTGGAAGCGAATTTTTTGTGTTCTGGGGTAATTTCGATGGAATAGAAATATTTATGCCCTCAGGATTTTTCGATGGAAGCAAATTTTTGAAGTAGGGAGTCATTTCGTTGGAAGCGTGTTTTCTGTGCTCTGGAGTCATTTCGTTGTAAGCGAATTTTTTGTGCTCGGGGTTGATTTCGTTGGTAGCGCATTTTCTGTGTTCTGGGATAATTTCGTTGGAAGTGAATTTTTTGTGTTCTCGGGTGTTTTCGATGGATGCCAATTTTTGAAGTATGGGATCATTGCCTTGGAAACGTGTTTTCTGTGCTCTGGAGTCATTTCGTTGGAAGAGAATTTTTTGTGGTCTGGGGTCATTTCGTTGGAAGCTTGTTTTCTGTGCTCTGGAGTCATTTCATTGGAAGTGAATTTTTTGTCCTCTGGGGTGATTTCGTTGGAAGCGAATTTTTTGTGTTCTCGGGTGATTTCCTTGAAAGGGAATTTTTTGTGTTCTGGGGTAATTTCATTGAAAGGGAATTTTTTATGTTCTAGGGTGATTTCGTTGGAAGCAAATTTTTTGTGCTCTGGAGTGATTTGGTTGGAAGCGAATTTTTTGTTTTCTATGGTGATTTCGATGGAAGCGAATTTTTTATGTTCTCGGGTGATTTCGTTGAAAGCGAATTTTTTGTGTTTTGGAGTCACTTCATTGGAAGCATGTTTTCTGTGCTCTGGACTCATTTTGTTGGAAGCGAATTTTTTGTGCTCTGGGATGTTTTCTTTGGAAGCGAATATTTGTGTTCTCAGGAGATTTCGTTGGAAAAGAATTTTTTTGTCTTCTGGGGTAATATCATTAGAAGAGAATTTTTTTGTTTTCCGGTATTTCCATGGAAGCAATTTTTTGAAGTAGGAGGTCATTTCGTTGGAAGCATGTTTTCTGTGCTCTGGAGTCATTTCGTTGGAAGCGAAATTTTTGTGTTCTGTGGTGATTTCATTGAAAGCGAATTTTTTGTGTTCTGGGGTAATTTCGTTGGAAGCGAATATTTGTGTTCTCAGGAGATTTTGTTGCATGCGAATTTTTTGTGTTCTGGGGTGATTTCGTTGGAAGCGAATTTTTTTTGTTCTCGGGTGATTTCGTTGAAAGGGAATTTTTGTGTTCAAGGGTGCTTTCGTTGGAAGGGAATTTTTTGTGCTCTGGGATGATATCTTTGGAAGCGAATATTTTTGTTCTCAGGAGATTTCGTTGGAAAAGAATTTTTTGTCTTCTGGGGTAATCTCGTTGGAAGAGAATTTTTTGTGTTCTCCGGTATTTTGATAGTAGCAAATTTTTGAAATAGGGGGTCATTGCCTTGGAAGCGTGTTTTTGTGCTCTGGATTCATTTCGTTGGAAGCAAATTTTTTGTGTTCTGGGGTAACTTCGTTGGAAGCGAATTTTTTGTGTTCTGGGGTGATTTCGATTGTAGGAAATTTTTGAAGTATGGGATCATTTCGTTGGAAGTGTGTTTTCGTGCTCTGGAGTCATTTCTTTTGAAGCGAATTTTTTGTGTTCTGGGGTGAGTCCGATGGAAGCAAATATTTGTGTTCTCAGAAGATTTCGTTCCAAGCGACTTTTTTGTGTTCTGGGGTAATTGGTTTGGAAGCGAATTTTTTGTGTCCTCATGTGATTTCAATGGAAGCAAATTTTTGAAGTATACGGACATTTCTTTGGAAGCAAATTTTTTCTGCTTTGGGGTGATTTTGTTGGAAGCGAATTTATTGTGCTCTGTGGTGATTTGGTTGGAAGCGAATTTTTTGTCTCTGTGGTGATTTTGATGGAAGTGATTTTTTTTATGTTCTAGGGTAATTTCGTTGGAAGGGAAAATTTGTGTTCTCGGGTCATTTCATTCGAAGTGTGTTTTCTGTGCTCTGGAGTCATTTCGTTGGAAACGAATTTTTTGTGCTCTGGGGTGATTTCGTTGGAAGCGAATTTTTTGTATTCTCAGGAGATTTCATTGCAAGCGAATTTTCTGTGTTCTGGGGTGATTTCTTTGGAAGCGAATTTTTTGTGTTCTCGGGGGATTTCAATGATAGGGAATTTTTGTGTTGTAGGGTGATTTCTTTGGAAGAGAAATTTTTGTGCTCTGGGATGATATCTTTGAGAACGAATATTTGTTTTCTCAGGAGATTTCATTGAAAAAGAATTTTTTGTCTTCTGGGGAAATTTCGTTGGAAGCAAATTTTTTGTGTTCTGGGGTGATTTCGATGGTAGCAAATTTTTGAAGTATGGGGTCATTTTGTTGGACGCGTGTTTTCTATGCTCTGGAGTCATTTCTTTGGAAGCGAATTTTTTGTGCACTGGGTTGATTTCTTCGGAAGCGAATTTTTTGTGTTCTCGGGTGATTTAGATGGAAGCAAATTTTTGAAGAATGGGGTCATTTCGTTGAAAGCAAATTTTTTGTGTTCTGGGGTGATTTCATTGGAAGAGAAATTTTTGTGTGCTCAGGATTTTTCGATGGAAGCAAATTTTTTTGTGCTCTGGAGTGATTTGGTTGGAAGCGAATTTTTTGTCTTCTATGGTGATTTCGATGGAAGCGAATTTTTTATGTTCTAGAGTGATTTCGTTGAATGCGAATTTTTTGTGTTCTGGAGTCATTTCATTGGAAGCGTGTTTTCTGTGCTCTGGAGTCATTTCGTTGTAAGTGAATTTTTTGTGCTCTGGGGTGATTTCGTTGGTAGCGCATTTTCTGTGTTCTGGGATAATTTCGTTGGAAGTGAATTTTTTGTGTTCTCGGGTGATTTCGATGGATGCCAATTTTTGAAGTATGGGATCATTGCCTTGGAAACGTGTTTTCTGTGCTCTGGAGTCATTTCGTTGGAAGAGAATTTTTTGTGGTCTGGGGTGATTTTATTGGAAGCGAAATTTTTGTGTTCTAGGGTAATTTCGTTGGAAGTGAATTTCTTGTGTTCTAGGTTAATTTAGTTGTACGTGAATTTTTTGTGTTCTTGGGTGATTTCTTTGAAAGGAAATTTTTTATGTTCGAGGGTGATTTTGTAGGAAGAGAATTTTTTTGTGCTCTGGGATGATTTCTTTAGAAGTGAATATTTGTGTTCTCAGAAGATTTCATTGGAAG
This sequence comes from Meriones unguiculatus, assembly GCF_030254825.1. Classification (NCBI taxonomy): domain Eukaryota; kingdom Metazoa; phylum Chordata; class Mammalia; order Rodentia; family Muridae; genus Meriones; species Meriones unguiculatus. The sequence continues at coordinate 73,475,090 of NC_083353.1, forward strand.
CAAATTTTTTTTGTGTTCTGGGGTCATTTCTTTGGAAATGAATTTTTTGTGTTCTCCGGTTTGTTTGATGGAAGCAAATTTTTGAAGGAAGGGGTCATTTCGTTGGAAGCATGTTTTCTGTGCTCTGGAGTCATTTCATTGGAAGTGAATTTTTTGTCCTCTGGGGTGATTTCGTTGGAAGCGAATTTTTTGTGTTCTCGGGTGATTTCCTTGAAAGGGAATTTTTTGTGTTCTGGGGTAATTTCATTGAAAGGGAATTTTTTATGTTCTAGGGTGATTTCGTTGGAAGCAAATTTTTTGTGCTCTGGAGTGATTTGGTTGGAAGCGAATTTTTTGTTTTCTATGGTGATTTCGATGGAAGCGAATTTTTTATGTTCTCGGGTGATTTCGTTGAAAGCGAATTTTTTGTGTTTTGGAGTCACTTCATTGGAAGCATGTTTTCTGTGCTCTGGACTCATTTTGTTGGAAGCGAATTTTTTGTGCTCTGGGATGTTTTCTTTGGAAGCGAATGTTTGTGTTCTCAGGAGATTTCGTTGCAAGCGAATTTTTTGTGTTCTGGGGTAATTTCGATGGAATAGAAATTTTTGTGCTCTCAGGACTTTTCGATGGAAGCAAATTTTTGAAGTAGGGAGTCATTTCATTGGAAGCTAATTTTTTGTGCTGTGGGATGTTTTCTTTGGAAGCGAATGTTTTTGTTCTCAGGAGATTTCGTTGGAAGCGAATTTTTTGTGTTCTGGGGTAATTTCGATGGAATAGAAATTTTTGTGCTCTCAGGACTTTTCGATGGAAGCAAAGTTTTGAAGTAGGAGGTCATTTCGTTGGAAGCATGTTTTCAGAGCTCTGGAGTCATTTCTTTGGAAGCGAATTTTTTGTGCTCTAGGTTGATATCGTTGGAAGCGAATTTTTTGTGTTCTGAGGTGATTTCGTTGAAAGGGAATTTTTGGTGTTCTGGGATGATTTCGTTGGAAGCGAATTTTTTTGTGATCAGGGATGATATCTTTGGAAGCGAATATTTGTGTTTTCAGGAGATTTCGTTGGAAAAGAATTTTTTCTTTTCTGGGGTAATATCATTGGAAGAGAATTTTTTGTGTTCTCCGGTTTCTTCAATGGAAGCAAATTTTTGAAGTAAGGGGTCATTTCATTCGAAGCGAGTTTTCTCTGCCCTGGAGTCATTTCTTTGGAAGCGAATTTTTTGAGTTTTCGGGTGATTTCAACGGAAAAAAATTTTGAAGTATGGTATCATTTTGTTTGAAGCGTGTTTTCTGTGCTCTGGAGTCATTTCGATGGAATCGAATATTTTGTGTTCTGGGGAGATTTCGTTGGAAGCGAACATTTGTGTTCTCAGAAGATTTCGTTGCAAGCGAATTTTTTCTGTTCTCCGGTTTTTTCGATGGAAGTAAATTTTTGAAGTAGGCAGTCATTTCGTTGGAAGCGTGTTTTCTGTGCTCTGGAGTCATTTCGTTGGAAGTGAATTTTTTGTGCTCTGGGTTGATTTCGTTGGAGGCGAATTTTTTGTGTTCTGGGGTCATTTCATTGGAAGCGTGCTTTCTGTGCTCTAGAGTCATTTCGTTGGAAGCGAATTTTTTGTGCTCTGGGGTGATTTCGTTTAAAGCGAATTTTTTGTGTTCTCGGGTGATTTCGTTGAAAGGGAATTTTTTTGTTCTACGGTAATTTTGTTGGAAGCGAATTTTTGTATCTGGGATGATATCTTTGAAAGCAAATATTTGTGTACTCAGGAGATTTCGTTGGCAAAGAATTTTATTTATTCTGGGGTAATATCTTTGGAATAGAATTTTTTGTGTTCACCGGTTTTTTTGATGGAAGCACATTTTGAAGTAGGGGGTCATTTCGTTGGAAGCGTGTTTTCTGTGCTCTGGAGTCATTTCGTTGAAAGCGAATTTTTTGTTTTCTGGGTTGATTTCGTTGGAAGCAAATTTTTTGTGTTCTCGTGTGATTTCATTGAAAGGGAATTTTTGTGTTCTATGGTGATTTCGTTGGAAGTGAATTTTTTGCTCTGGGATGATATCTTATGAAGCGAATATTTGTGTTCTCAGGAGATTTTGTTGGAATAGAATTTTTGTCTTCTGGGGTAATATCGTTGGAAGAGAATTTTTTGTGTTCTTCGTTTTCCGATGGAAGCAAATTTTTTAATTAGGGGGTCATTTCATTGGAAGCGTGTTTTCTGTGCTCTGGAGTCATTTCGTTGGAAGCGAATTTTTTGTGCTCTGGGGTGATTTTGTTGGAAGCGAATTTTTTGTGTTCTCGGGTTATTTCTTTGAAACGGAAATTTTGTGTTCTAGGGTGATTTCGTTGAAAGCGAATTTTTTATTCTCTGGTATGATATATCTGGAAGTGAATATTTGTGTTCTCAGGAGATTTCGTTTTAAAAGAAATTTTTGTCTACTTTGGTAATTTCGTTGGAGTCAATTTTTTGTGTTCTCGGGTGATTTCGATAGAAGCAAATTTTTGAAGTAGGTGGTCATTTCGTTGGAAGCGTGTTTTCTGTGCTCAGGAGTCATTTCGTTGGAAGCGAATTTTTTGTGCTCTGGGGTGATTTCGTTGGAAGCAAATTTTTTGTGTTCTCGGGTGATTTCATTGAACGGGAATTTTTTCGTTCTTGGGTGATTACGTTGGAAGCGAATATTTTGTGATCTGGGATGATATTTTGGAAAGCGAATATTTCTGTTCTCAGGAGATTTCGCTGGAAAAGAATTTTTTGTCTTCTGGGGTAATATCATTTGAAGAGAATATTTTTGTTCTCCGGTCTTTTCGATGGAAGCAAATTTTTGAAGTAGGGGGTCATTTTATTGGAATCGTGTTTTCTGTGCTTTGGAGTCATTTCGTTGGAAGGAAATTTTTTGCGTTCTGGGGTGATTTCGTTTGAAGAGAATTTTTTTGTGTTCTAGCGTGATTTCGTTGGAAGCGAATTTTTTGTGTTCTCGGGTGATTTCGATGGAAGCAAATTTTTTTTTGTTCTGTGGTAATTTCTTTGGAAGCGAATTTTTTGTGTTTTCGGGTGTTTTCGTTGAAAGGGAATTATTGTGTTCTAGGGTGATTTATTTGGAAGCGAATTTTTTGTGCTCTGGGATGGTATCTTTGGAAGCGAATATTTGTTTCTCAGGAGATTTTGTTGGAAAAGAATTTTTGTCTTCTGGGGTAATATCGTTGGAAGCGAATTTTTTGTGCTCTGGGATGATATCTTTGGAAGCGAATATTTGTGTTCTCAGGAGATTTCGCTGGAAAATAATTTTTGTGTTCTGGGGTAATATCGTTGGAATCGAATTTTTTGTGCTCTGTGGTGATTTCGTTGGAAGCGAATTTTTGTGTTCTCAGGAGATTTCGTTGCAAGCGAATTTTTTGTGTTCTGGGTTGATTTCGTTGGAAGCGAATTTTTTGTGTTCTCGGGTGATTTCGTTGGAAGCAAATTTTTTCTGTTCTGTGCTAATTTCGTTGGAAGCGAAATTTTGTGTTCTCGGGGGATTTCAATGAAAGGGAATTTTTGTGTTGTAGGGTGATTTCTTTGGAAGAGTAAATTTTGTGCTCTGGGATGATATCTTTAAGAACGAATATTTGTTTTCTCAGGAGATTTCGTTGCAAAAGAATTTTTTTTCTTCTGGGGAAATTTCCTTGGAAGCAAATTTTTTGTGTTCTGGGGTGATTTCAATGGTAGCAAATTTTTGAAGTATGGGGTCATTTTGTTGGACGCGCGTTTTCTATGCTCTGGAGTCATTTCTTTGGAAGCGAATTTTTTGTGCTCTGGGGTGATTTTGTTGGAAGCGAATATTTGTGTTCTCAGGAGATTTCGTTGCAAGCGAATTTTTTGTTTTCTGGGCTAATTTTTTTGGTGCGAATTTTTGGTGTTCTCAGGTGATTTTGATGGAAACAAATTTTTGAAGTAGTGGGTCATTTCGTTGGAAGCCTGTTTTCTGTGCCCTGGAGTCATTTTGTTGGATGCGAATTTTTTGTGCTCTGGGTTGATTTCTTCGGAAGCGAATTTTTTGTGTTCTCAAGGTGATTTAGATGGAAGCAAATTTTTGAAGACTGGGGTCATTTCGTTGGAGCAAATTTTTTGTGTTCTGGGGTGATTTCGTTGGAAGAGAAATTTTTGTGTGCTCAGGATTTTTCGATGGAAGCAAATTTTTGAAGTAGGGGGTCATTTCGTTGGAAGCATGTTTTCTGTGCTCTGGAGTCATTTCGTTGGAAGTAAATTTTTTGTGTTCTGGGGTGATTTCGTTGGAAGCGAATTTTTTGTGTTCTGGGGTAATTTCGTTGGAAGCGAATTTTTTGTGTTCTCCGGTGATTTCGTTGAAAGGGAATTTTTTGTGTTCTAGGGTGATTTCGTTGGAAGCGAATATTTTTGTTCTCAGGAGATTTCTTTGGAAAAGAATTTTTTGTCTTTTGGGGTAATATGGTTGGAAGAGAATTTTTTTGTGTTCTCAGGTTTTTTCGATGGAAGCAAATTTTTGAAGTTGGGGGTCATATCGTTGGAAGCGTGTTTTCTTTGCTCTGAAGTCATTTCATTGGAAGCGAATTTTTTGTGCTCTGGGGTGATTTCTTGGAAGCGAATTTTTTGTTTTCTCAGGTGATTTCTCTAAAAGGGAATTTTTGTGTTCTGGGGTGATTTCGTTGGAAGCGAATTTTTTGTGCTCTGGGATGATATCTTTGGAAGCGAATATTTGTGTTCTCAGGAGATTTCGTTGGAAAAGAATTTTTTCTCTTCTGGGGTAATATCGTTGGAAGAGAATTTTTTGTGTTCTCCGGTTTCTTCAATGGAAGCAAATTTTTGAAGTAAGGGGTCATTTCGTTCAAAACGAGTTTTCTGTGCTCTGGAGTCATTTCTTTGGAAGCGAATTTTTTGTGTTCTCAGATGATTTCAATGGAAAGAAATTTTTGAAGTATGGTATCATTTCGTTCGAAGCGTGTTTTCTGTGCTCTGGAGTCATTTTGTTGGAAGCAGATTTTTTGTGTCCTGGGGTGATTTCGTTAGAAGCGAATTTTTGTGTTCGGGGGTAATTTCGTTGGAAGCGAATTTTTTGTGTTCTCGGGTGATTTCGATGGAAGCAAATTTTTGAAATATGGTATCATTTCGTTCGAAGCGGGTTTCCTGTGCTCTGGAGTCATTTTGTTGGAAGCGAATTTTTTGTGTTCTCCTGTGATTTCGTTGAAAGGGAATGTTTTGTGTTCTAGGGTGATTTCGTTGGAAGCAAATTTTTTTGTGTTCTGTGTTGATTTCGTTGGAAGCGAATTTTTTGTGTTCTGGGATGATTTCAGTGGAGGCGAATTTTTTGTGTTCTAGGGTATTTTCGTTGGAAGTGTATTTTTTGTGTTCTCAGGTTTTCTCGATGGAAGCAAATTTTTGAAGTAGGGGGTCATTTTGTTGGAAGCATGTTTTCTGTGCTCTGGAGTCATTTCGTTGGAAGGGAATTTTTTGTGCTCTGGTGTGATTGCGTTGGAAGCGAATATTTTGTGTTCTCGGGTGATTTCATTGAAAGGGAATTTTTTGTGTTCTAGGGTGATTTTGTTGTAAGTGAATTTTCTGTGTCCTGGGGTGATTTCGATGTTAGTGAATTTTTTGTGTTCTCCGGTTTTTTCGATCGAAGCAAATTTTTGAAGTAGCAGGTCATTTCGTTGGAATCGTGTTTTCTGTGCTCTGGAGTCATTTCGTTTGAAGGAAATTTTTTGTGTTCTGGGGTGATTTCGTTGGCAGCGAATTTTTTGTGTTCAGGGGTGATTTCGATGGAAGCAAAATTTTTCTGTTCTGTGGTAATTTCCTTGGACGTGAATTTTTTGTGTTCTCGGGTGATTTGGTTGAAAGGGAATTTTTTGTGTTCCAGGGTGATTTCATTCGAAGCGAATTTTTTTGTCCTCTGGGATGATTTCTTTGGAAGCAAATATTTGTGTTCTCAGGAGGTATCGTTGGAAGCGAATTTATTGTGTTCTGGTGTAATTTCGTTAGAAGCGAATTTTTTGTGTTTTCGATGGAAGCAAATTTTTTTGTGTTCTGGGTTGATTTCGTTGGAAGCGAATTTTTTGTGTTCTGGAATGATTTCAGTTGAGGCGAATTTTTTGTGTTCTAGGGTGTTTTCGTTGGAAGCGTATTTTTTGTGTTCTCAGGTTTTCTCGATGGAAGCAAATTTTTGAAGTAGGGGGTCATTTCGTTGGAGTCATGTTTTCTGTGCTCTGGAGTCATTTCGTTGGAAGCAAATTTTTTGTGTTCTGCGGTGATTTCGATGGAAGGAAATTTTTTCCGTTCTGGGGTAATTTTGTGGGAAGCCAATATTTTTGTTCTCAGGTGATTTATTGGAAGGGAATTTTTTGTGCTCTGGGGTGATTTCGTTGGAAGAATTTTTTTCCATTCTGGGGTAATTTCTTTAGAAGCCAATATTTTTGTTCTCGGGTGATTTTGTTGGAAGGGAATTTTTTGTGCTCTGGCTTGATTTGGTTGGAAGTAAATTTTTTCTATTCTGGGGTAATTTCGTTGGACGTGAATTATTTGTTCTCAGGTGATTTCGTTGAAAGTGATTTTTTTTTGCTTTAGGGTGATTTCATTGGATGCGGATTTTTTGTGCTCTGGGGTGATTTCTTTGGAAGCGAATATTTGTGTCCTCAGGAGATTTTGTTGGAAGTGAATTTTTTGTGTTCTGGGGTAATTTCGTTGGAAGCGAATTTTTTTGTTTTCTCCGGTTTTTTTGACGGAAGCAAATTTTTGAAGTAGGGGGTCATCTCGTTGGAAGCGAAATTTTTTGTGTTCTGTGGTAATTTCGTTGGAAGCGAAATATTTTGTGTTCTCAGGTGATTTCGATGGAAGCAAATTTTTGAAGTATGGGGACATTTCGTTGGAAGCTATTTTATGTGCTTTGGCGTGATTTCGTTGGAAGCGAATTTCTTGTGTTCAGGGGTAATTTCGTTTGAAGCAAATTTTTTGTGTTCTGGGGTGATTTCGATGGAAGCGAATATTTTGTGTTCTGTGTTGATTTCATTGGAAATGAATATTTGTGTTCTCAGAGATTTCGTTGCAAGCGAATTTTTTGTGCTCTGGGGTGATTTGTTTGGAAGCGAATTTTTTGTATTCTCAGGAGATTTCATTGCAAGCGAATTTTCTGTGTTCTGGGGTGATTTCTTTGGAAGCGAATTTTTTGTGTTCTCGGGGGATTTCAATGATAGGGAATTTTTGTGTTGTAGGGTGATTTCTTTGGAAGAGAAATTTTTGTGCTCTGGGATGATATCTTTGAGAACGAATATTTGTTTTCTCAGGAGATTTCGTTGCAAAAGAATTTTTTGTCTTCTGGGGAAATTTCGTTGGAAGCAAATTTTTTGTGTTCTGGGGTGATTTCGATGGTAGCAAATTTTTGAAGTATGGGGTCATTTTGTTGGACGCGTGTTTTCTATGCTCTGGAGTCATTTCTTTGGAAGCGAATTTTTTGTGCTCTGGGTTGATTTCTTCGGAAGCGAATTTTTTGTGTTCTCGGGTGATTTAGATGGAAGCAAATTTTTGAAGAATGGGGTCATTTCATTGAAAGCAAATTTTTTGTGTTCTGGGGTGATTTCATTGGAAGAGAAATTTTTGTGTGCTCAGGATTTTTCGATGAAAGCAAATTTTTTGTGCTCTGGAGTGATTTGGTTGGAAGCGAATTTTTTGTCTTCTATGGTGATTTCGATGGAAGCGAATTTTTTATGTTCTAGAGTGATTTCGTTGAATGCGAATTTTTTGTGTTCTGGAGTCATTTCATTGGAAGCGTGTTTTGTGTGCTCTGGAGTCATTTTGTTGGAAGCAAATTTTTTGTGCTCTGTGATGTTTTCTTTGGAAGCAAATATTTGTGTTCTCAGTAGATTTCGTTGGAAGCGAATTTTTTGTGTTCTGGGGTAATTTCGATGGAATAGAAATATTTATGCTCTCAGGATTTTTCGATGGAAGCAAATTTTTGAAGTAGGGAGTCATTTCGTTGGAAGCGTGTTTTCTGTGCTCTGGAGTCATTTTGTTGGAAGGGAATTTTTTGTGCTCTGGGGTGATTTCGTTGGAAGCATGTTTTCTGTGTATTGGAGTCATTTCCTTGGAAGCAAATTTTTTGTGTTCTGGGGTGATTTCGATGGAAGCGAATATTTTGTGTTCTGTGTTGATTTCATTGGAAATGAATATTTGTGTTCTCAGAGATTTCGTTGCAAGGGAATTTTTTGTGCTCTGGGGTGATTTGTTTGGAAGCGAATTTTTTGTATTCTCAGGAGATTTCATTGCAAGCGAATTTTCTGTGTTCTGGGGTGATTTCTTTGGAAGCGAATTTTTTGTGTTCTCGGGGGATTTCAATGATAGGGAATTTTTGTGTTGTAGGGTGATTTCTTTGGAAGAGAAATTTTTGTGCTCTGGGATGATATCTTTGAGAACGAATATTTGTTTTCTCAGGAGATTTCGTTGCAAAAGAATTTTTTGTCTTCTGGGGAAATTTCGTTGGAAGCAATTTTTTTGTGTTCTGGGGTGATTTCGATGGTAGCAAATTTTTGAAGTATGGGGTCATTTTGTTGGACGCGTGTTTTCTATGCTCTGGAGTCATTTCTTTGGAAGCGAATTTTTTGTGCTCTGGGTTGATTTCTTCGGAAGCGAATTTTTTGTGTTCTCGGGTGATTTAGATGGAAGCAAATTTTTGAAGAATGGGGTCATTTCATTGAAAGCAAATTTTTTGTGTTCTGGGGTGATTTCATTGGAAGAGAAATTTTTGTGTGCTCAGGATTTTTCGATGAAAGCAAATTTTTTGTGCTCTGGAGTGATTTGGTTGGAAGCGAATTTTTTGTCTTCTATGGTGATTTCGATGGAAGCGAATTTTTTATGTTCTAGAGTGATTTCGTTGAATGCGAATTTTTTGTGTTCTGGAGTCATTTCATTGGAAGCGTGTTTTGTGTGCTCTGGAGTCATTTTGTTGGAAGCAAATTTTTTGTGCTCTGTGATGTTTTCTTTGGAAGCAAATATTTGTGTTCTCAGTAGATTTCTTTGGAAGCGAATTTTTTGTGTTCTGGGGTAATTTCGATGGAATAGAAATATTTATGCTCTCAGGATTTTTCGATGGAAGCAAATTTTTGAAGTAGGGAGTCATTTCGTTGGAAGCGTGTTTTCTGTGCTCTGGAGTCATTTTGTTGGAAGGGAATTTTTTGTGCTCTGGGGTGATTTCGTTGGAAGCGAATTTTTTGTGTTCTCAGGTGATTTCGTTGAAAGGGAAGTTTTTGTGTTCTAGGGTGATTTCGTTGGAAGAGAATTTTCTGTGTTCTGGGGTGAGTTCGATGGAAGTGAATTTTTGTGTTCTCCGGTTATTTCAATGTAAGCAAATTTTTGAAGTAGGGGGTCATTTCGTTATAATCGTGTTTTCTGTGCTTTGGAGTCATTTCGTTGGAAGGGAATTTTTTGCGCTCTGGGGTGATTTCGTTGTAAGTGAACTTGTTTGGGCTCTGGGATGATTTCTTTGGAAGCGAATATTTGTGTTCTCAGGAGATTTCATTGGAAGTGAATTTTTTGTGTTCTGTGGTGATTTCTATGGAAGCAAATTTTTTCTGTTCTGTGGTAATTTCGTTGGACGTGAATTTTTTGTGTTCTCGGGTCATTTCGTTGGAAGCGTGTTTTCTCTGCTATGGAGTCATTTTGTTGGAAGCGAATTTTTTGTACTCTGTGTTGATTTCGTTGGAAGTGAATTTTTTGTGTTCTCGTGTGATTTCGTTGAAAGGGAATTTTTTGTGTTCTGGGGTCATTTCTTTGGGAGCATGTTTTCTGTGCTCTGGAGTCATTCCGTTTAAAAGCGAATTTTTTGTTATCTGTGTTGATTTCGATGGAACCAAATTTTTTCTGTTCTGTGGTAATTTTGTTGGACCTGAATTTTTGGTTTTCTCCGGTTTTTTTGATTGAAGCAAACTTTTGAAGCAGGGGGTCATTTCGTTGGAAGCGTGTTTTCTGTGCTCTGGAGTCATTTCGTTGGAAGGGAAATTTTGTGCTCTTGGGTGATTTTGTTGGAAGCGAATTTTTTGTGTTCTCAGATGATTTCATTTAAAGGGAATTTTTTGTGTTCTAGGGTGATATCGTTGGAAGCCAATTTTTTGTGTTCTGGAGTAATTACGTTGGAAGCGAATTTTTTGTGTTCTGTGGAAATTTTGTTGGAAGCGAATTTTTTGTGTTCTCCGGTTTTTTCGATGGAAGTAAATTTTTGAAGTAGGGGGTCATTTTGTTGGAAGCGTGTTTTCTGTGCTCTGGAGTCACTTGGTTGGAAGAGAATTTTTGTTGTTCTGGGTTGATTTCGTTAGAAGCGAATTTTTTGTGTTCTCAGGTGATTTCATTTAAAAGGAATTTTTTGTGTTCTAGGGTAATTTCGTTGGGAGCGCACTTTTTGTTTTCTGGGGTAATTACGTTGGAATCGAATTTTTCGTGTTCTCGGGTGACTTCGTTGAAAGAAAATTTTTAGTGTTCTGGCATCATTTCATTGGAAGCGTGTTTTCTGTGCTTGGAGTCATTTCGTTGGAAGGGAGTTTTTTGTGCTCTCGGGTGATTTTGTTGGAAGCAAATTTTTTGTGTTCTCAGATGATTTCGTTTAAAGGGAATTTTTTGTGTTCTAGGGTGATTTCGTTGGAAGCCAATTTTTTGTGTTCTGGAGTAATTACGTTGGAAGCGAATTTTTTGTGTTCTCGGGTGATTTCGTTGTCCGCGAATTTTTATTGTTCTGGGGTCATTTCGTTGGAAGCGTGTTTTCTCTGCTAAGGAGTCATTTTGTTGGAAGCGAACTTTTTGTACTCTGTGTTGATTTCGTTGGAAGTGAATTTTTTGTGTTCTCGTGTGATTTCGTTGAAAGGGAATTTTTTGTGTTCTGGGGTCATTTCTTTGGGAGCATGTTTTCTGTGCTCTGGAGTCATTCTGTTTAAAAGCGAATTTTTTGTTATCTGTGTTGATTTCGATGGAACCAAATTTTTTCTGTTCTGTGGTAATTTTGTTGGACCTGAATTTTTGGTTTTCTCCGGTTTTTTTGATTGAAGCAAACTTTTGAAGCAGGGGGTCATTTCGTTGGAAGCGTGTTTTCTGTGCTCTGGAGTCATTTCGTTGGAAGGGAAATTTTGTGCTCTTGGGTGATTTTGTTGGAAGCGAATTTTTTGTGTTCTCAGATGATTTCATTTAAAGGGAATTTTTTGTGTTCTAGGGTGATTTCGTTGGAAGCCAATTTTTTGTGTTCTGGAGTAATTACGTTGGAAGCGAATTTTTTGTGTTCTGTGGAAATTTTGTTGGAAGCGAATTTTTTGTGTTCTCCGGTTTTTTCGATGGAAGTAAATTTTTGAAGTAGGGGGTCATTTTGTTGGAAGCGTGTTTTCTGTGCTCTGGAGTCACTTGGTTGGAAGAGAATTTTTGTTGTTCTGGGTTGATTTCGTTAGAAGCGAATTTTTTGTGTTCTCAGGTGATTTCATTTAAAAGGAATTTTTTGTGTTCTAGGGTAATTTCGTTGGGAGCGCATTTTTTGTTTTCTGGGGTAATTACGTTGGAAGCGAATTTTTCGTGTTCTCGGGTGACTTCGTTGAAAGGAAATATTTAGTGTTCTGGCATCATTTCATTGGAAGCGTGTTTTCTGTGCTTGGAGTCATTTCGTTGGAAGGGAATTTTTTGTGCTCTCGGGTGATTTTGTTGGAAGCAAATTTTTTGTGTTCTCAGATGATTTCGTTTAAAGGGAATTTTTTGTGTTCTAGGGTGATTTCGTTGGAAGCCAATTTTTTGTGTTCTGGAGTAATTACGTTGGAAGCGAATTTTTTGTGTTCTCGGGTGATTTCGTTGTCCGCGAATTTTTATTGTTCTGGGGTCATTTCGTTGGAAGCGTGTTTTCTCTGCTAAGGAGTCATTTTGTTGGAAGCGAATTTTTTGTACTCTGTGTTGATTTCGTTGGAAGTGAATTTTTTGTGTTCTCGGGTGATTTCGTTGAAAGGGAATTTTTTGTGTTCTGGGGTCATTTCTTTGGAAGCCTGTTTTGAGTGCTCTGGAGTCATTTCGTTGGAAGCGAATTTTTTGTGTTCTGGGGTGATTTCTTTGGAAGCGAATTTTTTGTGTTCTGTGGAAATTTTGTTGGAAGCGAATTTTTTGTGTTTTCCGGTTTTTTCGATGGAAGTAAATTTTTGAAGTAGGGGGTCATTTTGTTGGAAGCGTGATTTCTGTGCTCTGGAGTCACTTTGTTGGAAGAGAATTTTTGGTGCTCTGGGTTGATTTCGTTAGAAGCGAATTTTTTGTGTTCTCGGGTGATTTCATTTAAAGGAAATTTTTTGTGTTCTAGGGTAATTTTGTTGGAAGCGCATTTTTTGTTTTCTGGGGTAATTACGTTGGAAGCGAATTTTTTGTGTTCTCGGGTGACTTCGTTGAACGGAAATTTTTAGTGTTCTGGCATCATTTCATTGGAAGCGTGTTTTCTGTGTTTGGAGTCATTTCGTTGGAAGCGAATTTTTTGTGTTCTCGGGTGATTTCGTTGAAAGGAAATTTTTAGTGTTCTGGCATCATTTCATTGGAAGCGTGTTTTCTGTGCTCTGGAGTAATTTCGTTGGAAGCGAATTATTTGTGCTCTTTGGTGATTTCTTTGGAAGCAAAATTTTTGGGTTTTCGGGTAATTTCGTTGAAAGTGAATTTTCTGTGTCCTGGGGTGATTTCGATGGAAGTGAATTTTTTGTGTTCTCCGGTTTTTTCGATCGAAGCAAATTTTTGAAGTAGCGGGTCATTTAGTTGGAATCGTGTTTTCTGTGCTCTGGAGTCATTTTGTTGGAAGGGAATTTTTTGTACTCTGATGTGATTTTGTAGGAAGCGAATTTTTTTGTTCTCGGGTGATTTCGTTGAAACGAATTTTTTGTGTTCTGGGGTAATTACGTTGGAAGCAATTTTTTTGTGTTCTCGGGTGATTTCTTTGGCCGCGAATTTTTAGTGTTCTGGGGTCATTTAGTTGGAAGGGTATTTTTTTGTGCTCTGGAGTCATTTCGTTGGAAGCGAATTTTTTGTGATCTGGGGTGATTTCGTTGGAAGCAAACTTTTTGTGTTTTGGGGTGATTTCGTTGGAAGCGAATTTTGTTGTGTTCTGGGGTAATTTCGTTGGAAGCGAATTTTTTGTGTTCTCGGTTGATTTCGATGAAAGCAAATTTTTCAAGTATGGTATCATTTCATTCGAAGCGTGTTTTCTGTGCTCTGGAGTCATTTCGTTGGAAGGGAATTTTTTGTGCTCTCGGGTGATTTTGTTGGAAGCAAATTTTTTGTGTTCTCAGATGTTTTCGTTTAAAGGGAATTTTTTGTGTTCTGGGGTCATTTCGTTGGAAGCAATTTTTTGTGTTCTGGGTTAATTTCGTTGGAAGTGAATTTTTTGTGTACTCGGGTCATTTCAATGAAAGCAAATTTTTGAAGTATGGTATCATTTCGTTCGAAGCGTGTTTTCTGTGCTCTGGAGTCGTTTCGTTGGAAGCGTAAATTTGTGTTCTCAGACGATTTCGTTGCAAGCGAATTTTTTGTGTTCTCCGGTTTTTTCGATGGAAGCAAATTTTTGAAGTGGGGGCCATTTCGTTCGAAGCTCGTTTTCTGTGCTCTGGAGTAATTTTGTTGGAAGGGAATTTTTTGTGCTTTGGGCTGATTTCGTTGGAAGCGAATTTTTTGTGTTCTGGGGTGATTTCGATGGAAGCAATTTTTTTCTGTTCTGTGGTAATTTGGTTGGACGTCAATTTTTGGTTTTCTCTGGTTTTTTTTGATGGAAGCAAATTTTTGAAGCAGGGGGTCATTTCGTTGGAAGCATGTTTTCTGTGCTCTGGAGTCATTTCGTTGGAAGCGAATTTTTTGTGTTCTGGGGTGATTTCGTTGGAAGCAAATTTTTGGTGCTCTGGGGTGATTTGATTGGAAGCTAATATTTGTGTTCTCAGGATATTTCATTGCAAGCAAATTTTTTGTGTTCTGAGGTAATTTCGTTGGAAGCGAATTTTTTGTGTTCTCCGGTTTTTTCGATGGAAGCAAATTTTTTAAATAGAGGGTCATTTCGTTGGAAGCGTGTTTTCTGTGCTCTGGAGTCATTTCTTTGGCAGTGAATATTTTGTGCTCTGGGGTGATTTTTTTGAAGCGAAATTTTTGTGTTCTCGGCTGATTTGGTTGAAAGGGAATTTTTTGTGTTCCAGGATGGTTTCGTTGGAAGCGAATTTTTTTGTGCTCTGGGATGATTTCTTTGGAAGCAAATATTTGTGTTCTCAGGAGAGATCGTTTGAAGCGAATTTATTGTGCTCTGGGGTAATTTCGTTGGAAGCGAATTTTTTGTGTTTTCGGGTGATTTCGATAGAAGCAAAGTTTTGAAATATGGGGTCATTTCGTTGGAACCGTGTTTTCTCTGCTCTGGAGTCATTATGTTCGAAACTAATTTTTTGTGTTCTCTGGTGATTTCAATGGAAGCAAATTTTTGAAGTATCGGATCATTTCTTTGGGAGCGTGTTTTCTGTGCTCTGGGGTCATTCCGTTTAAAAGCGAATTTTTTGTGTTCTGGGGTGATTTTGTTGGAAGCGAATATTCGTGTTCTCAGAAGATTTCGTTGGAAGTGAAATTTTTGTTTTCTCCGGTTTTTTCAATGGAAGCAAATTTTTGAAGCCGGGGGTCATTTCGTTGGAAGTGTGTTTTCTATGCTCTGGAGTCATTTCGTTGGAAGCAAATTTTTTGTGTTTTGGGGTGATTTCATGGAAGCAAATTTTTTGTGTTCTGGGGTAATTTCGTTGGAAGCAATTTTTTGTGTTCTAGGGTCATTTCGTTGGAAGTAAATTTTTTGTGTTCTGGGGTCATTTCGTTGGAAGTGAATTTTTTGTGTTCTGGGGTCATTTCGTTGGAAGTGTGTTTTCTATGCTCTGAGTCATTTCGTTGGAAGCGAATTTTTTGTGTTCTCGGGTCATTTCAATGGAAGCAAATTTTTGAAGTATGGTATCATTTTCTTCGAAGCGTGTTTTCTGTGCTCTGGAGTCATTTCGTTGGAAGCGAATATTTGTGTTCTCAGACGATTTTGTTGCAAGCAAATTTTTTGTGTTCTCAGGTTTTTTCGATGGGAGCAAATTTTTGAAGTAGGGGGTCATTTCGTTGGAAGCTTTTTTTCTGTGCTCTGGAGTAATTTCGTTGGAACGGAATTTTTTGTGCTTTGGGCTGATTTCGTTGGAAGCGAATTTTTTGTGTTCTAGTGTGATTTCGTTGAAAGGGAATATTTTGTGTTCTAGGGTGATTTTGTTGGAAGCAAATTTTTTGTGCTCTGTGGTGATTTCGAAGGAACCAATTTTTTTCTGTTCTGTGGTAATTTTGTTGGACCTAAATTTTTGGTTTTCTCCGGTTTTTTTGATGGAAGCAAATTTTTGAAGCAGGGGGTCATTTCGTTGGAAGCGTGTTTTCTGTGCTCTGGAGTCATTTCGTTGGAAGGGAATTTTTTGTGCTCTGGGGTGATTTCGTTGGAAGCGAATTTTTTGTGTTCTGGGGTCATTTCGTTTGAAGCATGTTTTCTGTGCTCTGGAGTCATTTCGTTGGAAGCTAATTTTTTGTTTTCTCGGGTGATTTCGTTGAAAGGGAATGTTTTGTGTTCTAGGGTGATTTCGTTCGCAGCGAGTTTTTTGTGTTCACGGGTGATTTCGATGGAAGCAAAATTTTTCTGTTCTGTGGTAATTTCGTTGGACGTGAATTTTTTGTGTTCTCGGGTGATTTGGTTGAAAGGGAATTTTTTGTGTTCCTGGGTGATTTCATTGGAAGCTAATTTTTTTGTGCTCTGGGATGATTTCTTTGGAAGCAAATATATTGTTCTCAGAAGATTTTGTTGCAAGCAAATTTTTTTGTTCTGGCGTAATTTCGTTGGAAGCGAATTTTTTGTGTTCTCGTGTGATTTCGATGGAAGCAAATTTTTGAAATATGGGATCATTTCATTGGGAGCATGTTTTCTGTGCTCTGGAGTCATTCCGTTGAAAGCGAATTTTTTGTGTTCTGGGGTGATTTCATGGAAGCAAATATTTTGTGTTCTGGGGTCATTTCGTTGGAAGCGAATTTTTTGTGTTCTGGGGTCATTTCGTTGGAAGCAATTTTTTTGTGTTCTGGGGTAATTTCGTTGGAAGTGAATTTTTTGTGTTCTCGGGTCATTTCAATGGAAGCAAATTTTTGAAGTATGGTATCATTTCATTCGAAGCGTGTTTTCTGTGCTCTGGAGTCATTTCGTTGGAAGCGAATATTTGTGTTCTCAGACGATTTCGTTGCAAGCGAATTTTTTGTGTTCTCTGGTTTTTTCGATGGAAGCAAATTTTTGAAGTAGGGGCCATTTCGTTGGAAGCTCGTTTTCTGTGCTCTGGAGTAATTTCGTCGGAAGGGAATTTTTTGTGCTTTGGGCTGATTTCATTGGAAGCGAATTTTTTGTGTTCTAGTGTGATTTCGTTGAAAGGGAATTTTTTGTGTGCTAGGGTAATTTTGTTGGAAGCGAATTTTTTGTGTTCTGTGGTGATTTCGATGGAAGCAATTTTTTTCTGTTCTGTGGTAATTTGGTTGGACGTGAATTTTTGGTTTTCTCCGGTTTTTTTGATGGAAGCAAATTTTTGAAGCAGGGGGTCATTTCGTTGGAAGCGTTTTTTCTGTGCTCTGGAGTCATTTCGTTGGAAGCGAATTTTTTGTGTTCTGGGGTGATTTCGTTGGAATCGAATTTTTGGTGCTCTGGGGTGATTTGATTGGAAGCTAATATTTGTGTTCTCAGGATATTTCATTGCAAGCAAATTTTTTGTGTTCTGGGGTAATTTCGTTGGAAGCGAATTTTTTGTGTTCTCCGGTTTTTTCGATGGAAGCAAATTTTTTAAATAGAGGGTCATTTCGTTGGAAGCGTGTTTTCTGTGCTCTGGAGTCATTTCTTTGGCAGTGAATATTTTGTGCTCTGAGGTTATTTTGTTGGATGCGAAATTTTTGTGTTCTCGGGTGATTTCGTTGAAAGGGAATTTTTTGTGTTCCAGGGTGATTTCGTTGGAAGCGAATTTTTTTGTGCTCTGGGATGATTTCTTTGGAAGCAAATATTTGTGTTCTCAAGAGAGATCGTTTGAAGCGAATTTATTGTGTTCTGGGGTAATTTCGTTGGAAGCGAATTTTTTGTGTTTTCGGGTGATTTCCATAGAAGCAAATTTTTGAAATATGGGGTCATTTCGTTGGAATCGTGTTTTCTCTGCTCTGGAGTCATTATGTTGGAAACTAATTTTTTGTGTTCTGGGGTGATTTCGTTGGAAGCGAATTTTTTGTGTTCTCGGGTGATTTCAATGGAAGCAAATTTTTGAAGTATGGGATCATTTCTTTGGGAGCGTGTTTTCTGTGCTCTGGAGTCATTCCGTTTAAAAGCGAATTTTTTGTGTTCTGGGGTGATTTCGTTGGAAGCGAATATTCGTGTTCTCAAAAGATTTCGTTGGAAGCGAATTTTTTGTTTTCTACGGTTTTTTCAATGGAAGCAAATTTTTGAAGCCGGGGGTCATTTCGTTGGAAGTGTGTTTTCTATGCTCTGGAGTCATTTCGTTGGAAGCGAATTTTTTATGTTTTGGGGTGATTTCATGGAAGCAAATTTTTTGTGTTCTGGGTAATTTCGTTGGAAGCAATTTTTTGTGTTCTGGGGTCATTTCGTTGGAAGTAAATTTTTTGTGTTCTGGGGTCATTTCGTTGGAAGTAAATTTTTTGTGTTCTGGGGTCATTTCGTTGGAAGTGTGTTTTCTATGTTCTGGAGTCATTTCGTTGGAAGCGAATTTTTTGTGTTCTGGGGTATTTTCGTTGGAAGTGAATTTTTTGTGTTCTCGGGTCATTTCAATGGAAGCAAATTTTTGAAGTATGGTATCATTTCGTTCGAAGCGTGTTTTCTGTGCTCTGGAGTCATTTCGTTGGAAGCGAATATTTGTGTTCTCAGACGATTTTGTTGCAAGCGAATTTTTTGTGTTCTCAGGTTTTTTCGATGGAAGCAAATTTTTGAAGTAGGGGGTCATTTCTTTGGAAGCTTGTTTTCTGTGCTCTGGAGTAATTTCGTTGGAACGGAATTTTTCGTGCTTTGGGCTGATTTCGTTGGAAGCGAATTTTTTGTGTTCTAGTGTGATTTCGTTGAAAGGGAATTTTTTGTGTTCTAGGGTGATTTTGTTGGAAGCAAATTTTTTGTGCTCTGTGGTGATTTCTATGGAACCAAATTTTTTCTGTTCTGTGGTAATTTTGTTGGACCTAAATTTTTGGTTTTCTCCAGTTTTTTTGATGGAAGCAAATTTTTGAAGCAGGGGGTCATTTCGTTGGAAGCGTGTTTTCTGTGCTCTGGAGTCATTTCGTTGGAAGCAAATTTTTTGTGTTCTGGGGTGATTTCGTTGGAAGCAAATTTTTTGTGTTCTGGGGTAATTTCGTTGGAAGCGAATTTTTTGTGTTCTGGGGTCATTTCGATGGAAGCAAATTTTTGAAGTAGGGGGACATTTCGTTGGAAGCTTGTTTTCTGTGCTCTGGAGTCAGATCGTTGGAAGGGAATTTTTTGTGCTTTGGGGTGATTTCGTTGGAAGCGAATTTTTTGTGTTCTAGTTTGATTTCGTTGAAAGGAAATTTTTTGTGTTCTAGGGTGATTTCGTTGGACATGAATTTTTTGTTTTCTCGGGTGATTTCATCGAAAGGGTATTTTTTGTGTTCTAGGGTGATTTCGTTGGAAGCGAACTTTTTTTGCTCTGGGATGATTTCTTTGGAAGCAAATATCTGTGTTCTCAGGAGATTTCGTTGCAAGCGAATTTTTTTTGTTCTGGGGTAATTTCGTTGGAAGCGAATTTTTTGTATTCTCAAGTTATTGCGATGGAAGCAAATTTTTGAAATATGAGGTCATTTCGCTGGAAGCATGTTTTCTGTGCTTTGAAGTCATTTCTTTGAAAGCGAATTTTTTGTGCTCTGGGGTGATTTCTTTGGAAGCTAATATTTGTGTTCTCAGGACATTTCGTTGCAAGCGAATTTTTTGTGTTCTGGGGTAATTTCTTTGGAAGCGAATTTTTTGTGTTCTCCGGTTTTTTCGATGGAAGCAAATTTTTTAAGTAGAGGGTCATTTCGTTGGAAGTAAATATTTGTGTTCTCAGACGATTTTGTTGCAAGCGAATTTTTTGTGTTCTCAGGTTTTTTCGATGGAAGCAAGTTTTTGAAGTAGGGGGTCATTTCTTTGGAAGCTTGTTTTCTGTGCTCTGGAGTAATTTCGTTGGAACGGAATTTTTCTGCTTTTGGCTGATTTCGTTGGAAGCAAATTTTTTGTGTTCTAGTGTGATTTCGTTGAAAGGGAATTTTTTGTGTTCTAGGGTGATTTTGTTGGAAGCAAATTTTTTGTGCTCTGTGGTGATTTCGAAGGAACCAAATTTTTTCTGTTCTGTGGTAATTTTGTTGGACCTAAATTTTTGGTTTTCTCCGGTTTTTTTGATGGAAGCAAATTTTTGAAGCAGGGGGTCATTTCGTTGGAAGCGTGTTTTCTGTGCTCTGGAGTCATTTCGTTGGAAGCGAATTTTTTGTGTTCTGAGGTGATTTCGTTGGAAGCGAATTTTTTGTGTTCTGGGGTCATTTTGATGGAAGCAAATTTTTGAAGTAGAGGGACATTTCGTTGGAAGCTTGTTTTCTGTGCTCTGGGGTCAGATCGTTGGAAGGGAATTTTTTGTGCTTTGGGGTGATTTTGTTGGAAGCGAATTTTTTGTGTTCTAGTTTGATTTCGTTGAAAGGAAATTTTTTGTGTTCTAGGGTGATTTCGTTGGACATGAATTTTTTGTTTTCTCGGGTGATTCCATCGAAAGGGAATTTTTTGTGTTCTAGGGTGATTTCGTTGGAAGCGAACTTTTTTTGCTCTGGGATGATTTCTTTGGAAGCGAATATCTGTGTTCTCAGGAGATTTCGTTGCAAGCGAATTTTTTTTGTTCTGGGGTAATTTCGTTGGAAGCGAATTTTTTGTATTCTCAAGTGATTTCGATGGAAACAAATTTTTGAAATATGAAGTCATTTCGCTGGAAGCATGTTTTCTGTGCTTTGAAGTCATTTCTTTGGAAGCAAATTTTTTGTGCTCTGGGGTGATTTCTTTGGAAGCTAATATTTGTGTTCTCAGGACATTTCGTTCAAGCGAATTTTTTGTGTTCTGGGGTCATTTCTTTGGAAGCGAATTTTTTGTGTTCTCCTGTTTTTTCGATGGAAGCAAATTTTTTAAGTAGAGGGTCATTTCGTTGGAAGCGTGTTTTCTGTGCTCTGGAGTCATTTCGTTGGAAGCGAATTTTTTGTGTTCTCTGGTGATTTCAATGGAAGCAAATTTTTGAAGTATGGGATCATTTAGTTGGAAGCGTGTTTTCTGTGCTCTGGAGTCACTTCGTTGTAAGAGAATTTTTTGTGCTCTGGTATGATTTCTTTGGAAGCGAATATTTGTCTTCTCCGGAGATTTGGTTGCAAGCGAATTTTTTGTTTTCTTGGGTAATTTCGTTGGAAGTGAATTTTTTGTGTTTTACTGTTTTTCGATGGAAGAAAATTTTTGACGTTGGGGGTCATTTCGTTGGAAGAGAATTTTTTGTGCTCTGGGGTGATTTTGTTGTAAGCGCATATTTTGTCTTCTCTGGTAATTTCGATTGAAGCGAATTTTTTATGTTCTAGGGTCATTTTACGGGAAGCGAATTTTTTGTGCTCTGTGGTGATTACGTTGGAAGTGAATTTTTTTTCTCGGGTGATTTTGTTGAAAGCGAATTATTTGTGTTCGAGGTGATTTTGTTGGTAGCGAATTTTTTGTGTTCTGGGGTCATTTCTTTGGAAGCGTGTTTTCTGTGCTCTGGAGTCATTTCGTTGGAAGCTAATTTTTGCGCTCTGGTGTGATTTTGTTGAAAGCGAATTATTTGTGTTCGAAGTGATTTTGTTGGCAGCAAATTTTTTGTGTTCTGGGGTGATTTCGTTGAAAGAGAATTTTTTGTGTTCTCGGTTGATTTCGTTGAAAGGGATTTTTTGTGTTGTAGGGTGATTTCGTTGGAAGCGAGTTTTTTGTGCTCTGGGGTGAGTTCGTTGGAAGCGAATATTTGTGTTCTCAGGAGGTTTCGTTGGAAAAGAAATTTTTGTCTTCTGGGGTAAATTCGTTGGAAGCGAATTTTTTGTGTTCTCGAGTGATTTCGATGGAAGCAAATATTTGAAATAGGGGGTCATTTCGTTGGAATCGTGTTTTCTGTGCTCTGGAGTCCTTTCATTGGAAGTGAATATTTATGTTCTCAGTAGATTTCATTGCAAGCGAATTTTTTGTGCTCTGGTGTGATTTCATTATAAGCGAATTTTATGTGTTCTCGGGTGATTTTGTTGAAAGGGAATTTTTGTGTATTAGGGTGATTTCGTTGGAAGCAAATTGTTTTGTGCTCTGGGATGATTTCTTTGGAAGCAAATATTTGTTTTCTCAGGAGGTTTCGTTGGAAGCGATTTTTTTGTGTTCTCGCGTGATTTCGATGGAAGCAAATTTTTGAAGTGTGGGGTCATTTCGATGGAATCGTGTTTTCTGTGCTCTGGAGTCATTTCGTTGGAAGTCAATTTTTTGTGTTCTGGGGTGATTTCGTTGGAAGCGAATATATGTGTTCTCAGAAGATTTCGTTGCAAGTGAATTTTATGTGTTCTGGGGTAATGTGTTAGAAGCGAATTTTTTCTCTTCTCTGGTGATTTCAATGAAAGCAAATTTTTGAAGTATGGGGTCATTTTGTTGGAAGCATGTTTTCTGTGCTCTGGAGTCATTTCGTTGGAAGCGAATTTTTTGTGTTCTGGGGTGATTTCGATGGAAGCAAATTTTTTCTGTTCTGTGGTAATTTCGTTAGACGTGAATTTTTTGTGTTCTCCGGTGATTTCTTTGAAAGGGAATTTTTTGTGTTCTAGGGTGATTTTTTTGGATGCTAATTTTTTTGTGCTCTGGGATAATTTCTTTGGAAGCGAATATTTGTGTTATCAGGAGATATCGTTGGAAGCGAATTTTTTGTATTCTGGGGTAATTTCGTTGGAAGCGAATTTTTTGTGTTCTCGGGTGATTTCAATAGAAGCAAATTTTTGAAGTATGGGGTCATTTCGTTGGAAGCATGTTTTCTGTGCTCTGGACTCATTTCGTTGGAAGCAAATTTTTGTGCTCTGGGGTGATTTCGTTGGAAGTGAATTTTTTGTCTTCTGTGGTGATTTCGATAGAAGCGAATATTTTATGTTCTAGGGTGATTTAGTTGGAGGCGAATTTTTTGTGTTCTGGGGTCATTTCATTGGAAGCGTTTTTTCTGTGCTCTGGAGTCATTTCTTTGAAAGCGAATTTTTTGTGCTCTGGGGTGATTTCGTTTGAAGCGAATTTTTTTTTGTTCTCGGATGATTTCGTTGAAAGGGAATTTTTTGTGTTGTAGGGTGATTTCGTTGGAAGCGAATTTTCTGTGTTCTGGGATGTTTTCGTTGGAAGCGAATATTTGTGTTCTCAGAAGATTTTGTTGTAAGCGAATTTTTTGTGTTCTGGTGTAATTTCGTTGGAAGCGAATTTTTGGTTTTCTCCGGTTTTTTCGATGGAATCAAATTTTTTAAGTAGGGGGTCATTTCTTTGGAAGCGTGTTTTCTGTGCTCTAGAGTCATTTCGTTCGAAAATAGTTTTTTGTGCTCTGGGGTAATTTCATTGGAAGTGAATATTTGTGTTCTCAGAAGATTTCGTTGCAAGCAAATTTTTTGTGTTCTCGGGTGATTTCCATGGAAGCAAATTTTTGAAGTATGGGATCATTTCGTTGGAAGCGTGTTTTCTGTACTCCTGAGTCATTTCGTTGGAAGCGACATTTTTGTGTTCTCGGGTGATTTCGTTGAAAGGGAATTTTTGTGTTCTAGGGTGATTTCGTTGGAAGTGAATTTTTTCTACTTTGGGATGATATCTTTGGAAGTGAATATTTGTGTTCTCAGGAGATTTCGTTGGAAAAGAATTTTTTGTCTTCTGGGGTAATATCGTTGGAAGAAAATTTTTTGTGTTCTCCGGTGTTTTCGATGGAAGCAAATTTTTGAAGTAGTGGGTCATTTCGTTGGAAGCGTGTTTTAAGTGTTCTGGAGTCATGTCGTTGAAAGAGAATTTTTTGTGATTTTCTGAGGTGATTTCGATGGAAGCCAAAATTTGTCTTCTCACGAGATTTCATTGCAAGCGAATTTTTTGTGTTCTGGGGTGATTTGCATGGTAGCAAATTTTTGAAGAATGGGGTCATTTCGTTGGAAGCGTGTTTTCTGTGCCCTGGAGTCATTTCGTTGGAAGCGAATTTTTTGTGCTCTGAGTTGATATCGTTGGAAGCGAACTTTTTGTGCTCTGGGATGTTTTCTTTGGAAGCGAATATTTGTGTTCTCAGGAGATTTCATTGGAAAAGAATTTTTTGTCTTCTGTGGTAATATTGTTGGAAGAGAATTTTTTGTGTTCTCAGGATTTTTCGATGGAAGCAAATTTTTGAAATAGGCGATCATTTCGTTGGAAGCGTGTTTTCTGTGCTCAGGGGTGATTTCTTTGGAAGCGAATATTTGTGTTCTCAGGAGATTTCGTTGGAAAAGAATTTTTTGTGTTCTGGGGTAATTTCGATGGATGCGAATTTTTTATGCTCTGCGGTTATTTCGTTGGAAGCGAATATTTGTGTTCTCTTGAGATTTCGTTACAAGCGAATTTTTTGTGTTTTGTTGTAATTTTGTTGGAAGCGAATTTTTGGTGTTCTCAGGTGATTTCAATGGAAACATATTTTTGAAGTAGGGGGTCATTTCATTGGAAGAGTGTTTTCTGTGCCATGGAGTCATTTCGTTGGAAGCGAATTTTTTGTGCTCTGAGTTGATTTCTTTGGAAGCGAATTTTTTGTCTTCTCAGGTGATTTCGTTGAAAGGGAATTTTTTGTGTTGTAGGGTGATTTCGTTGTAAGCGAAGTTTTCGTGCTCTGGAATGCTTTCTTTGGAAGCGAATATTTGTGTTCTCAAGAGATTTCAACGGAAGCAAATTTTTTGTGTTCTGGGGTAATTTTGTTATAAGTGAATTTTTTGTGTCTAGGGTGATTTCGATGGAAGCAAATCTTTGAAATATGGGGTCATTTCGTTGGAAGCGTGTTTTCTGTGCTCTGGAGTCATTTCTTTGGAAACGAATTTTTTATGTTCTGGGTTGATTTGGTTGAAAGCGAGTTTTTTGTGTTCTCGGGTGATTTTGTTGAAAGCGAATTTTTTATGTTCTACTGTGATTTCGTTGGAAGTGAACTTTTTGTGTGCTGGGGTCCTTTCATTGGAAGTGTGTTTTCTGTGCTCTGGAGTCATTTCATTGGAAGTGAATTTTTTGTGATCTGGGGTGATTTTGTTGGAAGCGAATTGTTTGTGTTCTCAGGTGATTTCCTTGAAAGCAAAATTTTTGTGCTCTGGATGATTCCTTTGGAAGCAAATATTTGTGTTATCAGGAGATTTCATTGGAAGCGAATTTTTTGTGTTCTGGGTTAATTTCATTGGAAGCGAATTTTTTGTGTTCTTGGGTGATTTCGATGGAAGCAAATTTTTGAAATATGGGGTCATTTCGTTGGAAGCATGTTTTCTGTGCTCTGGAGTCATTTCGTTGGAAGTGAATTTTTTGTGCTCCGGGGTGATTTCGTTGGAAGCGAATTTTTTGTGATCTTGGGTGATTTCGTTGAAAGGGAATTTTTGTGTTCTAGGGTGATTTCGTTGGAAGCGATATTTTCTATTCTGGGATGATACCTTTGGAAGCGAATATTTGTGTTCTCAGGAGATTTCGTTGGAAAAGAATTTTTTGTCTTCTGGGGTAATTTCGTTGGAAGAGAATTTTTTGTGTTCTCCGGTTTTTTCGATGGAAGCAAATTTTTGAAGTAGGGGGTCATTTCGTTAGAAGTGTGTTTTCTGTGCTCTCGAGTCATTTCGTTGGAAGCGAATTTTTGTGCTCTGGGGTTTTTTCATTGCAAGTGAATATTTGTGTTCTCAGGAGATTTCGTTGCAAGCGAATTTTTTGTGTTCTGAGGTGATTCCGTTGGAAGCGAATTTTTTGTGTTCTAGGATGATTTTTTTGGAAGCGAATTTTTTTTTTTCTCTGGGATGATTTCTATGGAAGCAAATATTTGTGTTATTAGGAGATTTCGTTGTAAAAGAATTTTTTGTGTTCTGGGGTAATATTGTTGGAAGCGAATTTTATGTGTTCTTGGGTGATTTCGACTGAAGGAAATTTTTGAAATATGGGGTCCTTTCGTTGGATGTTTGTTTTCTGTGCTCTGGAGTTATTTCGTTGGAAGCGAATTTTTCGTGTTCTGTGGTGATTTCGTTGGATGCGAATATAGGTGTTCTCAGAAAATTTCGTTGCAAGCGAATTTTATGTGTTCTCGGGTAATTTCGTTAGAAGCGAATTTTTTGTGTTCTTGGGTGATTTCGATGAAAGCAAATTTTTGAAGTATGGGGTCATTTCGTGGGAAGCATGTTTTCTGTGCTATGGAGTCATTTTGTTGGAAGCAAATTTTTTGTGCTCTGAGGTGATTTTGTTGGAGCGAATTTTTTCTGTTATGGGTTAATTTCATTGGAAGCGAATTTTTTGTGCTCTGTGGTGATTTCGTTGGAAGGAATTTCTTGTGTTCTGGGGTAATCATTGGCATCGAATTTTTTGTGTTCTCGGGTGATTTCGTTGAAAGGGAATTTTTTTGTGTTATAGTGTGATTTGTTTGGAAGCGAATTTTTTGTGTTCTGTGGTGATTTCGTTGGATGCGAATATTTGTGTTCTCAGAAGATTTCGATGCAAACGAATTTTTTCTCTTCTGGTGTAATTTCGTTGGAAGTGAATTTTTTGTGTTGTCCTGTTTTTTGGATGGAAGCAAATTTTTGAAGTATGGGGTCATTTCTTTGGAAGCGTGTTTTCTGTGCTCTGGAGTCATTTCGTTGGAAGCGAATTTTTTGTGCTCTGGGGTGATCTCGTTGGAAGCAAATATTTGTGTTCTGAGTAGATTTCGTTGCAAGCGAATTTTTTGTGTTCAGGGGTAATTTCGTTGGAAGCAAATTTTTTGTGTTCTCATGTGATTTCGATAGAAACTAATTTTTGAAGTAGGGGGTCATTTCATTTGAAGCGTGTTTCTGTGCCCTGGAGTCATTTCGTTGCAAACGAGTTTTTTGTGCTCTGGGGTGATTTCTTTGGAAGCGAATATTTGTGTTCCCAGGAGAATACGTTGGAAAAGAAACTTTTGTTTTCTGGGTAATTTCTTTGGAAGTGAATTTTTTGTGTTCTCCGGTTTTTTCGATGGAAGCAAATTATTGAAATAGGGGGTCATTTTGTTAGAATCGTGTTTTCTGTGCTCTGGAGTCATTTCGTTGGAAGCGAATTTTTTGTGTTCTGGGGTGATTTCGTTGGAAGCGAATTTTTTGTGTTCTTGGGTGATTTCGTTGAAAGGGAATTTTTGTGTTCTAGGGTGATTTCGTTGGAAGCGATATTTTCTACTCTGGGATGATACCTTTGGAAGCGAATATTTGTGTTCTCAGGAGATTTCATTGGAAAAGAATTTTTTGTCTTGTGGGGTAATATTGTTGGAAGAGAATTTTTTGTGTTCTCCGGTTTTTTCGATGGAAGCAAATTTTTGAAGTATGGGGTCATTTCTTTGGAAGCGTGTTTTCTGTGCTCTGGAGTCATTTCGTTGGAAGCGAATTTTTTGTGCTCTGGGGTGAACTCTTTGGAAGAAATTTTTTTGTGTTCTCATGTGATTTCGATAGAAACTAATATTTGAAGTAGGGGGTCATTTCATTTGAAGCGTGTTTTCTGTGCCCTGGAGTCATTTCGTTGGAAACGAGTTTTTTGTGCTCTGGGGTGATTTCGTTGGAAGCGAATATTTGTGTTCCCAGGAGAATACATTGGAAACGAAATTTTTGTTTTCTCGGTAATTTCGTTGAAATTGAATTTTTTGTGTTCTGGGGTGATTTCATTGGAAGCGAATATATGTGTTCTCAGAAGATTTCGTTGCAAGCAAATTTTTTCTGTTCTGTTGTAATTTCGTTGGACTTGAATTTTTTGTGTTCTCGGGTGAATTCTTTGAAAGGGAATTTTTTGTGTTCTAGGGTGATTTCTTTGGAAGCGAATTTTTTGTGTTCTGAGGTGATTTCGTTGGAAGCGAATATTTGTATTCTCAGAAGATTTCGTTGCAAGCGAATTTTTTTGTGTTCTCGGGTGATTTCAAAGCACAGAAAACACGCAAACACAAATATTCTCTTCCAACGAAATTACCCCAGAACACAAAACATTCGCTTGCAACGAAATCACCCCAGAGCACAAAAAATTCGCTTCCAACGAACTCACCCTAGTACACAAAAATTCGCTTTCAACCAAATCACCCAGAACACAAAAAATTGGTGTCCAACGAAATTACCCCAGAATAGAAAAAAATTACTTCCAACCAAATCAACCAAGGGCAAAAAAAATTCCCTTCCAACAAAATCACGCAGGAACACAAATATTGGCTTCCAAGGAAATTACCCCAGTACAGAAAAAATTTGCTTCCATCGAAATCACCCCACAACACAAAAAAAATTGCTTCCAATGAAATTAGCCCAGAACACAAAAATTTGCTTCCAACGAAATCACACCAGAACATAAAAAATTCACTTCCAAAGAAATCACCCCAGAACACAAAAATTTTGCTTCCAATGAAATGACTTCAGAGCACAAAAAACACGCATTTAACGAAATCACCCCATTCTTCAAAAAATTCACTTCCAACGAAATTACCCCAGAAAAGAAAAAATTTGCTTCCACCGAAATCACCCCAGAGCACAAAAAATTCACTTCCAACGAAATCACCGTAGAGCACAAAAAATTCGCTTTCAACAAAATCACCCTAGAACACAAAAAAATTCGTGTCCAACGAAATCATCAGAATAGAAAAAATTTGCCCTAAAGAAATCACACCAGAGCACAAAAAATTCCCTTCCAACAAAATCATCGAGGAACACATATATTGGCTTCCAAGGAAATTACCCCAGAACACAAAAAATTCTCTTCCAACGATATTACCCCAGAAGACAAAAAATTCTTTTCGAACGAAATCTCCGGAGAACACAAATATTCGCTTCCAAAGATATCATCCCAGAGCACAAAAAATTCGATTCCATCGAAATCACCCTAGAACACAAACATTCCCTTTCAATGAAATCACCCGAGAACACAAAAAAATTCCCTTCCAACGAAATCACCCAGAGCACAAAAAATTCGTGACCAAAGAAATGACTCCAAAGCACAGAAAACACGCCTCCAATGAAATGACCGCAGAACACAAAAAATTCCCTTCCAACGAAATCACCCTAGAACATAAAAAACTCGCTTCCATCGAAATCACCATAGAAGACAAAAAATTCGCTTCCAAAGAAATCACCCTAGAACATAAAAAATTCGCTTTCAACGAAATCACCGGAGAACACAAAAAATTCACTTCCAAAAAATCACTCCAGAACACAAAAAATTCGCTTTCACTGAAATGACTCCAGAGCACAAAAAACACGCTTCCAACGAAATGACCCCATACTTCAAAAATTTGATTCCAACGAAATCACCCGAGAACATAAAAATTTGCCTCCAACGAAATCACCCCAGAGCACAAAAAATTCTCTTTCAACAAAATCACCCGAGAACAAAAAAATTCGCTTCCAACAAAATCACCCCAGAGCACAAAAAATTCGCTTTCGACGAAATCACCATAGAACACAAAAATTCCCCATCAACGAAAACACCCGAGAACACAAAAAATTCTCTTCCAACAAAATCACCACCGAAAACAAAAATTTCGCTTGCATCGAAATCTCCTGAGAACACAAATATTCGCTTCCAACAAAATCACCGCAGAGCACAAAAAATTCGCTTCCAACGAAATGACTCCAGAGCACAGAAAACACGCATCCAAGGAAATGACTCCAGAACACAAAAAATTCCCTTCAAACGAAATCACCATGAAACATAAAAAAAAATCGCTTCCATCGAAATCACCACAGAAGACAAAAAATTCGCTCCGAACCAAATCACTCCTGAACACAAAAAATTCGCTTTCAACTAACTCACCCGAGAATACAAAAAATTCGCTTCCAACGATAATACCCCAGAACATAAAAATTAGCTTTCAATGAAATGACTCAGAGCACAGAAAACATGCTTCCAACAAAATGATCAGATACTTCAAAAATTTGCTTCCATCGAAATCACACGAGAACACAAAAAATTCGCTTCCAAAGAAATTAACCCAGAAGACAAAAAATTCTTTTCCAAGGAAATCTCCTGAGAACACAAATATTTGCTTCCAAAGATATCATCCCAGAGCACAAAAAATTTGCTTCCAACGAAATCACCCCAGAGCACAAAAAATTCGCTTCCAAAGAAATTACCCCAGAAGACAAAAAATTCTTTTCCCAGGAAATCTCCTGAGAACACAAAAATCCCTTTCAATGAAATCACCCGAGAACACAAAAATTCCCTTCCAAAGAAATCACCCTAGAACATAAAAAAATCCCTTCCATCAAAATCACCACAGAAGACAAAATATTCGCTTCCAACCAAATCACCCCAGAGCACAAAAAATTCGCTTCCAACGAAATCACCCTAGAATATAAAATATTCGCTTTCAACGAAATCACCCGAGAACACAAAAATTCAATTCCAACGAAATTATCCCAAAAGACAAAAATTTCTTTTCCAATGAAATCTCCTGAGAACACAAATATTCGTTTCCAACGAAATCACCCCAGAGCACAAAAAACTTTTTTCCAACGAAATGACTCCAGGGCACATAAAACATGCTTCCAACGAAATGACCCCCTACTTCAAAAATTTGTTTTTATCGAAATCACCTGAGAACACAAAAAATTCGCTTCCAACGAAATTACCCCAGAACACAAAAAATTCGCTTGCAAAAAAATCTCCTGAGAACACAAATATTCGCTTCCAACGAAATCACAACAAAGCACAAAAAATTCGCTGCTTACGAAATCACCCTAAAACACAAAAAATTTGCTTTCAACCAAATCACCCGAGAACACAATAAATTGACTTCCAAGGAAATCACCCCAGAGCATAAAATATTCCCTTCCAATGAAACGACTAAAGAGCACAGAAAACACTCTTCTAACTAAAGCCCTCCAGAATACAAAAAATCGCATCCAACAAAATCACCCGGGATCACAAACATTCACTTCCAACGAAATCACCCCAGAGCACAAAAAATTCGCTTCCAAAGAAATCACCCTAGAACATAAAAAATTCGCTTCCATCGAAATCACCCCAGAACAAAAAAATTTGCTTCCAAAGAAATTACCCCAGAACACAAAAATTCGCTTCCAACGAAATCACCCCAGAACACAAAAATTCGCTTTCAAAGAAAAGACCCTAGAACACAAAAATTTCGCTTCCAACTAAATCACCCAAAGAACAAAAAATTCGCTTCCAACGAAATGTCTCTAGAGCACAGAAAACACGCTTCCAACGAAATGACCCCATATTTCAAAACTTTGCTTCCAACGATATCACCCGAGTACACAAAAAATTCGCCTCCAAAGAAATCACCCCAGAACACAAAAAAATTCCCTTTCAACAAAATCACCCGAGAACAAAAAAATTCGCGTCCAAAAAATTACCACAAATAGAGAAAATTTACTTCCAACCAAATCAACCCAGAGCACAAAAAATTCCCTTCCGACAAAATCACCCGAGAACACAAATATTGGCTTCCAATGAAATTACCCCAGGACAGAAAAAATTTGCTTCCATCGAAATCACCCCAGAACACAAAAAATTCACTTCCAAAGAAATTACCCCAGAACACAAGTAATTTGCTTCCAACAAAATCACCACAAAACACAAAAAATTTGCTTCCAACGAAATGACCCATACTTCAAAAATTTTCTTCCATCGTAAAAACCGGAGAATACAAAAAATTCGCTTCGAACGAAATTACCCCAGAACACATAAAATTCGCTTGCAACGAAATCTTCTGAGAACACAAATATTCGCTTGAACGAAATCACCCCAGAACACAAAAAATTCGCTTCCAACGTAATGACTCCAGAGCACAGAAAATAGGCTTCCAACGAAATGACCGACGAGCACAAAAAAATTTGCAGCCAACAAAATCACCCAAAAACACAAAAAATTCTCTTTCAACGAAATCAACCGAGAGCACAAAAAGTGGCTTCCAAGTTAATTACAACAGAATACAAAAAATTCACTTCCAATGAAATCATCCCAGAACACAAAAAATTTGCTTCCAAAGAAATCACCCCAGAACACAAAAATTCCCTTTCAACGAAATCACCCTAGAACACAAAAAATTCTCTTTCAACGAAATCAACCGAGAACACAAAAAATTGGCTTCCAAGTTAATTACAACAGAATACAAAAAATTCGCTTCCAACGAAATCATCGCAGAACACAAAAAATTTGCTTCCAAAGAAATCACCCCAGAACACAAAAATTTCCATTCCATCAAAATGAATCCAGAACAGAGAAAACAGGCTTCCAACAAAATCATCCCAGAACACAAAAAATTTGCTTCCAGCAATATTACCCCAGAACACAAAAAATTTGCTTCCAACAAAACTACCCCAGAACACAAGAAATTCGCTTCCAACGAAATCACCCCAGAACCCCAAAAATTTGCTTCCAACGAAATAACTCCAGAGCAAGGAAAACATGCTTCCAATGAAATGACCCGCTACTTCAAAAATTTGCTTCCATCGAATAAACCGGAGAACACAAAAAATTCTCTTCCAACGATATTACCCCAGAAGACAAAAAATAATTTTCCAACGAAATCTCCTGAGAAAACAAATATTCGCTTCCCATGAAATCACCCCAGAGCACAAATATTCGCTTCAAACGAAATCCACCTAGAACATAAAAAGTTCGCTTCCATCGAAATCACTGAGAACACAAAAAATTCTCTTTGAACGAAATTACCCCAGAACACAAGAAATTTGCTTCCAATGAAATCACTGCAAAGCACAAAAAATTCACTTCCAACGAAATCCCCCTAGAAAATAAAAAATTTGCTTACATCGAAATCACCCGAGAACATAAAAAATTCGCTTCCAACGAAATTACCCCAGAAGACAAGAAATTTGATTCCAACGAAATCACACCAAAGCACAAAAATTTAGCTGCTTACGAAATCACCATAAAACACAAAAAATTTGCTTTCAACCAAATCACCCGAGAACACAATAAATTCACTTCCAAGGAAATCACCCCAGAGCACAAAAAATTCCCTTCCAACGAAACGACTAAAGAGCACAGAAAACATGCTTCTAACTAAAGCCCTCCAGAACACAAAAAATTCGGTTCCAACAAAATCACCCATAAACACAAACATTCACTTCCAACGAAATCACCCCAGAGCACAAAAAATTTGCTTCCAAAGAAATCACCCTAGAACATAAAAAATTCGCTTCCATCGAAATCACCCCAGAACAAAAAAATTTGCTTCCAAAGAAATTACCACAGAACACAAAAATTCGCTTCCAAAGAAATCACCCCAGAACACAAAAATTCGCTTCCAAAGAAATCACCCTAGAACACAAAAATTTCGCTTCAAACTAAATCAGCCCAGAGAACAAAAAATGCCTTTCCAACGAAATGTCTGTAGAGCACAGAAAACACGCTTCCAACGAAATGACCCCATACTTCAAAAATTTGCTTCCAACGAAATCACCCGAGAACACAAAAAATTTGCCTCCAACGAAATCACCCCAGAACACAAAAAATTCCCTTTCAACAAAATCACCCGAGAACAAAAAAATTCACGTCCAAAGAAATTAGCACAAATAGAGAAAATTTACTTCCAACCAAATCAACCCAGAGCACAAAAAATTCCCTTCCAACAAAATTACCCCAGAACACAAAAAAATTCGCTTCCATAGAAATTACCCCAGAACACACGAAACTCCCTTCCAACGAAATCACCCCAGAGCACAAACTATTCGCTTCCAACGAAATGACCCCATACTTCAAAAATTTGCGTCCATCGAAATCACCTAAGAACACAAAAAATTCGCTTCCAACAAAATTACCCCAGAACACAAAAATTTTGCTTCCAACGAAATGAACCCAGAACCCCAAAAATTTGCTTCCAACAAAATTACTCCGTGGAAAGAAAACACGCTTCCAATGAAATGACCCCCTACTTCAAAAATTTGCTTCCATCAAAAAAACCAAAGAACACAAAAAATTCGCTTCCAACAAAATTACCCAGGAACACAAATATTCGCTTCCAATGAAATCACCCCAGAGCACAAAAAGTTCACGTCCAATGAAATCCCCCTAGAACATAAAAATTCACTTCCATCGAAATCAACCGAGAACACAAAAAATTCGCTTCCAACGAAATTACGAAGGAACACAAACATTTGCTTCCAAAGAAATTACCCCAGAAGACAAGAAATTCGCTTCCAACAAAATCACACCAAAGCACAAAAAATTCGCTTCCAACGAAATCACCCTAAAACACAAAAAGTTCGCTTTCAATCAAATCACCCGAAAACACAAAAAATTCGCTTCCAAAAAAATCCCCCGAGAACATAAAAAGTTTGCTTGCAACGAAACGACTCTAGAGCACAGAAAACATGCTTCCAACGAAATGACCCCCTACTTCAAAAATTTGCTTCCATCGAAGAAACCGGAGAACACAAAAAATTCGCTTCCAACAAAATTACTCAGGAACACAAATATTCGCTTCCAATGAAATCACCGCAGAGCACAAAAAATTCGCCTCCAAGGAAATCCCCCTAAAACATAAAAAAATCGCTTCCATTGAAATCAACCGAGAACACAAAAAATTCTCTTCCAACGACATTACCCCAGAAGAAAAAAATTCTTTTTCAACGAAATATCCTGAGAACACAAATATTTGCTTCCAAAGATATCATCCCAGAGCAAAAAAAAATTCGCTTCCAACGAAATCACCCCAGAACACAAAAATTCCCTTTTAACGAAATCACGCGAAAACACAAAAAAATCGCTTCCAACAAAATGACTCCAGAGCACAGAAAACAAGCTTCCAAAGAAATGACCCCATACTTCAAAAATTTCCTTCCATTGAAAAAACCAGAGAACACAAAAAATGCTCTTCCAACGACATTACCCCAGAAGACCAAAAATTCTTTTCCAACGAAATCTCCTGAGAACACAAAAATTCGCTTCCAAAGATATCGTCCCAGAGCACAAAAAGTTCGCTTCCAACAAAATCACCCTAGAACGCAAAAATTTCTATTCAAGGAAATCACCCGAGAACACAAAAAATTCTCTTCCAACGAAATGAATCCAGAGCACAGAAAACGCGCTTCCAACGAAATGACCCCCTGCTTCAAAAATTTGCTTCCTTCGAATAAAACGGAGAACACAAAAAATTCTCTTTCAAAGAAATTACCCAAAAAAACAAAAAATACTTTTCCAACTAAATCTCCGGAGAACATAAATATTTGCTTCCAAAGATATCATCCCAGAGCAAAAAAAAATTGCTTCCAATGAAATTACCCTAGAACACAAAAATTCCCATTCAACGAAATCACCCGAGAACAGAAAAAATTCGCTTCCAACGAAATCACCCCAGAGCACAAATAATTCGCTTCCAACGAAATGACTCCAGAGCACAGAAAACACGCGTCCAATGAA
Organism: Meriones unguiculatus; assembly: GCF_030254825.1. Taxonomy (NCBI): domain Eukaryota; kingdom Metazoa; phylum Chordata; class Mammalia; order Rodentia; family Muridae; genus Meriones; species Meriones unguiculatus. Next base: position 73,509,694 of record NC_083353.1, read on the forward strand.
ATGACCACCTATTTCAAAAATTTGCTTCCATCAAAAAAACCGGAGAACACAAAAAATTCTCTTCCAACGATATTACCCCAGAAGATAAAAAATTCTTTTCCAACGAAATCTCCTGAGAACACAAAAATTCGCTTCCAAAGATATCGTCCCAGAGCACAAAATGTTCGCTTCCAACGAAATCACCCTAGAACGCAAAAATTTCTATTCAAGGAAATCACCCGAGAGCACAAAAAATTCTCTTCCAACGAAATGAATCCAGAGCACAGAAAACGCGCTTCCAACGAAATGACCCCCTGCTTCAAAAATTTGCTTCCTTCGAATAAAACGGAGAACACAAAAAATTCTCTTTCACAGATATTACCCAAGAAAACAAAAAATACTTTTCCAACTAAATCTCCGGAGAACATAAATATTCGCTTCCAAAGATATCATCCCAGAGCAAAAAAAATTTGCTTCCAATGAAATTACCCTAGAACACAAAAATTCCCTTTCAACGAAATCACCCGCGAACAGAAAAAATTCGCTTCCAACGAAATCACCCCAGAGCACAAATAATTCGCTTCCAACGAAATGACTCCAGAGCACAGAAAACGCGCTTCCAACGAAATGACCCCCTGCTTCAAAAATTTGCTTCCTTCGAATAAAACGGAGAACACACAAAATTCTCTTCCAACGATATTACCCCAGAAGACAAAAAATTCTTTTGCAACGAAATCTCCTGAGAACACAAATATTCGCTTCCAAACATATCATCCCAGAGCAAAAAAAAATTCGCTTCCAACGAAATCCCTCCAGAACACAAAAATTCCCTTTCAAAAAAATCATGCGAGAACACAAAAATTCGCTTCAAACGAAATCACCATAGAATGAAAAAATTCCCTTTCAACGAAATTACCCGAGAACCCAAAAAATTCGCTTCAAAAGAAATCAACCCAGAACACAAAAAATTCGCTTCCAACGAAATGACTCCTGAGCACAGAAAACAAGCTTCCAACGAAATGACCCCCTACTTCAAAAAATTGCTTCCATCGAAAAAAACGGAGAACACAAAAAATTCTCTTCCAACGATATTACCCCAGAAGATAAAAAATTCTTTTGCAACGAAATCTCCTGAGAAAACAAATATTCGCTTCCAAAGATATCATCCCAGAGGACAAAAAATTCGCTTCAAACGAAATCACCCTAGAACACAAAAATTCCCTTTCAACGAAATCACCAGAGAACACAAAAAATTCGCTTCCATAGAAATCACCCCAGAGCACAGAAAATTCGATTCCAACAAAATGACTCCAGAGCACAGAAAACATGCTCACAGTAAAATGACCCCCTACTTCAAAAATTTGCTTCCATCGAAAAAACGAAAGAACACAAAAATTCTCTTCCAACGATATTACCCCAGAAGACAAAAAATTCATTTCCAACGAAGTCTCCTAAGAACACAAATATTTGCTTCCAAAGATATCATCCCAGAGCACAAAAAATTCGCTTCCAACGAAATAACCCTAGAACACAAAAATTCCCTTTCAACAAAATCACCTGAGACCACAAAAAATTCGCTTCCAACGAAATGACTCCAGAGCACAGAAAAAATGATTCCAACGAAATGACACCCTAAATCAAAATTTGGTTCCATAGAAAAAAACGGAGAACACAAAAAATTCTCTTCCAACGACATTACCCCAGAAGACAAAAAATACTTTTCCAACGAAATCTCCTGAGAACACAAATATTCGCTTCCAAAGATATAATCCCAGAGCACAAAAAATTCGCTTCCAACGAAATCACCCCAGAACACAAAAATTACCTTTCAAAGAAATCACGCGAGAACACAAAAAATTCGCTTCCAACGAAATCACCCCAGAGTACAAAAAATTCGCTTCCAAAGAAATGACTCCAGATCATAGAAAACATGCTTCCAACGAAATGACCCACTACTTCAAAAAATTGCTTCCATCGAAAAAATTAGAGAACACAAAAAATTCTCTTCCAACGCCATTACCCCAGAAGAGAAAAAATTCTTTTCCAACGAAATCTCCTGAGAACACAAATATTCGCTTCCAAACATATGATCCCAGAGCAAAACAAATATGCTTCCAATGATATCACCCATGAACGCAAAAATTCCCTTTCAAAGAAATCACGCGAGAACACAAAAAATTCGCTTCCAAGGAAATTACTCCAGAACACAAAAAATTTGGTTGCAACGAAATCTCCTAAGAACACAAATACTCGCTTCCAACGAAATCACCCCAGAGCACCAAAAATTTGAATCCAACGAAATGACTCCAGTGCACAGAAAACACGCTTCCAACAAAATGACCCACTACTTCAAAAATGTGCTTCCATCGAAAAAACCGGAGAACACAAAAAATTCTCTTCCAAAGACATTACCCCAGAAGACAAAAAATTCTTTTCCAATGAAATCTCCTGAGAACACAAACATTCGCTTCCAAAGATAACATCCCAGAGCACAAAAAATTCGCTTCCAATGAAATCACCCCAGAGCACAGAAAATTCGCTTCCAATGAAATGACTCCAGAGCACAGAAAACATGCTTCTAATGAAATGACCCCCTACTTCAAAAAATTGCTTCCATCGAAAAAAGTGGAGAACACAAAAAAATCTCTTCCAACGACATTAACCCAGAAGAAAAAAAATTCTTTTACAACTAATTCTCCTGAGAACACAAATATTCGCTTCCAAAGATATCATCCCAGAGGAAAAAAATTCGCTTCCAACGAAATCACCCCAGAACACAAAAAATCCCTTTCAAAGAAATCATGCGAGAACAAAAAAATTTGCTTCCAACGAAATCACCCTAGAATGCAAAAATTCCCTTTCAACGAAATTGCCCGAGAACCCAAAAAAATTCGCTTCCAAAGAAATCACCCCAGAGCACAAAAATTCTCTTCCAACAAAATGACTCCAGAGCAAAGAAAACATGCTCACAATGAAATGACCACCTACTTCAAAAATTTGCTTCCATCAAAAAAACCGGAGAACACACAAAATTCTCTTCCAACGATATTACCCCAGAAGACAAAAAATTCTTTTCCAACGAAATCTCCAGAGAACACAAATATTCGCTTCCAAAGATATCATCCCAGAGCACAAAAAATTCGCTTCCAACGAAATTACCCCAGAATACAAAAAATTTGCTTCCATGAAATCACCCCAGAACACAAAAAATTCGCTTCCAACGAAATGACTCCAGAGCATAGAAAACACACTTCCAACGAAATCACCCCCTGCTTCAAAAATTTGCCTCCATCGAAAAAACCTGAGAAAACAAAAAATTCGCTTCCAACGAAATTACGCCAGAACACAAAATATTCGCTTGCAACAAAATCTTCTGAGAATACATATATTGGCTTCCAACGAAATCACCCCAGAACACAAAAAATTTGCTTCCAACATAATGACTCCAGAGCAGAGAAAACACGCTTCAAACGAAATGACCCCATATTTCAAAAATTTGCTTCCATCGAAATCACCTGAAAACAAAAAAAATTCGCTTCCAACGAAATTACCCCAAAACACAATAAATTCGCTTCCAACGATATCTCCTGAGAACTCAAATATTTGCTTCCAAAGAAATCATCCCAGAGCACAAAAAAATTTGCTTCCAACGAAATCACCCTAGAACACAAAAAATTCCCTTTCAAGAAATCACCCGAGAACACAAAAAATTCACGTCCAACGAAATTACGACAAAATAGAAAAATTTTGCTTCCATCGAAATCACCCCTGAACAAAAAAATTCGCTGCCAACGAAATCACCATAGAACACAAAACATTCCCTTTCAACGAAATCACCCGAGAACACAAAAAATTAGCTTCCAACCAATTCACCCCAGAATCCAAAAAATTCGCTTCCAACCAAATGACTCCAGAGCACAGAAAACAGGCGTCCAACGAAATCACCCCAGAACACAAAAAATTTGCTTCCATCGAAAATACCCGAGAACACAAAAAATTCGCTTCCAACGAAATTACCCCAGAACACAAAAAATTCGCTTCCAACGAAATTACCCCAGAACATAAAAATTCGCTTGCAACGAAATATCCTAAGAACACAAATATTAGCTTCCAATCAAATCACCCCAGAGCACAAAAAATTCGCTTCCAACGAAATAACACCAGAACACAAAAAATTCGCTTCCAACGAAATTACCCCAGAACACAAAAAAATTCGCTTGCAATGAAATCTTCTGAGAACACGAATATTCGCTTCCAACGAAATCACCACAGAACACAAAAAATTAGCTTCCAACATAATGACTCCAGAGCAGAGAAAAAAGGATTCAAACGAAATGACCCCATAGTTCAAAAATTTGCTTCCATCGAAAACACAAAAAATTCGCTTCTAACGAAATTACCCCAGAACACAATAAATTCGCTTCCAACGATACCTCCTGAGAACACAAATATTTGCTTCCAAAGAAATCATCCCAGAGCACAAAAAAATTCGCTTCCAATGAAATCACCCTGGAACACAAAAAATTCCCTTTCAACCAAATCACCCGAGAACACAAAAAATTCACGTCCAACGAAATTACCACAGAACAGAAAAATTTTGCTTCCATCGAAATCACCCCTGAACACAAAAAATTCGCTGCCAACGAATTCACCCCAGAACACAAAAAATTTGCTACCAACGAAATCACCCCAGAACACAAAAAAATCGCTTCCAACGAAATCAACCTTGAACACAAAAAATTCCTTTTCAACGAAAAGACCCGAGAACAAAAAAATTCGCTTCCAACGAAATCACCCCAGAGAACAAAAAATTCCCTTCCAACGAAATGACTCCAGAGCACAGAAAACACGCTTCCAATGAAATGATGCCAGAACACTAAAAATTTCCTTTAAACGAAATCACCCGAGAACACAAAAAATTCGATTCCAACGTAAATACCCAAGAAAACAAAAAATGCGCTTCCAACGAAATCACCCTAGAACACAAAAAATTCCCTTTAAATGAAATCACCCAAGAACACAAAAAATTCGCTTCCAACGAAATCAACCCTGAGCACCAAAAATTCTCTTCCAACCAAGTGACTCCAGAGCACAGAAAACACGCTTCCAACAAAATGACCCCCTACTTCAAAAATTTACTTCCATCGAAAAAAACGGACAACACAAACAATTCGCTTCCAACAAAATTTCCACAGAACACAAAAAATTCGCTTCCAAAGAAATCACCCAGGAAGACAAAAAATTCGCTTCCAACGAAATGACTCCAGAGCACAGAAAACAGGCTTCCAAAGAAATGACCCCAGAACACAAAAATTCCCTTTCAACGAAATCACCTGAGAACACAAAAAATTCACTTCCAACGAAATCACCACAGAGTACAAAAAATTCGCTACCAACGAAATGACTCCAGAGCACAGAAAACATGCTTCCAACGAAATGACACACTATTTCAAAATTTGCTTCCATCGAAAAGACCGGAGAACAGAAAAAATTCTCTTCCAACGATATTACCCCAGACGACAAAAAATTCTTTTCCAACGAAAACTCTTGAGAACACAAATATTCACTTCCAAAGATATCATCCCAGAGCAAAAAAAATTCGCTTCCAACGAAATCACCCAAGAACACAAAAATTCCCTTTCAACGAAATCACCCGAGAACACAAAAAATTCGCTTCCAACGAAATGACTCGAGAGGACAGAAAACAATGTAGCAATGAAATGACCCGAGAACACAAAAAATTCGCTTCCAAAGAAATCACCCTAAAACATAAAAATTGGCTTCCATCGAAATAACCACAGAAGACAAAAAATTCCCTTCTAACCAAATCACCCCAGAGCACAAAAAATTCGCTTCCAACGAAATCACCCTAGAACATAAAAAATTCGCTTTCAACGAAATCACTCGAGATTAGAAAAAATTCGCTTCCAACGAAATCACCCCAGAGCACAAAAAATTCACTGCCAAAGAAATGACTCCAGAGCACAGAAAACACGCTTCCAAAGAAAGGACCCTCTACTTAAAAAATTTGCTTCCATCGAAAAAACCGGAGAACACAAAAAATTCACTTCCAACGAAATTACCCCAGAACACAAAAAATTCGCTTGCAACGAAATATCCTGAGAACACAAATATTAGCTTCCAATCAAATCACCCCAGAGCACAAAAAATTCGCTTCCAACGAAATCACCCCAGAACACAAAAAATTCGCTTCCAACGAAATGAGTCCAGAGCACAGAAAACACGCTTCCAACGAAATGATACCATACTTCGAAAATTTGCTTCAATCGAAAAAAACGGAGAAAACAAAAAATTTTCTTCCAACGATATTACCCCACAAGACAAAATATTCGCTTCCAAAAAATCTGCTGAGAACACAAATATTCGCATCGAAAGAAATCATTCCAGAGCACAAAAAAATTCCCGTTCAACGAAATAACCCGAGAACACAAAAAATTCACGTCCAACGAAATTACCACAGAACAGAAAAAATTTGCTTCCATCGAAATCACCCCAGAATACAATAAATTCGCTTCCAACGAAATCACCCTACATCACAAAAAATTTGTTCCAACGAAATGACTCCAGAGCTCAGAAAACACGCTTCGAACGAAATGATACCATACTTCAAAAATTTGCTTCCAATGAAATCACCCAAGAGCACAAAAAATTAGCTTCCAATGAAATGATTCCAGAGCACAGAAAACACGCTTCCAATGAAATGATGCGAGAACACTAAAAATTTCCTTTCAATGAAATCACCCGAGAACACAAAAAATTCGCTTCCAACGTACTTACCCCAGAAAACAAAAAATGCGCTTCCAACGAAATCACCCTAGAACACAAAAAATTCCCTTTAAATGAAATCACCCGAGAACACAAAAAATTCGCTTCTAACGAAATCAACCCAGAGCACCAAAAATTCGCTTCCAACGAAATGACTCCAGAGCACAGAAAACACACTTCCAACGAAATGACCCCCTGCTTCAAAAATTTGCTTCCATCGAAAAAAACGGAGAAAACAAAATATTCGCTTCCAAGGAAATTACCCCAGAACACAAAAAATTAGCTTCCAACATAATGACTCCAGAGCAGAGAAAACAGGCTTCCAACGAAATGACCCCATATTTCAAAAATTTGTTTCCATCGAAATCACCCGAAAACAAAAAATTCGCTTCTAACGAAATTACCCCAGAACACAATAAATTCGCTTCCAACGATACCTCCTGAGAACACAAATATTTGCTTCCAAAGAAATCATCCCAGAGCACAAAAAAATCCGCTTCCAATGAAATCACCCTGGAACACAAAAAATTCCCTTTCAACCAAATCACCCGAGAACACAAAAAATTCACGTCCAACGAAATTACCACACAACAGAAAAATTTTGCTTCCATCGAAATCACCCCTGAACACAAAAAATTCGCGGCCAAAGAAATCACCGGAGAACACAAAAAATTCGCTTCCAACGTAATTACTCCAAAAGACAAAAAATTCGCTTCCAACGAATTCAACCTTGAACACAAAAAATTCCCTTTCAACGAAATCACCCGGGAACAAAAAAATTCGCTTCTAACGAAATCAACCCAGAGAAAAAAAAATTCCCTTCCAACGAAATGACTCCAGAGCACAGAAAACACGATTCCAATGAAATGACCCCCTACTTCAAAAATTTGCTTCGATCGAAAAAACCGGAGAACAGAAAAAATTCACTTCCATCGAAATCACCCCAGGACACAAAAAATTCCCTTTCAATGAAATCACCCGAGAACACAAAATATTCGCTTCCAACGAAATCACCCCAGAGCACAAAAAATTCCCTTCCAACGAAATGACTCCAGAGCACAAAAAACACGCTTCCAACGAAATGAGCCCAGAACACAAAAAATTCCCTTTCAACGAAATCACCCGAGAACCCAAAAAATTTGCTTCCAACGAAATCACCCAAGAGCACAAAAAATTTGCTTCCAACGAAATGACTCCAGAGCACAGAAAACACGCTTCCAACGAAATGACCCCAGAACACTAAAAATTTGTGGCCAACGAAATCACCCGAGAACACAAAAAATTAGCTTCCAACCAATTCACCCCAGAACCCAAAAAATTCTCTTCCAACCAAATGACTCCAGAGCACAGAAAACAGGCTTCCAATGAAAAGACCCCAGAACACAAAAAATTCGCTTCGAACGAAGTTACCCCAGAACACAAAAATTCGCTTCCAACGACATCACCCCAACACACAAAAAATTTACTTCCAAAGAAATCAACCCAGAACACGAAAAATTTGCTTCTATCGAAATCACCTGAGAACAGAAAAAAATTCGCTTCCAACAAAAATACCCCAGAACATAAAAAATTAGCTTCCAACGAAATCACCAGGGAACACAAATATTTGCTTCCAACGAAATCACCCAGGAACATGAAACATTCGCTTCCATCGAAATCACCCGAGAACACAAAAAAATTCGCTTCCAACGAAATCACCCCAGAGCACAAAAAATTGCTTTCAACGAAATCACCCCATACTTCAGAAAAATTCACTTCCAACTAAATTGCCCCAGAACACAAAAAATTCGCTTCCAACGAAATCAACCCAGAACACAAAAAATTTGCTTCCATCGAAATCACCAGAGAACAGAAAAAATTTGCTTCTAACGAAATCACCCGGGAACACAAATATTAGCTTCCAATGAAATCACCCTAAAACCAAAAAATTCTTTTCCAACGAAATCTCCTGAGAACACAAATATTCGCTTCCAAAGAAATCACCCCAGAGCACCAAAAATTCGCTTCCAACAAAATTACCCTAAGGCAAAAAAAAAATTCACTTTCAATGAAATCACCTGAGAACACAAAAAATTCGGGTCCAACGAAATCAACCCAGAACACAAAAAATTCGCATCCAAAGAAATCACCCAGAACACAAAATTTTCCCTTCCAACGAAATGACTCCAAAACACAGAAAACACGCTTCCAATGAAATCACCCCAGAGCACAAAAAATTCGCTTCCAACAAAATCAACCCAGAACACAAAAAATTTCCTTCTATCCAAATCACCTGAGAACAGAAAAAATTCTCTTCCAAAGAAATTACACCAGAATAGATAAACTTACTTCCACCCAAATCAAGCCAGAGCACAAAAAATTCCCTTCCAAAAAAATCACCCGAGAACACAAATATTGGCTTCCAACGAAATTACCCCAGAACGGAAAATTTTTACTTGCATCGAAATCCCCCAGAACACAAAAAATTCGCTTCCAACGAAATTCCCGCAGAGCACAAAAAAATTGCTTCCAAAGAAATCACCCTAGAACACAAAAAATTCGCTTCCAACAAAATCACCCCAGAACACAAAAAATTTGCTTCCAAGGAAATGACTCCAATGCACAGAAAACATGCTTCCAACGAAATCACCCCATACTTCAAAAAAAAAATCACTTTCAACAAAATTGCCCCAGAACACAAAAAATTCTCTTCCAACGAAATCAACCCAGAACACAAAATATTCGCTTCCATCAAAATCACCCCAGAACACAAAAAATTCGTTTCCATCGAAATCACCCCAGAAAACAAAAAATTCGATCCCAAAGTAATTACCCCAGAACACAAAAATTGCTTCTATTGAAATTACCCCAGAACACAAAAAATTCGCTTCCAAAGAAATCACCACAGAACACAAAAATTTTGCATCCAACGAAATGACTCCAGAGCACAGAAAACACGCTTCCAACAAAATGACCTACTACTTCAAAAACTTGCTTCCATCGAAAAAAAAAGGAGAAAACAAAAAATTCTCTTCCAACGATATTACCCCAGAAGACAAAAAATTCGCTTCCAACTAAATCTCCTGAGAACACAAATAGTCGCTTCCAAAAATATCATCCCAGAGCACAAAAAATTTGCTTCCAACGAAATGACTCCAGAGCACAAGAAAACACGCTTCCAACTAAAGACCTCCTGAGCACAAAAAAATTCGCTTCCAACAAAATCACCCTAGAACATAAAAAATTCACTTTCAAATAAATCACCCGAGAACACAAAAAATTCGCTTCCAAAGAACTGACTCCAGAGCACAGAAAACACGTTTCGAACGAAATGATACCATACTTCAATAATTTGCTTCCATCGAAAACACCTGAGAATACAAAATATTCTCTTCCAACGAAATTACCCCAGAACACAAAAAAATTCGCTTCCAAAGAAATCAACCCAGAACACAAAAAATTCACTTCCAACGAACTCACCCCAGAACACAAAAAATTTGGTTCCAATGAAATAACTGCAGAGCACAGAAAACACGCTTCCAATGAAAGGACCCAGAAGACAAAAAATTCGCTTCCAAAGAAATCACCATAGAACATAAAAAATTCGCTTTCAACGAAATCACCCGAGAACACAAAAAATTCGCTTCCAACGAAATTACCCTAGAACACAAAAAATTCGCTTGCAACGAAATCTCCTGAGAACACAAATATTCGCTTCAAACGAAATCACCGCGGATCACAAAAAATTCGCTTCCAATGAAATGACTCCAGAGCACAGAAAACATGCTTCCAATGAAATGACCCCCTACTTCAAAAATTTGCGTCCATCGAAAAAACCAGAGAACACAAAAAATTTGCTTCCAACCATATTACCCCAGAAGACTAAATATTCTTTTCCAACGAAATCTCCTGAGAACACAAATATTCTCTTCCAAAGATATCATCCCAGAGCACAAAATTTTGCTCCCAACGAAATCACCTTAGAACAAAAAATTCCCTTCCAAAGAAATCACCCCAGAGCAGAAAAAATTTGCTTCCACCGAAATGACTCCAAAGCACAGAAAACACGCTTCCAAAAAAATGAATACAGAACACAAAAATTATTCCAACGAAATCACCCTAGTACATAAAAAATTCGCTTCCATGGAAATCACCACAGAAGACAAAAAATTTGTTTCCAATGAAATCACCCCAGAGCACAAAGAATTCGCTTCCAACGAAATGACTCCAGAGCACAGAAAACAAGCTTCAAATGAAATTACCCCAGAACACAAAAAATTCGCTTCCAACGAAATCACCCTAGAACATAAAAAATTCGCTTCCTTCGAAATCACCACAGAAGACAAAAAATTCGCTTCCAACCAAATGACCCCAGAGCTCAAAAAATTCACTTTTACGAAATTACCCTAGAACATAAAAAATTCGCATTCAACAAAATCACCCGAGAACACAAAATATTTGCTTCCAACGAAATCACCCCAGAGCACAAAAAATTCGCTGCCAACGAAATGATTCCAGAGCACAGAAAACACGCTTCCAACGAAATGACCCCATACTTCAAAAATTTGCTTCCATCGAAATCACCCAAGAACACAAAAAATTCGCTTCCAACGAAATTACCCCAGAACACAAAAAATTCGCTTGCAACGAAATCTTCATAGAACACAAATAGTCGCTGCCAACGAAATCACCTGAGAACACAAAATATTTGCTTGCAACGAAATCTCCTTAGAAGAAAATATTCGTTTCCAAGGAAATCACCCCAGAGCACAAAAAATTCGCTTCCAAAGGAATCACTCTTAAACATAAAAAATTCGCTGCCAACGAAATGACTCCAGAGCACAGAAAACACGCTTCCAACAAAATGACCCCAAACTTCAAAAATTTGCTTCCATTGAAATCATCCGAGAACATAAAAAATTTGCTTCCAACGAAATTACCCCAGAACCCAAAAAATTCGCTTGCAACAAAATCGTCTGAAAACACATATATTCGCTTCCAACGGAATCACACCAGAACACAAAAAATTCGCTTCCAACTAAATGACTCCAGAGCACAGAAAACACGCTTCCAAAGAAAAGATCCCATACTTCAAAAATTTGCTTCCATCGAAATCACCCGAGAACACAAAAAATTCTCTTCCAAAGAAATCACCCCAGAGCACAAAAAATTCGCTTCCAACCAAATGACTCCTGAGCACAGAAAACACGCTTCCAACGAAATGACCACATACTTCAAAAATTTGCTTCCATCGAAATCACCCCAGAACACAAAAAATTCGCTTCCAACGAAATCTCCTGAGAACACAAATATTCGCTTCCAACGAAATCACCCCAGAACACAAAAAATTCGCTTGCAATGAAATCTCCTGAGAACACAAATATTCGCTTCCAACGAAATCACCACAGAGCACAAAAAATTCGCTTCCAACGAAATGACTCCAGAGCACCGAAAACACGCTTCCAAAGAAATGACCCCCTACTTCAAAAATTTGCTTCCATCGAAAAGACCGTAGTACACAAAACATTCTCTTTTAAAGATATTACCCCAGAAGACAGAAAAAATCTTTTCCAAGGAAATCTCCTGAGAACACCAATATTCCCTTCCAAAGATATCATCCCAGATCAGAAAAAAATTGCTTCCAATTAAATCACTCTAGAACACAAAAATTCCCTTTCAACGAAACCACCTGAGAACACAAAAAATTCGCTTCCAACGAAATCACCACAGAGCACAAAAAATTCGCTTCCAAAGAAATGACTCCAGGGCACAGAAAACATGATTCCAACGAAATGACCCCATATTTCAAAAATTCGCTTCCATCGAAATCCCCAGAGAACACAAAAAAATTCGCTTCCAACGAAATCACCCCAACACACAAAAAATTTACTTCCAAAGAAATCAACCCAGAACACGAAAAATTTGCTTCTATCGAAATTACCCGAGAACAGAAAAAAAATCGCTTCCAACAAAAATACCCCAGAACATAAAAAATTAGCTTCCAACGAAATCACCAGGGAACACAAATATTTGCTTCCAACGAAATCACCCAGGAACATAAAACTTTCGCTTCCATCGAAATCACCCGAGAACACAAAAAATTCGTTTCCAATGAAATCACCCCAGAGCACAAAGAATTCGCTTCCAACGAAATGAATCCAGAGCACAGAAAACAAGCTTCAAATGAAATTACCCCAGAACACAAAAATTCGCTTCCAACGAAATCACCCTAGAACATAAAAAATTCACTTACTTTGAAATCACCACAGAAGTTAAAAAATTCGCTTCCAACCAAATCACCCCAGAGCTCAAAAAATTCGCTTTTACAAAATTACCCTAGAACATAAAAAATTCGCTTTCAACGAAATCACCCGAGAACACAAAATATTCGCTTCCAAAGAAATCACCCCAGAGCACAAAAAATTCGCTGCCAACGAAATGACTCCAGAGCACAGAAAACACGCTTCCAACGAAATGACGCCATACTTCAAAAATTTGCTTCCATCGAAATCACCCAAAAACACAAAAAATTCGCTTCCAACGAAATTACCCCAGAACACAAAGAATTCGCTTGCAACGAAATCTTCTGAGCACACATATATTCGCTTCCACAGAAATCATCGCAGAGCACCAAAAAATTCGCTTCCAAAGAAATCTCCCTAGAACACAAAAAATTCCCTTTCAACGAAATCACCCGAGAACACAAAAAATTCCCTTTCAACGAAATCACCTAAGAACACAAATAATTCGTTTGCAATGAAATCTCCTAAGAACACAAATATTCGCTTCAAACGAATTCACCCCAGAGCAAAAAAAATTCCCTTCCAACGAAATTACTCCAGAGCACAGAAAACATGCTTCAAAAGAAATGACCCCATACTTCAAAAATTTACTTACATCCAAAAAACCGGAGAACACAAAAAATTCACTTGCAACGAAATCTTCTGAGAACACAAATATTCGCTGCCAACGAAATCACCCGAGAACACAAAAAATTTGCTTGCAACGAAATCTCCTGAGAAGAAAATATTCGTTTCCAACGAAATCACCGCAGAGCACAAAAAATTCGCTTCCAAAGAAATGACTCCAGAGCACAGAAAACACGCGTCCAACGAAATGACCCTCTACTTCAAAAATTTGCTTCCATCGAAAAGACCGTAGTACACAAAAATTCTCTTTTAAAGATATTACCCCAGAAGACAAAAAAATCTTTTCCAAGGAAATCTCCTGAGAACACCAATATTCACTTCCAAAGATATCATCCCAGATCAGAAAAAAATTGCTTCCAATTAAATCACCCTAGAACAAAAAAAATTCCCTTTCTACGAAATCACCCGAGAACACAAAAAATTCGCTTCCAACGAAATCACCACAGAGCACAAAAAATTCGCTTTCAAAGAACAGACTCCAGAGCACAGAAAATATGATTCCAATGAAATGACCCCATATTTCAAAAATATGCTTCCATCGAAATCCCCAGAGAACACAAAAAATTCGCTTCCAACAAAATCACCGCAGAGCACAAAAAATTCGCTTCCAACGAAATGACTCCAGAGCACATAAAATAAGCTTCAAATGAAATTACCCCAGAACACAAAAAATTCGCTTCCAACGAAATCACCCTAGAACATAAAAAATTCGCTTCCATCGAAATCACCACAGAAGACAAAAAAATTCACTTCCAACCAAATCACCCCAGATCTCAAAAAATTCGCTTTTATGAAATTACCCTAGAACATAAAAAATTCGCTTTCAACGAAATCACCCGAGAACACAAAATATTCGCTTCCAAAGAAATCACCGCAGAGCCCAAAAAATTAGCTGCCAACGAAAAGACTTCAGAGTACAGAAAACACGCTTCCAAAGAAATGATCCCATACTTCAATAATTTGCTTCCATCGAAATCACCCAAGAACACCAAAAATTCGCTTCAAACGACATGAACCCATAACACAAAAAATTTGCTTACATCGAAATCACCCGAGAACAGAAAAAATTCGCTTCCAAAGAAATTACGCCAGACCACCAAAAATTCGCATCCAATGAAATCACACGAGAACAAAAATATTAGCTTCCAACGAAATCACGCTACAACATAAAAAAATCGCTTCCATCGAAATCACCCGAGAACACAAAAAAATTCGCTTCCAACGAAATTACCTCAGAACAGAAGAAATTCCCTTCCAACAAAATGGCTCCAGAGTACAGAAAACACGCTTCCAATGAAATGACCCCCTACTTCAAAAATTTGCTTCCATCGAAAAAACCAGAGAACACAAAAAATTCGCTTCCAACGAAATCACCCTAGAACACAAAAAAATCGCTTCCAATAAAATCACCCCAGAACACAAAAAATTCGCTTCCAAAGAAATCACCACAGAGCATAAAAAATTCGCTTTCAACGAAATCACCCTAAAGCAAAAAAATTCACTTTCAACGAAATCACCCGAGAACACAAAAAATTCACATACAACGAAATTACCCGAGAATTGAAAAAATTTACTTCCAACCAAATCAACCTAGAGCACAAAAAATTCCCTTCCAACAAAATCACCCGAGAACACAAATATTGACTTCCCACGAAATTACCCCAGAATGGAAAAAGTTTGCTTCCATCGAAATCACCCCAGAACACAAAAAAATCGCTTCCAACGAAATCACCCCAACACACAAAAAATTTACTTCCAAAGAAATCAACCCAGAACACGAAAAATTTGCTTCTATTGAAATCACCCGAGAACAGAAAAAAATTCGCTTCCAACAAAAATACCCCAGAACATGAAAAATTAGCTTCCACCGAAATCACCAGGGAACAAATATATTTGCATCCAACGAAATCACCCAGGAACATAAAAAATTCGCTTCCAACGAAATGTCCCTATACTTCAAAAATTTGCTTCCATCGAAATTACCTGAGAACACAAAAAATTCGCTTCCAACGAAATTACCCCAGAACACAAAAAATTCGCTTGCAAAGAAATCTCCTGAGAAGACAAATATTCGCTTCCAAAGAAATCACCCCAGAGCACAAAAAATTCGCTTCCAACGAAATCACCCCAAGCACAAAAAATTCGCTTTCAATGAAATGAGCCCATACTTGAAAAATTTGCTTCATCGAAATCACCCGAGAACACGAAAAATTCGCTTCCAAAGAAATTACCCCAGAACACAAAAATTTGCTTCCAAGGAAATCACCCCAGAACACAAAAAATTTGCTTCCAAAGAAATGACTCCAGAGCACAGAAAACATGCTTCCAATGAAATCACCCCATACTTCAGAAAAATTCACTTCCAACTAAATTGCCCCAGAACACAAAAAATTCGCTTCCAACGAAATCAACCCAGAACACAAAAAATTTGCTTCCATCGAAATCACCCGAGAACAGAAAAAATTCACTTCTAACGAGATCACCCGGGAACACAAATATTAGCTTCCAATGAAATCACCATAAAATCAAAAAATTCTTTTCCAACGAAATCTCCTGAGAACACAAATATTCGCTTCCAAAGAAATCACCCCAGAGCACCAAAAATTCACTTCCAACGAAATAACCCTAAGGAAAAAAATTTCACTTTCAACGAAATCACCTGAGAACACAAAAAATTCGTGTCCAATGAAATCAACCCAGAACACAAAAAATTCACTTTCAATGAAATCACCTGAGAACAAAAAAATTCACGTCCAACGAAATTACCCCAGAATAGAAAAAAATTGCTTCCGACGAAATCACCCCAGAGCACAAAAAATTCCCTTCCAATAAATCACCTGAGAACAAAAATATTCGCTTCCCACAAAATTGCCCCAGAACGGAAATAATTTCTTTCCATCGAAATCACCGCAGAACAGAAAAAATTCGCTTCCAACGAAATGATTCCAGAGCACAGAAAACATGCTTCCAACGCAGTCACCCCAGAACACAAAAAAATTCCTTCCAACGAAATGACCCCAGAACACAAAAAATTCCCTTTCAACGAAATCACCCTAGAACCCAAAAAAATTGCTTCCAACGAAATCACCCAAGAGCACAAAAAATTAGCTTCCAACGAAATGATTCCAGCGCACAGAAAACACGCTTCGAATGAAATGATGCCAGAACACTAAAAATTTCCTTTCAATTAAATCACCCGAGAACACAAAAAATTCGCTTCCAAAGTAATTACCCCAGAAAACAAAAAATGCGCTTCCAACGAAATCACCCTAGAACACAAAAAATTCCCTTTAAATGAAATCACCCGAGAACACAAAAAATTTGCTTCCAACGAAATCACTCCAGAGCACCAAAAATTTTCTTCCAACCAAGTGACTCCAGAGCACAGAAAACATGCTTCCAACAAAATGACCCCCTACTTCAAAAATTTGCTTCCATCGAAAAAACCGGAGATCACAAAAAATTCGCTTCCAACACAATTTCCACAGACCACAAAAAATTTGCTTTCAACGAAATCACCCCAGAACACAAAAAATTCGCTTCCAACGAAATGACTCCAGAGCACAGAAAACAGACTTCCAAAGAAATGACCTCAGAACACAAAAAATTCCCTTTCAACGAATCACCCGAGAACACAAAAAATTCACTTCCAACGAAATGACTCCATAGCACAGAAAACATACTTCCAACGAATTGACACACTATTTCAAAATTTGCTTCCATCAAAAAGACAGGAGAACGCAAAAAATTCTCTTCCAACGATATTACCCCAGAAGACAAAAAATTCTTTTCGAACGAAAACTCCTGAGAACACAAATATTCGCTTCCAAAGATATCATCCCAGAGCACAAAAAAATTCGCTTCCAACGAAATAACCCTAGAACATAAAAAATTTGCTTTCAACGAAATCACCCGAGAATAGAAAATATTCGCTTCCAACGAAATCACCCCAGAGCACAAAAAATTCACTGCCAAAGAAATGACTCCAGAGCACAGAAAACACGCTTCCAATGAAATGACCCTCTACTTAAAAAAATTGCTTCCATAGAAAAACTGGAGAACACAAAAAATTCGCTTCCAACGAAATTACCCCAGAACATAAAAATTCGCTTGCAACGAAATATCCTAAGAACACAAATATTAGCTTCCAATCAAATCACCCAGAGCACAAAAAATTCGCTTCCAACGAAATCACACCAGAACACAAAAAATTCGCTTCCAACGAAATTACCCCAGAACACAAAAAAATTGCTTCCATGAAATCACCCCAGAACACAAAAAATTCGATTCCAACGAAATGATTCCAGAGCAGAGAAAACACACTTCCAATGAAATGACCCCCTGCTTCAAAAATTTGCTTCCATCGAAAAAACCGGAGAAAACAAAATATTCGCTTCCAACGAAATTACCCCCAAACACAAAAAAATTCGCTTCTAACGAAATTACCCCAGAACACAATAAATTTGCTTCCAACGATACCTCCTGAGAACACAAATATTTGCTTCCAAAAAAATCATCCCAGAGCACAAAAAAATTCGCTTCCAATGAAATCACCCTGGAACACAAAAAATTCCCTTTCAACCAAATCACCCGAGAACACAAAAAATTCACGTCCAACGAAATTACCACAGAACAGAAAAATTTTGCTTCCATCGAAATCACCCCAGATCACAAAAAAATTCGCTTCCTGCGAAATGACTCCAGAGCACAGAAAACACGCTTCCAACTAAATGACCGCAGAAAACTAAAAATTCGCGGCCAAAGAAATCACCCGAGAACACAAAAAATTCGCTTCCAATGTAATTACCCCAGAACACAAAAAATTCGCTTCCAACAAAATGACTCCATCGCACAGAAAACAGGCTTCCAACGAAATGAACCCAGAACACTAAAAATTCGCGGCCAACGAAATCACTCGAGAACACAAAACGTTTACTTCCAACGAAATCAACACAGAGTACAAAAAATTGGCTTCCAACAAAGTGACTCCACAGCACAGAAAACAGGCTTCCAACGAAATGAACCCAGAACACTAAAAATTCGCGGCCAACGAAATCACCCGAGAACACAAAAAATTCGCATCCAACGTAATTACCCCAGAACACAAAAAATTTGCTTCCATCGAAATCACCCCAGAGCACAAAAAATTCCCTTCCAATGAAATGACTCCAGAGCACAGAAAACACGCTTCCAACGAAATGACACCCTCCTTCAAAAATTTGCTTCCATCAATAAAACCAGAGAAAACAAAAAATTCACGTCCAACGAAATTACCACAGAACAGAAAAAATTTGCTTCCATAGAAATCACCACAGAACACAAAAAATTCTCTTCCAATGAAATCTCCTGAGAACACAAATAGTCGCTTCCAAAGAAATCATCCCAGAGCCCAAACAAGTTCGCTTACAACGAAATCACCCCAGAGCGCAAAAAATTACCTTCCAACGAAATGACTCCAAAGCACAGAAACCACGATTATAACGAAATGACCCCCTACTTCAAAAATTTGCTTACATCAAAAAAACTGGAGAACACAAAAAATTCACTTCCATCGAAGTCACCCCAGAACACAGAAAATTCTATTCCAACGAAATCACCCTCGAAAACAAAAACTTCCCTTTCAACGAAATCACCCGAGAACACAAAAAATTTGTTTCAAACGAAATTACCCCTGAACACAAGAAATTCGCTTCCAACGAAATCACCCCAAAGCACATAAAATAGCTTCCAACGAAATGTCCCCATACTTCAAAAATTTGCTTCCATCGAAATCACATGAGAACACAAAATAATTCGCTTCCAACGAAATTACCCCAGATCACAAAACATTCGCTTCCAACGAAATCACCCCTGAACACAAAAAATTTCGCTTCCAACGGTTTGACCCCCTACTTCAAAAATTTGCTTCCATCAAAAAAACCAGAGAACACAAAAAAATTCGCTTCCAACGAAATTACCCCAGAACACAAAAAATTCGCTTCCAACAAAATCTCCTGAGGACACAAATATTCGCTTCCAAAGAAATCACCCCAGAGCACAAAAAATCTGCATCCAATGAAATCACCCTAAAGCAAAAAAAATTCACTTTCAACGAAATCACCTGAGACCAAAAAAATTCACGTCCAACAAAATTACCCCAGAATAGAAAAAATTTACTTTCAACCAAATCAACCCAGAGCACAAAAAATTCCCTTCCAACAAAATCACCCGAGAACAAAAATATTGGCTTCTAAAGAAATTATCCCAGAACGGAAAAAAATTGCTTCCAACGAAATCACCCCAGAGCACAAAAAATTCCCTTCCAATAAATCACCTGAGAACAAAAATATTGGCTTCCCACAAAATTACCCCAGAACGGAAAAAATTTCCTTCCATCGAAATCACTGCAGAACACAAAAAATTCGCTTCCAACGAAATGACTCCAGAGCACAGAAAAGACGCTTCCAATGAAATCACCCCAGAACACAAAAAATTTGCTTCCAACGAAATCAACCCAGAACACAAAAAATTTGCTTCCAACGAAATCAACCCAGAACACAAAAAATTCGCTTCCAACGAAATCACCATAGAATACAAAACATTCCCTTTCAACGAAATCACCCAAGAACACAAAAAATTCGCTTCCAACGAAATGACTCCAAGCACAGAAAACACACTTCGAACGAAATGATACCATACTTCAAAAATATGCTTCCATCGAAATCACCCGAGAAAACAAAAAATTCGCTTCCAACGAAATTTCCCCAGAACACAAACACTTCGCCTGCAACGAAATCACCCCAGAACACAAAAAATTCGCTTCCAACCAAATGACTCCAGAGCACAGAAAACAGGCTTCCAACGAAATGACCACAGAACACAAAAAATTCCCTTTTAACAAAATCACCCGAGAAAACAAAAAATTCGCTTCCAACGAAATGAATCCAGAGCACAGAAAACACGCTGCCAACGAAATGACCCCCTACTTCAAATATTTGCTTCCATTGAAAAAACCAGAGAACACAAAAAATTCGCTTCCAATGAAATTACCTTAGAACACAAAAAATTCGCTTCCAACGAAATCGCCCCAGAACACAAAAAAATCGCTTCCAAGGAAATGACTCCAGAGCACAAAAAATTCACTTTCAACGAAATCACCCAAGAGCACAAAAAATTCACTTCCAACGAAATCACCCCCGAGCACCAAAAATTTGCTTCCAACCAAATGACTCCAGAGGACAGAAAACGAGCTTCCAACGAAATGACCCCATATTTCAAAAATTTGCTTCCATTGAA
This sequence comes from Meriones unguiculatus, assembly GCF_030254825.1. Lineage (NCBI taxonomy): Eukaryota > Metazoa > Chordata > Mammalia > Rodentia > Muridae > Meriones > Meriones unguiculatus. The sequence continues at coordinate 73,530,642 of NC_083353.1, forward strand.
ATCACCGGAGAACACAAAAAATCGCTTTCAACGAAATTACCCCAGACACAAAATATTCGCTTCCAACGAAATCTCCTGAGAACACAAATATTCGCTTCGAAAGAAATCATCCCAGAGCACAAAAAAATTCGCTTCCAAGGAAATCACCCTAGAACACTAATAATTCCCTTTCAAAGAAATCACACGAGAACAAAAAAAATTCACCTCCAACGAAATTACCAGAGAACAGAAAAAGTTTGCTTCCATCGAAATCACGGCAGAACACCAAAAATTCGCTTCCAACGAAATCACCCAGGAACACAAAAAATTCGCTCCAACGAAATGACTCCAGAGCACAGGAAACCCGCTTCGAATGAAATGATACCATACTTCAAAAATTTGCTTCCATCGAAATCACCTGAAAACACAAAAAATTCGCTTCCAACGAAATTACCCCTGAACACAAAAATTTGCTTTCATCGAAATCACCACAGAACACAAAAAATTCGCTTCCAACAAAATCACCCTAGAACACAAAAAATTCCCTTTCAACGAAATCACACTAGAACACAAAAAATTCACTTCCAACGAAATCAGCCCAAAGCACAAAAAATTCCCTTTCAACGAAATTACTCCAGAGCACAGAAAACAAGCTTCCAACGAAATGACCACCTACTTCAAAAATTTGCTTCCATCAATAAAACAGGAGAACAAAAAAAAATTCGCTTGCAACGAAATCGTCTGAGATCACAAATATTCGCTTCCAACGGAATGACTCCAGAGCACAGAAAACACGCTTCGAACGAAATGATACCATACTTCAAAAATTGGCTTCAATCAAAAAAACTGGAGAAAACAAAAAATTCTCTTCCAACGATATTACCCCAGAAGAGAAAATATTTGCTTCCAACGAAATCTCCTGAGAACACAAATATTCGCTTCGAAAGAAACCATCACAGAGCACAAAAAAATTAGCTTCCAACGAAATCACCCTAGAACACAATAAATTCGCTTCCAACGAAATCACCCTAGAACAGAAAAACTCCCTTTAAACGAAATCACCCTAGAACACAAAAAATTCGCTCCAACGAAATGACTGTAGAGCACAGAAAACACGCTTCGAATGAATTGATACCATACTTCAAAAATTTGCTTCCATCGAAATCACCCGAGAACCAAAAAATTCGCTTCCAACGAAATTACCCCAGAACACAAAAAATTCGCTTCCAACGAAATCACCCAGAACAGAAAAAAATTGGCTTCCAACGAAATCACCCCAGAGCACAAAAAATTCGCTTCCATCGAAATGACTCCAGAGCTCAGAAAACATGCTTTCAACTAAATGACCCCAGAACACTAAAAATTCGCGGCCAAAAATTCACCCGAGAACACAAAAAATTCGCTTCCATCGAAATGACTCCAGAGCACAGAAAACACGCTTCCAACTAAATGACCCCAGAACACTAAAAATTCGCGGCCAAAGAAATGACCACAGAACACAAAAAATTCCCTTTCAACGAAATCACCCGAGAACACAAAAAATTCACTTCCAACGAAATCACCACAGAGTACCAAAAATTCGCTTCCAACAAAATGACTCCAGAATACAGAAAACATGCTTCCAACGAAATGACACACTATTTCAAAATTTGCTTCCATCGAAAAGACCGGAGAACAGAAAAAATTCTCTTCCAACGATATTACCCCAGAAGACAAAAAATTCTTTTCCAACGAAAACTCCTGAGAACACAAATATTCGCTTCCAAAGATATCATCCCAGAGCACAAAAAATTCCGTTTCAACGAAATCACCCGAGAACACAAAAATATCGCTTCCAATGAAATCACCCGAGAGCACAAAATATTCGCTTCCAACGAAATGACTCCAGAGCACAGAAAACAATTTACCAATGAAATGACCCGAGAACACAAAAAATTCGCTTCCAAAGAAATCACCCTAGAACATAAAAAATTGGCTTCCATTAAAATAACCACAGAAGACAAAAAATTCCCTTCCAATAAATCACCTGAGAACAAAAAAATTCACGTCCAACGAAATTACCCCAGAATAGAAAAATTTGCTTCCAACGAAATCACCCCAGAGCACAAAAAATTCCCTTCCAATAAATCACCTGAGAACAAAAATATTGGCTTCCCACAAAATTACCCCAGAATGGAAAAAATTTCCTTCCATTGAAATCACCGCAGAACTCAAAAAATTTGCTTCCAACGAAAAGACTCCAGAGCACAGAAAACACGCTTCCAAAGAAATCACCCCAGAACACAAAAAATTTGCTTCCAATGAAATCAACCCAGAACACAAAAAATTTGCTTCCAAAGAAATGACTCCAGAGCACAGAAAACACGTTTCCAAAGAAATGACCCCAGAACACAAAAAATTCCCTTTCAACGAAATCACCACAGAACACAAAAAATTTGCTTCCAAAGAAATTACCCCAGAACACAAAATATTCGCTTCCAGTGAAATCACCCCAGATCTCAAAAACTTCATTTCCAAAGAAATCACACCAGAACAGAGAAAAATTCGCTTCTAACAAAATGACTCCAAAAGACATAAAACCCGCTTCCAAGAATATTACCCCAGAAAACAAAAAATTCACTTTCAACTATATCACCACAGAACACAAAAAATTCGCTTCCAACAATATCACCCCAGGAACACAAAAAATTCGCTTCCAACGAAATCTCCTGAGAACACAAATATTCGCTTCCAAAGTAATCACCCCAGACCACAGAAAACACGCTTCCAACGAAATCACCACAGACCACCAAAAATTCGCTTCTAACAAAATCACCCCAGAACACAAAAAATTCGCTTCCAAAGAAATGAATCCAGAGCACAGAAAACACGCTTCCAACGAAATGACAACAGAACACTAAAAATTCCCTTTCAACGAAATCACCCTAGAACACAAAAAATTCGCTTCCAACGTAATTACCCCAGAAAACAAAAAATTCGCTTCCAAAGAAATCACACCAAAGCACCAAAAATTCCCTTCCAATGAAGTGACTCCAGAGTACAGAAAACACTCTTCCAACGAAATGACCCCCTACTTCAAAAATTTGCTTTCATCGAAAAAACCGGAGAACACAAAAAATTCGCTTCCAACGAAATTACCCCAGAACACAAAAAAATTCGCTTGCAATGAAATCTTCAGAGAACATGAATATTCGCTTCCAACGAAATCACCCAAGAACACAAAAAATTCGCTTCCAACGAAATGACTCTAGAGCACAGAAAACAGGCTTCCAACGAAATGATCCCATACTTCAAAAATTTGCTTCCATCGAAAACACCCGAGAACACAAAAAATTCGCTTCCAACGAAATTACCCCAGAACATAAAAAATTTGCTTTCATGGAAATCACCCAAGAACACAAAAAATTGGCTTCCAACGAAATCACCCGAGAACACAAAATATTCGCTTCCAACGAAATTGCCCCAGAGCACAAAAAATTAACTTCCAATGAAATGACTCCAGAGCACAGAAAACACGCTTCCAACAAAATGGCCCCCTACTTCAAAAATTTGCTTCCATCAAAATCACCCTAGAACACAAAAAATTTGCTTCCAACGAAATTACCCAAGAACACAAAAAATTAGCTTCCAACGAAATATCCTGAGAACACAAATATTCGCTTCCAAAGAAATCATCCCAGAGCACAAAAAAATTCAATTCCTCGAAATCACCCTGGAACACAAAAAATTCGCTTCCAACAAAATGACTCCAGAGCACAGAAAACAAGCTTCGAACAAAATGATACCATACTTCAAAAATTTGCTTCCATCGAAATCAACCGAGAACACAAAAAATTCGCTTCCAACGAAATGACTCCTGAGCATAGAAAACACGCTACCAACGAAATGACCCCAGAACACAAAAAATTCGCTTCCATCAAAATCACCCTAGAACACAAATAGTTTGTTTCCAAAGAAATCATACCAGACCACAAAAAATTCGCTACCAACGAAATCACCCCAGATCACAAAATCTTCATTTCCAACGAAATCACACCAGAACAGAGAAAAATTCGCTTTTAGCGAAATGACTCCAAAGGACATAAAACCCGCTTCCAACAAAATTACCCCAGATCACAAAAAATTCCCTTCCAATGAAATCACCCCAGAACACACACACAAAAAAATTCGCTTCCAATGAAATTACCCCAGAACGCAAAACATTCTCTTACAACAAAAACATTCCAGAGCAAAAAAAATGCGTTTCCAACAAAATCACACCAGAACAGAGAAAAATTCGCTTCCAATGAAATGACTACAAAGGACATAAAACCCTCTTCCAACAAAATTACCCCAGAACGCCAAAAATTCGCTCCCACGGAAATCTCCCCAGAACACAAAAAAATCGCTTCGATAGAAATCAACCCAGAACA